>NC_138875.1:49917728-49975228 GCF_965194805.1 Balaenoptera borealis | reverse complement strand
AGCTCTTGGCCTTCTTCGGAAAGACTCATTCTGTTCTTTGCTCCCCCCCAAATTGACCTAAGAGTTAATATCAGACTATCTGGATGATTATGAACACCTTAGAAAGCTAGTGTTTGATTCCAAATTTAAATTTCATCAATCATTCCAAGCACTAACACCTGTGAAATAGGCATTCTTTGCTCTTCTTCCTGGGCCCCTCACTGGAAGCCCAGAGTACAGACTGCAGATGAGTAGGCAGGGAGGTGCAAATATCACTGTTTGCTACCAAATTTTAACTAGAGCAATTTCTACCAAGTTCAGTGTCTGATGTACAGTACGCCACATTCTTGGATAGAAGGATGAACCACTGAATGAATGAATACATAAGTGAATTCATTCCTGTCACTATACCCCATTTTGTTTACAGTACTCACATTTGATTCAGAAGAAACATAAAGCTTTGTGGAGTGCCTGAGGAAAGGCCAGTCATGAAACTACTGGTAAAAAAAAGAGACATTAGTCACTTTACTACAACTATTAATAGCCTTGCCAAAATGTTGAGGCTCTAGCATGGAATTCTACCAAGACATAATTAAATGATAAGAAATTTAGGCTCTTTCTTTCACATTCAACCGTAAATAATGCCCCAGTGAAATTTTTCTCATTGAAAGTCGTCCACTGCCAACACCAAATTCTCCATTTTACCCTCTATCTAAAGTGGAAACATACAAAAGTGCAAGCATTTCATTGAAGTGAGCGTTTCCGCACTCCTCTGAAGAAAATATCAATTAAGTGCAACAAAATGAATAAATGTTCCATATCAACATTTTGGTTGATGAAAGCCTCCCCAGGTTCTCATACAGAATGTTTGAATGTAATCATCTTATTTGACAATATCCCTTGGTATGGTCATTCAAAAGTAAAAGTAGTGGGATTGAACACAGCCTCGCAAGAGTAAATTACGATTTTGAGCTTCAGACATGGGATTACAATAATTTAGAGTTAATTCAGAGAAAGCTGATTTTCCCGGTAAGCAATTAGTTCAGCTAGAAGGCTCATCTTCCATCAGGAAAAATACAGGTGAAAACTGCCTTTAAACACCCAAAGATCCCTGAGTCAATAAACACCACAACTCCTACAGACAATTCCACTGTCAGTTGACGGCTACCACCCTTCTCATCAAGCCCTTGGCGTGCCACCTTAGCAATTAGTTAAACAACAGGAGCCTCTGCAGGTGGTATTTCCATTTTTCAATTGAGGAAACTGGAGAAAAAGTAGAATTTTTGAGTTTCCAGAGTACAATAATCAACACCCTCTCTAGATACAACTGTGCTTGAAAAATGTTTGAGACTGAAGATGCTTTTATCCCAGTGATTTGGAAGTTCCAATCACTTCACCAAGAAAACAAACAAACAACAATGACAACAAAAATTGTTTCTACTTCTTTTGGCACAAAAAGATTTTAGTACCTGAATAGTACTGGCACATACTACACACTTGATTAATACTTATCAAGAGGAAGAAAAGAAAAAATGGAGGGAAAAACTAAAGAAATATAGGAGAAAAAGTAGTGTCATCTAAGGCAATTTTCTTAAACGGCTACATATTATTTTCCCTGGAAAAATCAATAACGTGTATTTGGCTTGAACTAAGATGAGCATGGCTACTAACATTTATGCATGTCACTTGCCCCTTTCCCACGTTTTGTTGTATCTCATAAAACTATGATGCTGACTCAGATGTCACACTCTGTATTCTGGTGAATCTTATACATTTACTGTGAGAATATTCCCAACTTCATAGTTTTTCGAGCTCTGGGCCTCTTAATAACCATCATGCACCATTGTCATGGCACTTATACTTGACGCAAAATGCCCTCACATCAGGGCACAATAATGGAGCATCTCCACAGAAAAGACTCTTCCAACAAACTCCCCCACGGTGGTATTTTAAAACCTCTCCACAGCTTTCTGATAACATCACGCCTAACTGTGTCTCCTCTTGTGTCCTTTACATGACTACCTGTGCACAGGTACAGAGAAGTGGATATGAAAGATGTTAAATAATGTATTATCATTAAGAAACACACTATACAGTAGGTGGGTACAGGTACCGGGAAACAGAATGTTATCAATGTTGTCAGGGAAACAGCCCCATTATAGACATGAACGTATGGCTTCTGTTCTTGTTTCTGCCACTACCAGCCATGGAACCTTGGAGAGGCTACAGCTTTACCCCAGGTTACTCAAACTTGAAAGCAGGAGGTGAGGGGATTAGGAACAAAAGCAGTGGTCTTCAAACTATTTTTGTCTACTTGTTCTTCAAACAAAATATTAAGGGGAAGGTCCAAGACAAATAAAAGTGATAAAAACCATGCGGTATGAATCCAAAGTGGGATGATCCGCGTCCACGCTGCCAGAGCCCCCAGCTCCACCCTTCTTCCCTTCTCAAACTGTTGCAATTCTTAGACTTCCTAAAGCACAGCCTGAATCCGCTCTATTAAATGATCTCTAAGGTCACTTCCAAGTCTACTTGCCCAGTGGTTTCTTTTTGGTGTATTTTGCTTTTATTTCTCAGTCGAAATTTTAGTTTTCTCAATTGAAGGTAAATAAATTAGGGAGGAGAGATAGAACATAAAATACAGTGGAAAAGCTCTGGATATACTGTTGCTTAGTAATCATTTTAGTCAATTAAAGAAAACTTATCTACATAATCACTTCCCACTGTAAGTTACCTTCCATCACAGAATTTATCACTAAACACTCCTTCACCTTCTGCCCAGACGAGGGCTCCAAAAAGAGTTGTTACAGCACTAACAGATTTTCCTGTGCATGTGTGTACACACACACACACACACACACACACACTCCGCAATTTCTCAAAGGTCTCTAAACAGACATTACCAAGAAATTTACACTAGAGAATCAATCAATCATTGCTCCAGGAGTACAATATTTAAAACTAGCTTTTCTGGATTCTACCTCAAGGTGATCACACTATTGCAGCTCTTTAGAGATTTAACAACAAAATTATTACTTCCAAACTTTAATTGAGCTTCTTAAGATAGGTATTTATGATACTCTTCAAAACACTTGGAAATTTCATGCTCTACAGTGGAATATTTGGCTGTTTTATTAGTCTTCACTTTTTATATTTCAGGTATTTAGATAGTATTATATGGCTTTATCTGGAAAACAAATCAATTTGGCAATTTGCTTTTAGCAAATGGTGCTTCCATAGTTTCTTGTACACGATACAACCTTGAAGCCATTCCTCTAAAGCCTCCACCAGAGGATATTTTACGACTGCCACATGATTTAAATTAAAGATCCATTTTTAAGACACGACACTTCTTCAAAAAAGTAATGCTTTATGATTAGCAAATTAAAGATACATTTTTCTTATTTGCCTGCAAATAATTTCTTTAATCCAAAGCATGAGAAGTGAACTCTAGTTAATGAATATTATCCTTGGTAAGCAGTAACCTAGAATCTTAAAATGTTCATTTTTATCATTGGTATTTTGAAGTTGCAACTTTGATCCATATCAACATAAAAAAGAAATGATTTTATTAACATTCTCTTTCATTACTGGATAATACTCTGCAATGCTGTTACTACTGGGGAACTATTAAGGGTTTCCCTTAAAGAGGAATTCATGATGATTTTAAAATAATAAAAGTGATAAAAATTTCTTGGTGTCTCTAGTAAGATGAGTATTCTCATTTTCTTCTTGCTGTTAATTTTCTCCTGATCCTCTGGTCAATTTGCTTCTAGACATCATTCAAGAGACTGCATCAATCAATAAAGATGCATAAAGCATGGGAAAATAATTATGCTACAAATTACCAAATTTGATTCTAAAGGCCTCAGATCTCTTCCTCTATAACTCTGAAAAAGCAGGCCTTCATTTTTTATTTTTTAATTATTAGACTAGTAGCAAATATTTTTCACCATGTGAAAGTCACACTTGCAAGTGACAACAATGGACATTCGGTGGCAAATCTATCTCCACTTCTTGCACAATTGCTTTACATCTTGAGAAGCAGGTTTGGGCATAAATCTTTCTGTACTGCTGTCTCTGACATCTTTTTCTCTTTCACCTAAAGTTCCTTTTTCTAAAAAAACTGATACAGTGTACATATTTACAATGAAGTGCAGAAAAACGAATGGGCACCCTCAATAATAATAACAAACAACACTCATGAAACAACTACACTAGACAAGAACTAGAATACTGCTAGAACCTAGAAAGTCCCATCTGTTCCTCCCTGTTCCGATCTATGCTCTCTACTCTAAAGACAGCTACTAATCTGACTTCTGTGATAGTGATTTCCTTTCTTGCTTTTTGTTATCCCACCTTTGTACACAACCTTAAACCATGTAGTCCAGTTTTGCCTAGTTTTGAACTCTATGTGAATGGATTCATACTGAATATGTCCTTTGTTGTCCTACTTCTTGAGTCAACTCTACATTTGTGGGAGTTATTCATCTTGTTGAGTGTAGCCATAGTTCATTCATTTTCCTTGATGATAATATTCCATTATTTGAATACCCACAATTTATCTATTTCTTGGACATCTGGCTTGTTTCCAGTTTTGACTATTACAGACGCTGCTGCTGTGAATATTCTATTACATGTCTCCCATACACGTTTCTGTAGGGTATTGAGAAGTGGAATTGCTGAGTCATAGAGTTTTCATATCTTTAAATTTACATAGATAATGTCAAACCATTTTCCCAAAGTGGTTCTACCAATTTACACTCCCGCCAGCAGGGTCTGAAATTCCCCATTACCCCAGATCCTTGTCAACACTTAGAACTGTCACACTTTTTGCCAATCTGGTGGGTATGTGGCCTAAGAAATTTTACTTTTGTCACATCCCTGTTACCTTGGTTTAAAGCACTGCACAAGCACAGACAGCATGGAAACAGCTGAAGGTAATTCCTTCTCTTCTCCTCTTTGTCTATCTTTGTCTCTCAATGGCCCTAGTCAATTTTAGACCTTTTGATTTAAAAACTACATTCTTACTCTATTTCCTTTTATCTCCTATAACTTTACAAAATAGACTGTGTAGATCTATGATCCCTGGTAATACTATCCCATTTGATAGACCACTAGGTACAAAAAGTATAATTCCTCAAAGAGAAATTACTGCTAACTGCCACTACCCTACTCTGTAGATACTATTTTATTGGTTAATACTATAAGTTACACATGAATTCTTCCATGTAGAGAATTTTCACATTTTGAGCATCAATTTCAAATATGCAAGTAGCACATTTACTATTTGCCTAGACTTGCTGCAAATTTGGGACCTGAGATTATGTCTCCAAAAACACTGTCATACTTCATTCTAAATAGAACTCTATTGTTCACGGTCCCGAGACTTAAACCTCAGGAAGTTGGTGGGGTGTATATGGAATGGGAAAGAAGATCAGAGAATTTGCCTTGAACAAACACTCTTCCTTAGCGTTTTGACCTTCTCAGATCACACTGAGGGATGTTTACATTGAAGTACCCATCTAACTTCCCCTCCATCTCTGCAAATACCTTCTTTTCTTCAAGGTCAAGTTCAAGTCTCTCTTGCCATGAAGCAGACCTTCCTGGAACATGATGAACCCCAATAACCTCTCATGACTTGACTATACATTTTGGTGCTTAATTATATTCTCTATGATATATCTCCTTATATTTTATGTGCTTAATCATAATTATAATCACTAGACATTAAGTTCCTAGAAAGCAGAAACTTTTCTTATCTTGTTCAACACTGTATCCTCAAGAAACTGTGCCTGGCAAATAGCTGATGCTCAAAAAATAAGTATTGGGGGCTTCCCTGGTGGCACAGTGGTTGAGAATCCGCCTGGCAACGCAGGGGACACAGGTTCGAGCCCTGGTCTGGGAAGATGCCACATGCCGCGGAGCAGCTGGGCCCGTGAGCCACAATTACTGAGCCTGCGCGTCTGGAGCCTGTGCTCCGCAACAAGAGAGGCCGCGATAGTGAGAGGCCCGCGCACCGCGATGAAGAGTGGCCCCCGCTCGCCACAACTAGAGAAAGCCCTCGCACAGAAACGAAGACCCAACACAGTCATAAATAAATAAATAAATAAATAAATAAATAAATAAAAATTTTAAAAAAGTATTGAATGAATGAATGAAAAAAATTCTTATTTTTTCTGTACTTGTTTGATGTGTATGTGTGGTCACCTTATGGATTTTAAAGGCTTACAAGCGGCAATCATTTCTTTGTATCTCTTGGTTTCCCCTGCAACATCAAAGATGACAGATGTATAATGAACTGAAATGGACACAAAATAAGACCCACATTCCTTAAGATAGGTATTCCTTCAAAAAAAATCTATAACATAAAATCAAAGTTAAGAAACTAATGAACATATTAAATAGAATAAGCACAAATACCTGGAATTTACACTTTGTAATCCAGTTTTTCTAACAAATACTAGAGTAAGTAGGTGCTAATCATAATCAGAGGTCTGTGATAGCTTGCCCAAAATCAATTTATAGGATTCAAGCTACAGCAAATCCATGCAAAATTCTTATCAAAACCTTCCTGAATTGTTTATTTAGTCTCATCAAGATATTAAAAGAAATCATTGCTGGAGTGCTTTGAAAATCTATGACTATAATATAGTTTGCCACTAGAAAATATAAAACATGAATGTAAATAATACTGAACACATTACAACTTCAGAAAATAACAATATTGCAATACCATGAAAGTTCTGCCTAAATGGAATACCTACCCTGCTGCACTGTGTCAAAAAGTGGACACAGACCACAGGTCCTTGAGGGAAACTGCAAATAGAAAGAAATCAACAGTTCCTCCACCCATTCTGAGATAAAAGCTCTGTTTTTGACATCTCTATATTGATGCTTTCTTTTGCAAGAAGTCAGATTTAGATATGTCAGACATTTCCTTCCTTTTTTTATTATAACAATCTCCATAAATCCTTAGTAAAAATCCTCGAGTAGAAATCCTTCCCACTCTTAGACTTTCTGACTGAGTCATTCATAGATGAGTATATTCATTCATTCACTTAATGTTTACTGAGGTCCCACTATGTACCAAGAACCCAGGTGAGGTACAACACGTTCAATTACTCATTCACTCTAGATGAAAAGATGGCAATGTTCTGTTAAACAGAGTCTTTTCATTGTTTTGAAAAGTTCCTTATCTTAATTACTGCAGAGTTATTCTGGTCAGAAAGCACAGGTTAGTCCTGAGTTTCACTTAGATCACAGAGGAAAAAATGTGTATAATCACACAAAGAAATACAAAATATACAAAAGGCTTTGGACTACCAATTTTACCTGCGCATTCTTCCCAAGGATGTAATAATCAAAGGTCTCTACCCATTAATGATCATGGGACAAAGTCATACAACCAGAATATCTCTCAGACACATTCTGCCTGTGTTTTGGCATGTGGACTGGGTCAGAATAAATTTGAGATGAGGCTTTTGGCTCCTTAGGGCACATCTCTCTCCAGATGCTGTTGTTAAATCAAACCTAAGGCTCGAATAAAGAGGTGCAATTACACTATACGTCCTTCCTGCTCCCCTGTCTGCCACAGAGAAAGTGGAGACCTACCCCTCTCAAGTCTCTACAACCCTAGGACTTTTATTCCTCTTTAAAGATGTCTTTGGAACTCAGTTTCCCCTCAAATTTTCACATTTTTTAAATGGACAACTGGGCGCTCAGAGTGGCACTTTATACGATTTTCCCTGACCCTGCTCTAACCCAGGGATTGCATTGGCCTGTTATATATTCACCATGAAAGGCAAGATATTAGACTTAGTCGGTTTAAGATGAAATAAAAAAAAGCACTGGAGAAGGAAATAACTTATTATGCTGCAAAGATTGGAAGCAATTCACAGGTAGTTACTGGAACACACGTGTGGCTTCGCTGAGTGAAATTAAAACATTCTAAAGTTTCACTCTAGATGAAGGATCACATCGCTCTTCTAAAGAGTGAGCCTGCCCTTAAACAATGCAGCCTTGGCTCCCGGCCAAATGACCAGACCACAAACGTGGATACACCTTGGACAGCGGACATCCTGGGCGCAGTAGCAGCAAAGTTCCAGCTCCCACCACTTCCCACGTGGAAATCCAGCAAAGAAAAACAATCTAGCAGTCACATGATCCAGGTTTGTCATCCTCTGCATCTGTCTCCATGTGTAAACATCTTGATACAGAAGGAAACTGACTCATCCCTATCAGGAAAGGTCCGTTTTCCTCTGCCTAGCATCTACCAGGACTTGGCCCACGTGAGGTCTGGGTAGGAAGACATACAGAGCATGAACTTGTAACTTTACAAAACACAAGTTAAACTGCTTCAAACATGTTCATACTACAAAGTGCAACGAAGCAGTAGTGGAGAAAGCGAGTAAGGTGAAAGCAAACAACAAAAAGAGACTATTTAAAATGAAAATTTTCTACAGACAAGGGGATAAATTAAGAAAAGTAACTGTGAGGAATTCTGAATACAGACAGAATTATAAACTTCAAAATTATGGAAACTATGTAGTACTGCCATTGGGAAACAAATACTTCAGACACCACTCAATTACTGCGCTGTGTTCTACTCCTAACAGGGTTTAGAATATTATGGGGGAAAACACTGTAAGGTCTTTCATAAAGCAATTGTCCAGGGTGAGAAACCTCCATATTTGACTAATGTTTCTTTAATAAATAAAGATTCCCAATGACATATGACAATAGGATTAGGACATTAAGGACCCCATGCTACAAGGGGAAAACGAGCTACAGTTTAAGAAATTATTTTGTATAAATTCTTGCTTCCAATTTCTCACTTTGAAGCAAAAGATCAATTAAAATTGCATGACACACTTCGAAGAAAAGAAGTGATAATAAGAAAGACTTGGGTTTCTATAGTAGGTTGTGTTTCCTAAGGATGCAATAACAGCAACTCCCAGCCCATATGTTCTTTTGCACCGGTGACCTTCCTATTTCATCGTCGGAAAGTGGAGTTGGTTTCCCTTCCTCTTGAATCTGAGCTGGACCTGGAACTTCCGTTAACCAGTAGAATAAGATGGTGTGTTATTTCTGAGCCTGAGCATCAAGATACGGAAATTGAGACCTTGGAGCACTCCTTGGAACTCAGGCCCCTGTTGTGAGAAGCCAAAGCAACCACATAAGAGAGGGAGAGCCGAGGCCCCGCACAGCCCTTGAACAGCCCTAGCTAAGCTCCAAGGTGCAGCCAGGACCAGACACGTGAACCTCCAGGTCAACCTCATGAAAACCAGGAGATCCACCAGTCAACCCAAAGAATCTTAAAAAGTAATAAATTGTTATCATTTTTAAGCCACTAACTTTTATGGTAGTTCAGTACCCAAAAATAAACTAAAAATATCAATAATACTTTATTAAAGCAATAGTATGATATGCTGACTTACACAAACAGACACATAATATGGCAATATAATAGGAATGGTTATTTTTTTTAAAGATTTTTTTTTTTGATGTGGACCATTTTTAAAGTCTTTATTGAATTTGTTACAATATTGCTTCTGTCTTATGTTTTGGTTTTTTGTCTGCAAGGCATGTGGGATCTTACCTCCCCGACCAGGGATAAAACATGCACCCCCTGCAATGGAAGGCAAAGTCTTAACCACTGGACCGCCAGGGAAGTCCCAGGAATGGTTATTTTGAAAATATGTGTTTTGATCTAAGCATGTATAAACGAGAATATTCTCATTTTGGTATGTGTTTACATCTCTAATTATTAAAAGTTTTAGAGGTATCAGAAAGATCATAAAAGCTCTCCAAAGCAGACTTAAATGAAGGAGCTACTGCAAATTTTGAAAGTTATAATAGAAATATTAAAGTTCCTCAAAAACATTTACAAATATTTAATTTTGGCAAAGATATTAAAAAGGCATATGCTCCTGATATTGAAAACTTTCTGTTCCTCTCTTCCTCTCTTCGATTCTTTAAACACTTTCCCACCCTTAACGATGTATACGTATTAATAATTTGAAAACATCAAACAATGGTGAGAAACATTTATGTTTCTCCTGAGCATTGCAAGCACAAAGGTGGGTAATGGTTTCCTATGACACAACGTACATTTAATTCTCTAAAAATGTAACAGCTATACTATAGAGAGCATTTATAAACTTGGTTTTATTTTGAAAGCACCCATAACTTTTCCAATTAGCAAACATGAGCCACTGGCAGCTGGAACTTACTTTTTCTTCCATCATATCTATACCTGGTTTTATGGACTTTCTCAGATATACACAAGGGGCACATTAGAGATTTATTAAAAACTGGAAAGGGATCTCATACAGGGTTGGAGAAATCTAAAAACATCCAGTAGAGCAGGAAAACTGACAAGGACTCAGGCAGCACAGGTAATACCTGGTATGACAACTAAAAACCAAGAAGCAACTGAGAAGGAGGATATTACCCTTCTATACCTTCTATTCAAGACACAGAATCACCTACAACTGAAGAGACTAGGCAGGTAGATCATTTTCTGCAATAACACCAAGGACTGCAATGAGACAACCACAAAGCACTCTTTCATTCCAAAATGGTGACCTAAAACCAAGTTCACAGCCTGTCCATCCAAAGGACATAATGCAGCCCGCATGTTGCTGGTACAAGTCCCCATGGGCAGGAGTCCTCCCCTTCACAGAGATCAGCAGGTTTTTCCTCTCTGCATGTTCCCCCCAAAATGGGTCACAGCTAGGAACTGGAGAAATACTCAAGTGAGGTGGGGGCGTGGAGAGACAGGGAGGTTTATGTATAGAGTCCATCTACTTACAGATAAATATCTGGTACAACTTCTGGACCCAAAAAAGGTGTCCACCTGAAGAAGGCAAGGGTACCACCCCCTAAAAAGCCATTATTCAACCTGGAATTGCTTTAGGCTAATGGCTTGTGGTGTGATCCATTATTCATTTCACCTTGATGAAACAACTGGTTTCAAAACCGACACTGGACTTGGAGTCAGAAGTTCGATGTCCAAGTCTTGGCAGGGCCAGTAGATTGCTAAGTGACAGTGTGTCTGGATTTTCTGTTCCATAACAAGGAAGTGGGACCAGATGAACTCTAAGGGTCTTCTTAGTGCTAACCTTGCATGACTCAACACCAGATGGAAAACTTCTTCCTTCTACAGCCCCTCCATTTGTATAGATTATCTAGCGTACGTTTTTATACCACCTATTTGTTTCTAGATGCTGGGAGAGGCCGTGGAGAAGAAGGGAGATGAGAGAAGAGACAAGGGTACATGGCAGCAGTGGGAAGCATGTGATATGCATGTGGTGAAGAAGCTGGCATGTTGCACGCCAGCTGTTCAGTGATGGCAGATGGCCTGGGCAGGTCCACGCCTCAAGCTAGCAATGGCACGCTAGCAGCACCTAGGTGATACGTCGCATCCAAAAAGCAGGTGGGTGACATGTCTCATTTAATTGACCACTACGTTCCAGGACACACACAGAATGGAGCATATTTTATGATGCATTCATGGAAAATGTAGTTTCTGGGGTTAAACAGGATGGTGTTGAGGTTGGTTGGGTACACAGAAGTGCCACATGCTGTACCATGTTTTGGAAAACACTCCCTGGGGTCATATCCATACCATGCCTGATGTGGTTGTATTAAGGATTTCTGCTCTAATAAAGATATGTTTCCTTATTTTTCTCTATAGGAATACCGACATTCAAAACAAAGAATCAAGGTGGACAAAAGCACAGAGTCCTAGATTGCAGTTCTGCCCTGGATTCAAAAGCAGTTTCTCCATTGGAAAATCTGATGTGCTATTTGCTAAATAATTAAAGAATATAGGTTGTCAACCAGAGAAAAAGGTTCTGTCCATGTTGGGAGTTTAAAAGGCTCTTATGTTTTAGCCGGTATTCTAAATTATACATGATATTGGAAGAGAGAAATATCACCAGTCATACAAAATAACACAAAATCCAAATACTCAAATATGTTGTGTGAGAGATGGTGTCAACTGCCTCCCTCAAAATCCATTCTTCCATTCCAATGAGATGTGAGTGGAATTACTGTATGGGGTTTATGGGAAGGCTGCTTAAAAGGAGCCAACTCAGACTGGAAGTTCTGTTATGTCTTCCATCTTCTATTTTCCTGCCCTCCATCCAGACATGATGGCATGAACGCCAGCAGCCAGCATGGTCTGCTTCACAATGGCGGCCACGTGCTGAGAAGCACAGCACCAAGAAAGAAAACCAGCTCCAGACTGCTCATCTCTAGAATTCCCATATATAAGCAAGAAATAAACTTCTTTCTACTTCAGGCTGCTGTTATTTGGGGTTCTTCTGTTATACATATTTATAAAGCTTACAGATTTATCCAAAGTCTACCATCAATCAAATGGTAAGCCTACAGATCAAATCTACATTTTGGGGCCCAAATTCCCACTTGCTATAAATGGCTTTTTAAATGCACAGTGAAGAGAAAAAAAAGGTATCTCAGGTGGTCAATCATTCAACACAAAGATATTCTGTTAACTAAAATAAAAATGTTTAAGAGTAAACCCTGTTTTTGTCATGTCAGTACAGAAATCGGTTGTTGAGAAAAATCACTGAAGATCCTGATTTCTCAATCTTCTCATTTTCTAAAGGAGATAATATTGACCTACCTCAGGAGCACAGGCAGAGGATTAACTAATTAGCGATTGTCAATCACCATGAAAATATAAATTTTAAGAAGCAATAAGACTTTTCATCAGACTATTAATAGCTGTGCTAGTAATTTCTTCCTTCACTGGAGAAAATTTACATTCGATAAGCACCAAAGCCTCATAGCATAATAAGAATAAAACTTAAATGAAAATCAAGTCTGAAGACACTGCACGACATTTTAACAAAAGCATTGGGTAAAAGATACTACTATCAAATGCAGTGTCATGGAGACAAGCTCAATGTATTTCTGATGAATGGAGAAACTTCCCACGGTGGTCCACGCAGGTTACGTTCTCTTAGAGGAGTACTCACTTCTCAGCAGGTGTTCACAGATGCTACCCTACTTGATTCTGTTCAAGCTACTCATAGAACAACCTAATGTGGACACAGTTTTCTTTTTCCTGGTTAGTAACTATCCTCATGGTTCCTTTGTTTTGTGCACACCTACAGCACTTTTATAGGCACTGTTCTCTGCTTGAACTCTTGAACTCTTGAATGCTCTGTGACACAGTGCTACTGCTTAAGAAATTATTTTCTGGATGAGATATCAAAATTTTAACTCAGAGTCTTTTTCTCCATCAGCAATTCCCTACCTAGGATGCCCCATCTTGCCTTAGCATCCCACCCTCACCTCATCCTGTTCATTTTTGTCATGGTCTCTCTGTGTGGAGTTCACCTCGGGCGTCTTCCACAAGGCTTCTCCTGCCAGCTCCTCTCCCACTCCCTTCTCTGGACATTCACAGAACTTATTGCTTATATTAGCAATTCCACCACTTAACGATAACGATATTAATTTTTCAGGTACATGTGTTTTGTTCACCAAGTTCACAGTAAGACCCTTTGCAAATAGGGTTCATGATTCACATTTCTTCGTACCCTCACAATGCACAGCAGAAGATGGGAACATAGTAAAGACTCACCAGCACTAACGTGTCCATGTTAAGTATACAGCGCTTTAATGTTTGGCGCACTATAAAAACAGCCAACTGTCTTTGTGGTCATTTGTTGCACAAATGCATTCTGCTAGACTCTTTTCCCCTAGAAGACAAAAGTACGAATCTCCCACATTTAAATGAACTCACTTAGACTAGATGATTCCAAACCATTTATCACCCGAGTCTCTATTACTGCCAGACCAATTTCATGATGCTTATGCATGGCCACTAAAAGTGAAGTATGAATATTTTTAATTGCACTAAACTAAAATTAATATTTTATAAGTTTTGAGCTAATTCACAAAACCAGGAAGAATTTTTTTAAAACATTCTAAAAAAATGTATAGAAAATTCTGTGCCACTAACTAAATAAGTTATGAGTATAACATTTTTCACTGATATCCATTGTACAACTATCTTCTTACACTTACACACATCAGAGTGCAGGCCGAAAACAGGCCAGGGCCTTAATTTTTAGTATTTTGTATAGAATGAAGTTAGAATCAATGTTATATAGAAACAGGGCCTCCCTTCTTTGTCTTCAAAATATGATGTTCTCTCTTCTATACAAAAATAAACATTAAGGTCTTACTAGAATGGTGATGAGCACACTTAATTAAACTACTCCTCATTCACCCCCCTTGCCCCATGCCCCCTAGCATCAATCACACATGAGCCTCTTTTGAATTTTAAAAGGGGGAGAATTTAAGACAATGCCAGATATTAACTCATACTAACTCTTCCAAAACCTCTCAGGATTCTGGAAGACATTCAAATCTGGAATCTGACTCATGTGACATATCCTTAAAGGAATCCTTACCACCTCTAATAATACTAACAAGTATGTGTATAGTGAGCATTCACTGTGTGCCAAGCACCTTACTAGGATGACACACCTATTATCTCATTTAGTCGCCACAACCCTACAAGGCTGGCAAAATTATTATCTTTATACGATTGTCCTTACTTTACAGATAGGGTATTTTCGATTAAATATTTAAGTCATCTGCCTAAGGCCGCACAGCTAGTTTGGGGAGAAATGGGATGGGCATCTGGGTCGGCCAGCTGCCAGAGCCCAGCCCTCCATCTGTTATATACTGACATCTCTCCTAGTTCCGTTAACCACACAACTCTTTTTACCCTTTTTTTTTTTTTGGCCACGCTGCGCAGCTTGTGGGATCTTAGTTCCCCGTCCAGGGATCAAACCTGGGCCCTCGGCAGTGAAAGCGCCAAGTCCTAAACACTGGACCACCAGGGAACTCCCTCTTTTTACCCATTTTAACATTTCGAAGTTTTGTTAATTCATCTTTCCTTTGCAAGATTGGTAAGAATTAATTACTACTGAATGATTACATTGATTTTTTTAAAGCTAATGGAATTTTTAATGAAAATAATACTAAGGAAGATGATGGGAAACTACAATTCTGAAAATCAGCCATAAAAGCAGCCCATTAAGATTCACAAGACGGTCACAGATTCCAAAAAAAAAAAATTATAGTAAAATTAAATCTGCTTGGAAATTTCTTTTTTTGGGGGTGGGGCGGGTGAGGTCGGTGCTGGCGGGCACAACCAATAATTCCTAAGGAAGACGATTTCCTATAGAGATGTACCTTCGTATGTAGTTTTAAAAAGGAAAACCCACTGTCCTAATCCTGTGAGAATAGAGCAGCCTTCTTAGCAGCCATCTGCTGGATTTCATTAAACCTCAGATGTCAAAATTCCTCATCCTGAGAGAAAAGAATACCACCCAGCCTCAAAGTTTTCCGACACTGTGCTTTTTCAGGGGGTCATTTCCACCTGCTGTAACAACCTCAGCTACAAGGGGCCTTATACCCAGCAGCCAAAGTGTAAGAAGTAACCAACCGGAGGAAGGGGATTCTTCACTATTAAAACCAGGGGGGGAAATGCTGGATCAGAAACAAAAATGGGGGGCAAGTTGCAGGAGAAACTTAGATAATTGACAAAGGGAAAACTAAACCATGACTCAAGGAAATAGGAAGTATGCTAAGTGGCCTAATGTCTACCTTTGGGTTCTGGCCTACATAAACAACTGCTGTTCTAAACAATTCTAGCCAGGAGAGTATCTCAAATTTAACATGAGCAAAAGTGAACTCACCATCCTACCTTCCAATCCTGCTTCTTTTTCATTCCTGGTATCAAGGGATGGCCACTCAATGCACCTGAGGAGTTCAGAGACCGGAGGCTTGTTCTAATCTTTTCCTTGCTCTTATGCCCCCAAAATTTATCAATAGCTACATCTGGATGATTTTACCTCCTAAATAGTTATTGCATTTGGTCCTCCTCTCCACTCCTATGACCACTGCACTGGTTTTGGCTCCATCTTCTCTTACTAGTACAATTGCAAGAGCTGCCTGTCTGGAATCCCCGCCCCCGCTCAATTTCCCCGTTAAATCTACACACACCATTCAATCTGAGCATATATTCCCCTGTGTGAAACCTTCAATGGCTACTCACTGCCTAAAACAGTACTTATCGAATATTCTTAAGCTTCTAAACTCAATACTAAAGTGAAACCTTTCTTGAATCTCCATTATATGAAACAATTCCAGCCTGGGCTGTTCTGATTGCAGGGAATGGAGGATCCCTGCTCTCTCAACTCCCTACCTCCATGTCTCCCTGGTTGATATATATCTGTGAGGTTCCTCAGAGCAGTTTGAAAAGCACAGGCCAGAGAATCAAATTTAACTTCTTAGCATGGTCCCCCAATGGCCAGATCTTACCTTCCCTTCCCAGTTCATTGCACTAACCAGCCTTCAAGGTGGCCCCCAGTGAACCCCATCTCCTGATATTCAGGCCTTTGTGTAATTCTCTCTCATATCATACCAGGGTTGGTCTGTGTGATCAATAATAGAATATGGCAGAAGAAATAGTATGCCACTTCCAAGATTAGGCCATAAGAGACATTGCAGCTTCTCTCCTTCTCTCCCTCCCCCTTTTCCAAAACCTTTCCCCTTCCCTCTCCTCCCTCTCACTTTACTTGTTCTGGGGAATGCTCACTGCCATGCCATGAGCAACTCTATAGAGAGGCTCATGTGGTGAAGATCTGAGATGTCCAGTCGGTAGCCATGTGATTGGGCTTAGAAGTGAATCCTCTAGTCCCATTCAAAACTTCAGCTAACTGCAGCCCTGGCCAACACCTCAACTGCAACCTCATAAGAGACCCTGAACTAGAAATCTCCCTGGTAAGCTGCTCCCAAATTCCCGAACTACAGAAACTTTAAGATGATGCGTGAGGGGCTTCCCTGGTGGCGCAGTGGTTGAGAATCTGCCTGCCAATGCAGGGGACACGGGTTCGAGCCCTGGTCTGGGAAGATCCCACATGCCGCGGAGCAGCTGGGCCCGTGAGCCACAATTACTGAGCCTGTGCGTCTGGAGCCTGTGCTCCGCAACAAGAGAGGCCGTGACAGTGAGAGGCCCGCGCACCGCGATGAAGAGTGGCCCCCGCTCGCCGCAACTAGAGAAAGCCCTCGCACAGAAACGAAGACCCAACACAGCCATAAATAAATTAAAAAAAAAAAAAAAAAGATACATGATTGCTGCTTTAAGTCAAAAATGCTGGAGTCATTTATTATGCAGCAATAGGTGACTAATACATTCACATTCTCTCACTACTTCCCTATCTTGCACTTTCCTCTAGCTTGATGTTGCCCCAGCAGATACTCTTCTGTTTCACATCCCATTCCTATTTTTCTTTCTCTTTTGTCTGCCTGAAATGCCTCTCCCCACCTATCTTCACTAGCGAACTCTCTTACCACTCAAGGCATCACATGCTCCAGGAAGCCATCCCTGAGTCCGGGTTAGGCTCAGAGACCCACCCTAAACCATTTTTCTCCCAGAAGATCCTGGGCCCAGTACTTATTTGACAAAGACTAGAAACTTGATAGATGTTTATTGAGTTGAACTGCTGATAAATGCGTAGTAGTATTTAGGAAAACAAACTACAGAGAGGTGCTATTCATTTCACTGTCTCTGCGTGGTCTTCTTAGTGTAGAAAGTAACGGAGCCATACACTTTTCATTATATTGAGCCCAACTGCAGTATCTAATCCATGTAATAGCATCTGTATTAATAAACATGTGTCAGTTTTAAACTGGTGTTGATAAGAAGAAAGTTATCACTATTTCATCATGAGCAACCAAATTTATCTCCCCCTATTTAGTGACCACTAGCACAAGTTCAGGCAAAGCGCGGTCCTTTGCTTTTTTGCAAGGCACTGGGACAAACAAACTGCAAAGGGCAGGCCATCTACTTGAGGAAGGAAGTAACAGAAGTCATGGAAGGAGAGAGAGGAAAACTGAGGTGAGGAAGAGGGGCTGTGTTCAGCTGTGCTGCTTGGTAACCGACCATCACTTCAGACCAAATGGCAGAATGGTATCAATGACTCCAAAAGAAGCTTCACTTAGACTTCCATAGGCCGAAGAAGGTGATATTAAGAAGTGATTTGAGTTTAGATTATACCCTTTCTAGTAATACAGAGAGGGGCGGCTCCTACCCTAAAAATGAAGCCCTAGGAAAGGAAGAAAAGCAAAAAACAAAAACAAAAACAAAAAAAACATGATGGGGGAGGGGGAAGTGCTAAATTATATAAATATAAAATATTCAGAAGAACAGGAGGAGCAAAAGAACAATACAAATATTAGCTCTCAGATAATATTTTAAATCTTTCCTTTTGAATGCATAACAATATATAATATTTAATATAAAACATTAAACCAGATCACACAGTCACAGACGTCGCTTTTTGATAACCAGCATAAAACAGTGGTGAAAAGCAAATACTTTTTTCATAGAAAATAAGACTACATATGAGAAATACAGTCATCCCTGGGTATCCTTGGGGGACTGGTTCCAGAACACCCTGAGTAGATACCAAAATCCATGGATGCTTGAGTCCCTAGTATTTGCATATAACCTATGCTTATCCTGTCGTATACTTTAAATCATCTCTAGATAATTTATAATATGTAATACCATGTAAATGCTATGTAAATAGTCTAAAGACTATGTAAATAGTTGCCGGAGTGCAAGGCAAATCCACGTTTTGCTTTTTGTAACTTTCTGGAATTTTTTTTCCCAAATATTTTTGATCCGCGGGTCGGTTGAATCCACAGATGTGGAACCCGAGGACACGGAGGGTTGACTGGTAAGTATATGACAGACTTGACAAATTTCTTTTCAGAAAGATTATAAAGGCATTCTCAAATGTCTGTCAAACTGATAATTATGATGGGGAAAAGTTTTAGAAACTAAACCATAAGAGTTAAGTTGGAAAGCAATCCAAGTAATAAAAATATACACTTTTAAACAATTTGTAAATTAAATTGGAAAAATGCTTCCTTGAGGTGACAACAAAAAAACACATCTTGGTGTTTGAATGTACAACAGTGTCTTTCCCCAAAAAATTTATTTTGTTTTTTCCAGCTTTACTGAGATAGAATTGACATGTAACATTGTATAAGTTTAATACAATGTGATGACTTGATACACTTATGTACTGCAAAACGATTACCACAGTAGGGTTAGCTAACACCTATATCACCTCACATAATTACCATTTCTTTTTTGTGATGAGAGGATTAAAGATCTATTCTCTTAGCTACTGTCAAGTATTTAGTACAGTATAATTTTCTCTAACTATTATACAATGCTGTGCATTAGATCCCCAGAACTTATTCATCTTATAAATGGGTTTACAACTAAAGGATCTGAAATTGGGATCTTCAAGAGATACCTGCCCTCCCATGTTCATTGCAGCGTTATTCACAACAGCCAAGATATGGAGAGATTTCAAATCATTTTAACAATGATAACCTTTTCTATGGAAAGTCTATTTTACAAGAATGATAGAGATAGGTAAATTGGTAGCACTCTTACTTTCATTTTTTGCATCTCTAATCAGCTCCTAGTTTACAGAAGATCTGAATATCTGCTTTCTGTCCTAATATCTCCCACATCAGAAACCACGATTCGGTGTCATTAAAATGGGCAGAACTCCAGGAAAGCCACGTAAGATAGACCAGCCTTCACCATGTAAATAAACTGACATGAAAATGGACATTTCTCAAGACTAATGGGAATTTTTTCTTGGAAAATAGTTCAGTGTACTTGCCCACTGTATACATCCTAATACTAATTATGCATTTATAAGTTAAAGTTAATGAAGCTCATCACCACAATCATCCTTGTCTACATTTCTATTTAGTCACCAGGGGGAGCTAATACTGCTCTGTGGGTAGGTGGAGTCCAGGAATTAGATTTTTTTTAAAGGGGGAAAAATTAAATTGATGTGGTATTAAATATAACTCAAATAAGGTCCATAGTGCCGATAAGGCAAATATATCACACATGCAAAAAGAGAATTAGGTATAGATCATTTTTTGTTGTTGTTAAACAAAGAAGTTAGAAAAAACTGAAAGCCATCAATTAGTAGAATTTTGCTGTGCTTAACAGAGGACATATATAAACCCAGTAATTTGCGGTTGTCTTTGGGCCTATTAGGGTCTTAGTCGCCATCCAGATTTTGTACAACTGTCCATTTGTTGCACTGACTCTATTATTTTCTTGGTTTGAAGCACTACTATGGTTCTACATTCTAACAGCTAATCATGTGCTCAAAAAATCCCATATAATTACATTATAATTATCTTGAAACAAATGTTACTTTCTCCTTTTGCTTCCCATATTTCCTTCAGCTCCAAATATATTTTTTTTAGCACTTTTAATGTGTGTTCAAAGAGTTCTACCCAATAATCTATTTAAATTCATTCTACAATTCACCCAGGAGACACAATCCCTTTAAACTTTGAGGAGCTCCAGTTGGAACAAAGAGGGGAAAAGGGTTCAGAGTTTGTGGAATAATCACCTCTAATCGATCAATTTCCCCTGAAGGTAAAGCTGAAAGAAAGGAGGAGTGAAGAGTTCCATCCAATTCCTTGAAGTTTAAAGGAACTAAGCCCTGAGGCGCAGTGTAGAATGATTCCTGCCTTCCCCTCCCAAGGCCTATTAGGAGGTCATAGATCTCTGTGACATTGCTGCCATTCCCCAAAGACAAGATCCCCAGCCAGAGACTTCACACAAAGAGAAAGGATGGGGAAATAGTCCACTTTTCTTATCAACTCACTACCTTATAAAGGAAGTAGATATTGGTCACAAGCATCTTAAGCAGAGTAATGTAAAAAAAGAAAAGTGCAGTCATACAAAACTGTAAAAATTCAACCTCCTAAGTTTTATCATGTTGAATTTCACGTTTGAGAATAGGCTACATGTGGCAGAGCTCTCGTGTGCACACAACTGTATCCAAATACCTAAACATCACCCTGTTTATAAGACAGACTGAATGGCTGCACAGGGCCGAGGAAATAGTTGGTTTCTTTTAATTCATCTTCCCCACAAAAGAGGCCCCACTGTTTCCACATCCCAAATACAGCCCTTCATTTATAATCTTTACACTTCTCCACAGGGACAAACTGACAGCTTTAATTACCATCAATGACCATCAAGGACATGGTGGAAATTCTTGAAGATATTCTCCCATGGTTTGTGTTCTTGATATTTTATTTACAATTTTTGGCAAATAAATCCTGAAACCACAGAATTAGATGATAATATGTTCATTATCAATTATACAACTAAGGCCAGCCCACTTCTCTAAAACAGTTACGGTTCCACAAGACATCCAAAAGTAACATTTTTAATACACAGACAAATAATGCTAATTTGCTTCTTGAGTTCTATTCATTTCAAAATGCTAATTCCAAAAACCTCAGATTAATCAAGGAGCAGGTAATTTGCAAATACAGTTATAGCTAATACAGGATATTCTCCACTAAGCTCTTACTTGTAAAAAATAAAGTGAATTTACCCATGTATTTTCTATTTCTAGGAGATTTCATCCTTTAGGAACTTTCCATTCATAATCAGTAGCTTTCTTGTGATTCACAAGTTATTAAAACAGGCTGACAGTAAAAACACCTAATTTTATTTTTTTATTTTTATTTTTTTTCCACAGTTAGACATATTTTAGTGAAACTTCAGAACATGAAATCATAGAGAATATGTAAAATCTAACTAAATAGAAAAGACAAATTACACACAAAAGAACTATAATTAGAATGACTATAGATAGCTCAACAAAAACAATAGCAATCACGATTATGGTGTAATATCTTCATAACGTGGAACAAAAATAACTGTCAACCTATAATCCTCTGCCCAGATAATCTATCAAGAATGAGCGTAAAAATACCTAATTTTAAAATGCACATCAAAAATACAGAGAAATATTTCTTAAACTACCCCTTCAATAGTCCAGCTATTTAATTTTAATAAATTAATACATGTGATAACTCACCATTCATAGTGGGAAAATGTACCTCATCAGTAAAGGTCTTTTATAAATCCCTATTACAATGCCCAAAATCATTCAAAAGCTTCGAGACAATAATGGACCTGAAAATGATTATTTTATATCCATGTTTTGGTAGAGAATTGCACAAACAAATATATCAAGAAAAAGACAGTAGACTAAATACTAATATCAAAGTTCTGCTGTAGCAAAATCAATGTGGAAACAACAAAGCTTTTACAGCAGGTAATAGTTTAACTGACCCTTCCTCCAAAACTAGAAAAAGGAGCTCACTCAACCAACAGCTCAGAGGTTGGAATCAATTATGGACAATTGCTTTCTCTCTGGTAAATGCGTAGAAGAATTTAGTCATGGTCCTGCCAGACCAAGAAAATGACATGCTCAAGCCACACCACCTTCTCTAACACCGAGAGGAGCAGAGACTTGGTGAGTTGTTTTTCACATGATGAAGTAAATGGTAGTCAACAACAGTGGTCTCTGAAATACAGGGTACATATCCCAGGGTAGAAAAGATAGTCTGAATATTTAGCAACCAATCAGAAGGGACATCAGCCATAAATAGCCACCCAACATCCTGAGAGTGAGAAGATAAATAGTCATCCTGGGTGCCCTTGCTTCTCCACTCCCTTCCCACATCTCAAAATAGTGCCCAGTGAAACAGACCTGTGGATCATCTTGTTTAATGTTAAGTAATCTAATTCACACACAATCCTCAAGTTTTGATAAGTGATTTTTGAAGTTTTCTGCAAGGAAACTGCAGGATATTGATAGCTGTGCACAAATAATCAACAAGAAAATGGCAAGTCTAGCCCTTCTACTCCTAGTAAAAGCTCTTTGTCAGCCACAGGATGAAGGATGGAAGAAAGAAACAATTTAATCAGATGTGACCAAAAGGTGGCAAAACAAAATTGAGATTATCAGGAAAGTTATTTGAAATATGGTGGCTATAGCCAACATCGATAGTTATGAACCTCAGCAAGAAGTGTAATAACATAAGTTCTCTCTTCGTCGTTTTCTGAGATAGCTCTCTTAGCTCTCACAGCCATTAAAATAAATTGTCAAAATAAATGAATCTAGACCAGAACTTCAAAACAACATAAATTTATTTTTTACACCTATTTATTTCATCTTCACCTCATTTTTCAATTTCTATTTTTTGAGTGTTGTATCATATGTGCATCTATATAATATATTGATAAGTACGTATTATGAAGATGCAGCCTATATTTTTTTAATCAAAAAAGTTTGGAAACCACTGGTCTGAAAAAGAAGAAGCATGTGGAGAAGGGGCTGGGGAATGGAATCAGTGGAGGCCACGAAATTGCATTTTGGGGGCTTAGGGGGATTTGAAGAATGAAGTAGGCTAAAAACACTAAGAAAATATTTTGGGTAGGAAACAAGAAATTGATCAAAACAGAGGGACATAAGAAAATAAAATGTACAGTGCCTTAACCCTAATTAATATAGAAATAGGTAATTAATTTATATATAAATGAATAATAACAAAGCATGAATAATGAATTAATATAGAAATTAATGTAGAAATATGCAAATCAAAGGCATAATGCCTTGAACCTAATTAATATAAACTAAAGTGTTAAAATATCACATTTATTTCATGTAATTTATTTCAACTAATGCTTTGAAAAGGAAAACAGAAAAAATATTTCTGAAAACAGTTTCAATATGCTTCTGTGAAAATGATGCTTCATTCCATAAAACACTCATTTTCCTTATTCCCACTGCCAACAGAACTCGCTGTTAGGGTACTTGATTGTCAAGTGGAACCAACCAGTCTTTAATTTCCCACAACCATATAACACATGTTCAATCACTTTCACTTTTTCTTTACATTCTTTAGTCAAAAAAAAAAAAAAAAATTCCAGATGTCTAAAAGTGTTCAGTTCACAAAATCTGTGTGAAGTTTCCAGGGAGTCTCATAACTTTCAAAATCAAATTAAATGAACATACTATTTTATACTGATGCAGTGTCTAATCATTGGTTCAGTTCCTTTTCTTCAAAAATGTGAACCCATACAGTATCAATATTTGTAAAGGAGCCACAAATATGGTTAGGGTTTTACAAATCTGATCTACAAACATTTTCCCCCAAACTACAACAGCCTCGCTGTCACACACACCTCGACCTACTCATCTTACCAACAGTATAGTGGGCCAGAGGGTTAAGAACTAATACAATGCTGTTTAGTTTTTCTGCATTTACACCCAGGCAATTCACATTAATGATGTGAAAGAACACTTAACAGACAACTCAAGTTTGCAAATTAGCAGGAGAGAAGAGAAAAATGACTTAGAACAACAAGCGTACAGTATTACCAAATGTACTTTACACATTTATCCTGTTAAGTGTAGCTTAGTTTTGATGATTTACAATGCTAGTTCTTACTCAGTTTTGTAAGCATAATAAAGTCTCCATAATCTCAGCCTTCCCCATAGCACCCTGCTATTAAATCTTTGTTGAGAAGTGTGATGAGACCCCTCTGGCTTCCAGCCCTCCCTACTCCCTGAGGGAAATGGCAAGAAATGATAGGGTTTGTGGATTAGTAAAATGAGAGGTTCTCTGTGCTTTTCCTTCTTTAAATATATATTTTGATAATCTGTCTTCTGCATCAGAGAGTCCCAACAGCATTAGAGTGTTGATTTCCCTCCCTTCTCAGCCTCCAGGAAAAAGACAGCACGGCTGGGGCAAGACAGGTGGTTTGCATCTACTGCTACAACTGAAGAGGGTGATTTAATTTTTTTTCCCCTTTCCCCTTATTCCTTCAAGCAGGGATGATATATAATTTACTTACACATGTTGGATTACAGACTAGAGGACAGCTGCATTGAGAGGCAAAGAAGAGGGCCACCCTGTACCTCGTTATCCTTAGGGACTGTTCTGCTGCTTCCTACCTAGGTCAGGATGCTTCTCCATAACAGTGCCCACCTTCCAGAATTCCCCTCAGTGATGAACTCCATTAACTGTGTGTGTGACCCCCTAGATCTCTGGGCCGATGCTGGATCTGCTGTCTGTGAGTTCAGTCCAGGTCACCGATACCTACTCATGAACTGACCTGGGGCATACTTGATCCCTGAGCTGACTTTCAAATCTGAGTCTAAAATTGATCATCTTGGGACTTCCCTGGCGGTCCAGTTGCCCTTCCAATGCAGGGGGCACGGGTTCAATCCCTGGTCAGGGAAGTTAAGATCCCACATGCTGAGTGGCACAGCCAAAATAAAATAAAATAAAATTGATCATCTTGGTCCATATTTGACCTTCATCTCCTAAGGCCAGGACTAGTCTAGGCTCACTTGGCATGACTATACCAGGATTTCAAAACTTTCAGTTTGGAGTGAGTCAGTTTTCACCTTGGCAGCTCACCCTTGGGTATGAGAGTCACCAAAGAACAGATCTCAAGTTACCAAGAAAGCACTCAGTTAAGGATGGGAATCTCAGGGCAGGGTTTTTACCAGTTCAGGGTGGTTTCAACAAAACTACCCTGACTGACTTCCATAGGTGTCAGACCACAGAATACCTCCGTTTTCTGTTATTTTGCAAATCAGCAAGTTTTAAGACTTTTCTCTCCTAATTCTACTCTATAGTTAACCCTCCTATACACTACTAGGAGTTCCCTCTTTCTTCATACAAATTGTTCAGCAAAAGGTTTACAGGCTCTGGTCTAGATGGATAGGACGACACGTGTAAGTAAAGACTTCAAGATTAACAGAAGGGAAGCCACAAGGAGCAAAGGAGAAAGTTGAGAAAACAGCAAGAGACCATAAAATAGCCAGAGAGAAAAGAAGGGGAGATATAAGGACAACAAGGAAATTAAGAGTCTTGAAACAAGGACAGGAATCAAAGGAAAATTAGCAAAGATACAAATGGGGCTAGATGAAGTTAAAAGACAAAAAAAAAATGAAAAAAACAAAAAAGAGTAAAACTAAAAGGGAAAAAGAAAACAACTAGAAATATCCTACTTTGCTAAACTAGCATTTTGTCCACCAGAAAAAAGAAGAAGCACCAAGAAAAGAGTAAACTCAAGCAGCAGGAAACTAAATTTGGAAAAGTCGGACCTCCTAACTTAGAGTAAAAGGTTTTAATCAAGGAAGAAGGTAAAAGCATATTACTTTTTTAATTAAAATGCTGCCAGTGTCTTTAATCTCTTCCAGATTAGACTGAAGGGTACCCTTAGCTAACTCAACTCAAGTTTGAATTTTAACACTTTAAACAAATGGGAAGGATTCCTGATTTTGTTTCTCCCCCTTTTGCTTTCTCCCTGATCCTCCACTTCTGCTTTTCCCCTCATCAATCTACCACCCTCCCCAAGAAATCACCCTGAACATCAATAAACAGGACAAAGACCCATCAGCTTTACCTTTCCTGAAATGTTTCATTAAGTCACAAATAAGCCTCTGTTTTCTTTCCTTTGTTTAAAATGTTGTGGGATAAAATGATGTGAGCACAGACTAGATTCTAAGCTTTTAGAAAGCTTAAGATCAAAATAAACCAAATATTTTATTAGGGATTGAGGTTTTTGAAGAAAAAAGTATTTAACCCATAGATATTATCTTCACCATACCATGTGCTGAAAATCCAGCATTTTCTGCACTGATATTAAAGCTGTATAATATATAAAGAAATATATTATTGTATAATATATAAAGTTATCCAGGAATAATGTTTCTTGTGTTGTTTTTGTTGTTGTTGTTTTGCTTCAGAGAGCTGAACATAAGGATAATTCCATGGCAGGAACTCAGTGAAAAGTAAACACTAAATAGAACTTCAAGTTTTTTTTAATATTGAATTTTAAAGTTAATCTTTCACATGAGAGATACACCACTCTCACCTAAGGTAAGATTTCTTGCTGGCATAGTTTATACTGGCCATATCAGTTAGGTTCCCATGTCTTCACCTTAATGTTAGTGTTGATTCCACATAAGTAAAGCTTCCCTTTAAAGCTATTCCACTGAAAACAGAATCATACTAACTGCATTTAATGGGATTTTCCAAAAATTATGCATTCTGAGGAAAAATGAATTAAATGAAGTCAATTAAATGTACATGAATTAGAAAATGCAAGTAAATCCACAAAGAATACCTATACACACCCAACAGAATGCTTGAATTAAAAAGACTGGCAACACAAATGTTATCAAGGATGCACAACTGGAACTCTCAGACATTGCTGGTGAGAGTGTAAACCGGTGCAACCACCTGTGATAAAGATTCAGAAGTTTTTCATACAGTTAAATATACCCTACCCCATGACTCAGCAATTCTACTCCTACTTATTAACTCGAGAAATAAAACATATATCCACAAAAAGACCTGTATAGGAAGGTTCACGACCACTTTATTCACAATAACCAAACTAAAAATAACCAAAATGTCTACCAATAGGAGAATGGAAAACAAAATTATGATACATTCATGTGATGGAATACTACTCAGCAATAAAAAAGAACAGATTACTCATATACACAACATGAATGAATCTTGCAGACACTATGCTGAACAAAAGAAGCTAGACGCAAAAAAAGAGTACATACTGTGTGTACTTATAAGAAGTTCTAGAACAGGCAAAACAAATCTACAGTTAAAAACTTAAAATCTAGTTACTTCTGGTGGATCATTATTGATTAGAAAGGGGTCAAGAGAAGAGAAATTTCTAGGATGCAGGAAATTATCTTAAGAGGGATATGGGTCACATGGGTATATGTATTTTGTTAAAGTTTATCAAACTGTGTACACTGAGGATCTATACATTTCACTGTATGTAAATTTACATTATAAACTATAACATTAATAACTATAAACAACTATTAAACTCTAGTTAGTTGGTCTGCTTATCACGATGATATGAGTAAGCAATTTTGAAACTACTTAATGTGGATTCTAGACTCAGGAAATGAGTAAATATATTGAGGATGATGGAAGCTAGATGTCTCACTGCTAGAGAAGATAGTAATAAATATGGAAAGAAAAAAGATTAGAATGTATCTCAAATGTTGGATGGAATTAGAGGTATCAATAGAAACATGTGGTTCTTATTAGAGAGAGAAAAATACATATATGTGTATATATTTGTATATATGTGCATTTTATGTTATTATACATGTACTATATTAAACACACATATACATTTCCTAAATTCTGTCTGCTGATATGGTTTATAATCAACGATATTACCTCTATCAATGAGTATACACAGTACCCATACCTTGATTTCTAAATACCTTTGTCCTCTTAAAGGAACCAGGGCTCCTTGGACAAAAGATTGATCAGGACTAGAACATAATGAGCCTGGAGCATCTGTTTGCAGCAGAAACTGAGTCAGCCCTCAAATAATGATGGAGACATTAAACTGACCCAGGATCCCATTCGAAGGGACTCCTACTGGCCAAATCTCAGGCAATCTGGGCATCAAAATAATGATAGTAATGAATTATGACCCACTGAATAAAATACAAATCCAAAAGCCCATGGGGATACGAATACAAAAATAAATGAATGAATAAGAAAGGAAACTGTGGCAGAAGGCCAACTAATAAATACAAAAATTATAAAGCTAAAATGGAGATTTCATGACAATGAAAATATTTACATAGTGTCAAAGCATCTTCCCACAAATTACTTATTATTTAGAAAGGGTAAAGAGCAACATTTTAACACTGGAGAAAGTTGGTGGACACCACCTAAGACAAGTATTCAGTGTTAACCCCATCCACACGGGTATAGTATAGTCAACATCAGGTACTTCCTGATCTGATGTACTGAGAAGGGCACAGCATCACTTTGGCGGCGTGCCTGCCATGGAAGTATGTAACCTGAATTTAATCATGAGGAAACATCAAGCAAACCCAATTACAGATGGGCATTTTATAAAGTGCTGGCAGGTACTCCTCAGAAAATGAGAGACCATTCCAGGTGAAAGGAAACAAAAGAGACATGACAATTAAAAAATTATGCATGATCCTGAATCCCAGATGAGAAGAAAATGAAACAAACAAACAAAAAACCTCTAAAGGACATTACTGGGACAACTGTTGAAATTTAAATATTGGCTGTGGATTAGATAACAGTATTCTATGTGTTAAATGTGAACTTTCCTCATTTTGATAAGTGTGCTGTAGCCACGTAAGAGACTGTATTTGTTCTTAGGAAATACAGCGAATATATTTCGAAGGGTGTGAAGTCTCCAACCTTCTCTCAAATGACTAAGAAAAAATATTAGTGAAGAGACAATGACAGATCAGATAGGGTAAAATGTAAACAACTGGTGAATCAGATAAGTGGTAGATGGGAGTTACATATACTGTTTTTGCAATTTGTCTCTAAGTTTGGAATTGTATCAAACTAAAAGTTACCAAACCCCACAAAAATATGTATATAGCAATGCTTATATAAGCTTCACGGATTTTCAAACTTATACTCCAAAAAAAACGATAATGGGTTTTCTGAAAGAGAGGAGAGTCTATGGCCTAATAAACTTACTCACTGCAATCCCTTTTTGAAGAGCCACAGTGCACTTCAATAAAGAAGCCTATTTAACTGGATTTAATCCAACAGTTCCATAATAATCTGTTCAGGAAACCTGCTTAAAATGGAACATCTATTAAAATCTTACAAAAATATCAATATTCTGTGGAAAACAGTTGGAGAACCACTTGTCTAATAAATACATTTCCTATACATGGTTAGTTGAAGAAAGATTTGTGCTAGGAAAATAAGATAGAGAAAGAGATCTACAAACACACACAGACAGACACACACACACACACACACACACACACACACACACACACTGGAGCAGTGTCAGTATCAAATAGTAAGAGAAAAATGACAGGAATCTAAAAAGAGATATCTACCTAAAATGTCCCACCCAGCCTCATATAGTATGTTCTTGCAGGATATATTTTTAAAGAGGGTAGAAACTTGGTAAACTGAGTTTTACTTTTATCCAACAATTAACTTGAACACGTCATGCTTCCTGTCATTTTAAATCTGATTCTTCCCGTGAAATGCATAGCAGAATAGCTTCTGTGCCTTAGTGAGCCCCTTCTGTGGGCCAGGCACTGTGCAAGACTCAGAGAATACAATGACGAATAAGACAGAGTTCCTGCCATCCAGGAGCTTCCAGTCTAATGAGGGAGATGGAAAAGTTAACACATGCAGTGAACACTGTGGTATTCAAGAATAAGCATCAGGCTTTATAGGAACACAAAAAAGGCACCAATTCAGCAGAGAGCGACCAATCAGTGAAAGTTCTCTTGAGGAGATGATATTTAAACTAAAATAAGTTCGTGCATGCTAAACTTCTGTGAAAACTTATTCAGAAGGTATTTTTAAACTTTATTTTAGCCACTCAATGTTAGGCTCTGTATCTACATGGTATCACGGTAGTATAAAAAAAAAAAAAAAGGAAATGAAAACATATCCATTAGCTATTAAAATCTGGGTATAATTCAAAATCTAAGGATGACTGTGACAATGAGTTTGCCGTAAACCATCACCTTGGAATTCTTTCTTAAGCGCTTCTAGACTGACCTAGGTACCCAAGTAGAAGAATGTAACAGCTGGAAGAGAGGGTGAAAAAAAAAAAAAGGAACAAACGGAAAAAATCAGAAATAGAACAGTATGAGAAGACAAGAAGTGGCAAGTGTTGTTTACCTGTCAGCTGAAAAACAAGAAACAAACGGAAATATCAGAAATAGAGAAGACATACGAGAAGATGCGAAGTGGTAGGTGTGTTTACCTGTCAGCTGACATCGATTAATCTTGTGTTCTGTGATGTCGCTCAGTGACTCAAACACCTGGAAGCAGCTGTCACAGCTGTGCACGGCCTCATCTTCCAGCTCCTCCCCATCTTCTGGCCTCTTCTTACAGTCCCCTGCCTCTCCATCTTCAGTCTTGTCTTCAAGTTCACAGTTGGGGTCTGAAAGAAAAATCAAGACTGTAAGTATGGTGTTTAAAGACAGGTTCTTTGAAAGTAGCGCTTCATCTTGCTACCAAAACCAGAAACACCTTTTTCCTTGAAGCTGCACTAGGAGGGCTTTATTGTAGATTTTATTACAGAAGCATCAAAAGTGAGACTTCCCTAAAATTTGTCAGTTCGTGATGACTGGCGTTTTTCCTTTTCTCCTCCAACATGTAGCCCTTTTCCCAGCTCCTCTTTCAGATAATTTGCCACACTTAAGGTTAACTTTGACATTTTTTTTACAGCCTTTGTTTGCTTACAAGAGAGAGATAAATCACTTTTAAAATTAAACAGTCTCCAATGCAAAGGGAAAAACCACTGTGCTTGAGAATGAATTCCTTTTCTGCTAAATATACTCTTTCACAGGAAATTACCAGAATTAGCCAAAAGTCTAGAGTAAGCTAAGCTAATTACCATAGGCACAAAATTGACCTTTACTTATAAACTGGTCAAAACACACAGTTACCCCATTATTTGTTAGACAGCAATAGCAAAATAAGTTCTACCACATAGCAAAACATTCTTGCAAGCACCAATTCAAGTGTAAGTATACTGGTATGTCTCTTGTGTTCAAAATCATCAAAAAATAAAACAAAATATACAAAGAGAAATTGCAAATTATAATCAAGTCAACAACTTGAACCGGCATTATCAGTTTCAAAAAGCTAAATAGAGGGAAAACTAAAAATAGTGCCATTCTAACCCTAAGAATGATACACAAAGAGTGAGGGGGAATAAGAGAGCAAAACACATGCAATATTTTCACTTAGAGCTCAATAAATAAGTTATTTTTTTTACGCTGTCTTTTGCCTCATTTTAGCAAAGTATCCCCAAACATTCTAGTGTCACTGCTCCTCTTTGCAGGAAAGCACAGAGGGAGAGAAGACGCCTCTTTAGGGAAAATTAGGATAATACAATCTGTGACTTAACTTACAGGACATTCATTTCTAATAGCAAAAAGTCCTCCAAAGTCAGAAATAAATTATGTCTCAAAATAGAGTCTTCAATGAACAGTTACAAAAGAACTGTATCCAGATACCTAAGAAATATGTAATGTATTATCTGTAGTCAATTTTTTTAGATATGGGAGGATAAATATTTGCAATGTTACGATACAGAATTCACAGAATCAAAGTAGCCCAGACTTCTTAGAAAAGTCAGTAAGTGCCACCACACCACTGTCCGCTGTCGGAAAGTGCTTCCTGCTACCTTGCATGTCACGTGCTTCTACCAACCTATTTCTACAAGTCACGGTGCTCCCCTTTGGCTGGCAGTTGTTCCAAAGCCTTTCTTCACATCTGCAATAAACTTAACTATATCACCACCCTTCAAATGATTCACATATACCAAAATCAACTTACATCTCAATATATATAATAATCTCTTGGGTTTGTAAAACAAAAGCAGAATTCCCAAATCAAAGAGCAAGTAGTTTTGTTTGTTTGTTTATTTTCAAAAAAACCCAAAAAATGTGTTTAAGTAAATTGGTAATTTGAGTTGATTTGCCGTCTGGAAAATTATCTCAACACTCTACGCGGTACCCATTTCAATATACTGGGGTTTAGACTGCTCGTCCCTCGGGGGAGTAATCACAGGATCTTTTTCGTTTGTCTTGTACTTTGCCCAGCACAGCACGGTGTCCAGGTAAGTGTTTAGTAAATATTATTTAGTGATGACAAGAAGGGAGGGGAGGGAGTAAAAAAAGAGTACACTAAAAAGTCCTTTACTGGTATTTCTTCTCTAAACAGGAACAGACCAATCATCTCCAAATTCAAAAGCACCTACATGCCTACATTTTCCAAAACTGACACTGTATAATCCATCACATTTGCCTTTACTGGTTTCAAATGTTTCATCTAGAGCTACAGACGCAAGAAACAGGTAATGGTTCAAAGAGCTCCAACAAGCTAAAACCAAGTGGTAAAATACTGCCAAATTAGAGTAATTCAGGAAAACAAATAACTGTCCCAATTATGGTGAACTGGCCCGCACACCGTTAAACACTTAGTGGAAGGCAGCAGGTGCACACTGAACACTCAGTTGTTTAGCATGAGTTTCCAGTTTCTCATAAAACTGACAGCACTCACAGAAATGTGGCTGCTAGGTCTGAATTTTAATACGATTATTTAAATGCTATGCATCAAGTTTGCAGGCCTGTTTGTTTTTAAATAAGCAGACACTCTGAATACTTTAAGTAGTATGCAGCGAAAATGATAAGAACTTGCCTCCCTTATTATTCAAGGATATGGACACTTTACACGAATCCAAATCAAGAATATCAAACAAATAGGAAAGCCTGCATGATGCTTTAGCTCTTGACAACTAAAGAATGACCCCAGTCCATGCTTCTGACACTGTGGCTAGTTATTAAAATGAGGGTCATTTTAAGACTAATAAAAAATGGTTTTGCTTCCACTTCTGCATTTACAGATAGAATCCTTCAGGGGCTGAAGTCAGTCAAGCTTATTCACTTCTGCTGAAACTTCAGGATGCAAGCTCCAGCCAACTGGCGAATTGTTTTTTAGGTCACCACTTAAGAGGGACCCTCTGGGGGGTGGGTGCGATTATAGCCTATGAAGCTTTGGTGTAGCACAATGAGTTCTGGAAAACCAGACTCTCTCCTTGAGAGCAGATTTTTTTTTTTGCCAACCTCCACATCCAGGAGGAATTCTTTCTCGCCCATTCAAAAGATGTGTTTAGGGCTTTCCTGGTGGCGCAGTGGTTAAGAATCCGCCTGCCAAGGCAGGGGACACGGGTTCGAGCCCTGGTCTGGGAAGATCCCACATGCTGCGGAGCAACTAAGCCCGTGCTCCACAACTACTGAGCCTGCGCTCTAGAGCCCGTGAGCCACAACTACTGAGCCCACGTGCCACAACTACTGAAGCCCACGCGCCTAGAGCCCGTGCTCCACAACAAGAGAAGCCACCGCAGTGAGAAGCCCATGCACCGCAACGAAGAGCAGCCCCCACTCGCCGCAGCTAGAGAAAGCCCATGCACAGCAACGAAGACCTAACTCAGCCAAAAAAAAAGCAAAACAAACAAACAAAACAAAAGATCCGTTCATTTGCGTTAGGAGTTTCCATTCCTAATGGCAGTTGAGGTAGGAAGATTCTAGAAAGCTGACACTGTCAACCATTTCTTTCCCACAGGCGGCTACACTTCAATAATTGCACATGGACTTAGTTATGTAGTTTTTATAAAGCCCTTTGAGAGTCAGTCATAAGAAATAACTGTACTGCTCTGCTAGCCATTCAGACCTCTGACTTCAGCCCAAGGAGTTATAAATACAACGTCCGTCCCTGTAAGCACTGCTCCAACCCGAACACCACTGCAGGACGGACAGCTTGTTATTCCAACTCTACTGTTGTACTACAAACCCACCCAAAGGGCAATATTTTAAGATACCCGCACACCCCCCTGCACTGCCCCCCACAAACCCCATCATAGCCACAGGCACTGCTCTGTCCTCTGCCCTAAAGGAGGCCACCCAAATCCGTTTCATCCATCACAAATGACCTCTGCCCAACCAACCTGCCGGCCCATCCCTTCAAAAGGGTCCCTATGATGCACTGGACTGAAAGTGTTCGGACTCGGATAAAAGACACAATTATTACTGTAAAAATAAATGGCAGCTCTCTGTTTCCGATTTTGTTAACGTTACTTGTAAATGGAAATTTAAAAGAAGTGTAATTTTTCCCCTTATTATGTTCCCTGGTGGGTGGTTCCTTCCTTCTTCTCATCCTCTTCTTCATAAGGGCTGTTATTGCTACAACTTGGTTTAATAAAATTACAACTTTGGGGAAAATGAAAAATTGCACTGGCTAAAAAGTGTTGGAGGCTATAAACCCATGGACTTCAATTAATTTCAAGTGTGGGATCCGTTTAAGGCCAACCAGCAGAAATTCTGTTCTGTCCATGTAAAAATGAGGTTTCACCACATTTACTTTTTATAACCTATATAAAAGTCAAGTAAAAGTAATGAATATCTAAAAGCCATCTCAGTGGACTGGCAAAGACTATCTGTATTCTTGAAACTCATCCTACATATTTCTCTCTGTGCAACAAGGATTCCATGCCTGATCAAAGTTAAAATGTCAAACCACTGAGAAAACAGCCCAATTTCCAATCCATTTCACTGCCTAGCAATGGACCTCCTTCCAAGCCACTTTTGCATGGAAAAGCACTGGCAAAAGAAAGAAAAACTAAGAGATCATGTGGTTATAATTATTACCAGGCAAGGAATATTTCTGCAGCTCAGTGGTAAAGTAAAACTCTGCTGCTCTCTGTTCCCAGTAGTGTCCATCGCAAAACAACTGCCTCATTAAATCTCTGCAGTAAGATTAATATGCCGTAGCTGCACTACATTTATAACCTGGTACTCTATAAAAAGCACATTTAATGGTAAGAGCCAGAGCCTAGATACAAAGTATTACTATAAAAACTTCTGGCAGTGAGTATGCAGTCCAGGCCCTCTGTCCTTCTTGCTGGAGATATAAATGAGGCTTTTCCTGGTTGACTCTAAGCGTGAGGCTCTACCTTACAAACCAGTACATTTTTATAAGAGTGGCAGAAACACAGGGTTCTGAGGATGATGTAAATATGAACGCAAGAAGACTGCTTAACAACTAAGATTGGCAAGAGATGAATGAACCCAAAATAGTCAAACACAAACACAAACTTAAAATTAAAACTGGACCATTTCCTTATAGTTTGTTCTCTGGTCATAGCCAGCTTTTCACCAAATTAAACAACTATGGCATGAATTACTCAATCTTAAAGCAACCCACATAGTGCCAGTAAGTTCAAAAATAACAGCTAAAATATGCATACTGCCTTAAAAAAAGAACATGTGATGACCATGACCTCCTGGAACTTAATTACCTAAAACTATAAAAAAAAAATAGATGTTCAAGAAAAAGTGGCCTCAACACTACATTACTAGTGGACTGGTAAAAATATGTTTTCGTTATTTTGGAAAGCTGCCTAAGTTTTTTCTTCCAAGGATATCTTCTGAAAATAAAAAGAGTACTATAACCCAGGTCTTATTTTGAGGAACCCTACAGTGAATAAGTAAACAAATAATTTAAACAACTGCATTCCACACTCAAATGTCCCCAGATCACTACAAATGATGCACCTCAAGTTAACAATAATCTTGTGCAAATAATAATGAATTGTCTGATTTTTTTTAACGTCTTTATTGGAGTATAATTGCTTTACATTGTGTGTTAGTTTCTGCTGTATAACAAAGTGAATCAGCTATACATATACATATATCCCCATATCCCCTCCCTCTTGCATCTCCCTCCCACCCTCCCTTTCCCACCCCTCTAGGTGGTCACAAAGCACGGAGCTGATCTCCCTGTGCTATGCAGCTGCTTCCCACTAGCTATCTATTTTACATTTGGTAGTGTATATATGTCCATGCCACTCTCTCACTTCGTCCCAGCTTACCCTTCCCCCTCGCCATGTCCTCAAGTCCATTCTCTATAAAAATAAACGAAATTGAGTTATTTGTAGTGAGGTGGATGGACCCAGAGACTGTCAAACAGAGTGAAGTAAGTCAGAAAGAGAAAAACAAATACCGTATGCTAACACATATATATGGAACCTAAAAAAAACAAAAAATGGTTCTGAAGAACCTAGGGGCAGCACAGGAATAAAGACGCAGACCTAGAGAATGATGTTTTTAAAGCTCACATGTGGTCACAACAACTGGCCTTCTAGGGTTTACTGGCATCTTTAGAAGTCCCACACCTAAAAAGAAAACCAGATACTACTCCTATTTAGAGCAAACCATGTCTGAAAGCACTCCTCCCCTCCAAGTATGTTCAAATCCCATCAACTGGTGTATCTTGATAACTTTCTAAGAACAGAGGAAAAGTGACCTTCGGGATACCAAGAGTTAACAAGGAGCCTCCCTCCTTTTCAAAAACCAAAGGGTGGGATCATTATTTTGCGCTTTCTGGGCTCTACATATGCATTCTCACTGGAAATCCCATAAGATGAAAACAGATTCAGGGAAAATAAATCGTCCACTGTTCATAAAATCGCCAGCAGGCTCTAATGAAGGAACGCGCCATCTGGCCCACACCTACCTGCTACTCTGCTACCTCACTTTTTTCTACTCTCAAGAAAAGGTAAACAAACAAAAGGAAACAAAAACAAAAGCAATCAGTGAGGTGGCCAAGGATGAGCATTCCTGGAACTTTGGCTTCAGGACAGGGACGGCCCTCCCAGGCTGAGACCTGGCTGATGGCAACAGGTCCAAAGAGCTCAAATGGTCAAGGATAAAAACGTGCTCTTTTTACTTTTCCTGCAATGTTTATTTTCTAACCACTCTATTCTGTGAAAGTTATTAAATTGTTTTACAGAAAAAAAGGAAAGAACAAAACAAAAACCAAAAAACCTTTTCATGTACTGTTCTCTCCTTTGTCTCTAAAATCTTCTCAGACAAAAAGAATTATCTCTATGTTAAACAAAATCACACAGTTGAAGTTTAGAATTTCTGTGGTTTTGCTTGATTGTTCTACAGGTCTATCATGATCCTTGAAGACCAAAGAGAAATATCACAGATGCACTATTATGAAGGAGCACATGCCAAACATGAATTTATTACCACTCTTCTTTCTACAATGAAATTCCTTGTAGAAGGATGTTGAGTGGGAGGAAATTAGCCTTGGGAGAGGTTAAAACACACACACACACAAAACAAAAAATATACATGCACATTTTGGAACCAAATAAAACGTTTCTTGGCTTCCAATCAGAATCTTACTCAAATTTCCTTCCTCTTCTTCATCCCTCTTTATCTTTAACACGAAATTTCGAAGAAAGCCATCTTAGCACTCCAACTTTCATACAGAGTATTTATAAACAGATCCCTGCCTTAGTCATTTAACCTTCAATTTGAGTGACTGTGGTTGCCTTGTCACACCTTCAGTAAACAAACATTTTCTGAGCACCCACACAGTAATAGGCATTTGGCTAAGGCCCTCGAGATGCAAAGTCTAAGACCTGGTCCTTGTCCCAAGGAGCTTGCAATCTGCTGCAGAGCTTCCCAACCAGCGGGTCAAAAGCGGGTTCAGGTGTTCAAGGATATTGATCCTTTCCACCCTCGAAGTGGCCACGTACAGCTTGAGATAACTGGAAACTCAGGCCAGTTGCCTCTCCATTTATCCAAGTGTTTCCTTCAAAACGTATCATTTTTCTGCGTGTGCCATGACATGAGAAGGGCTGGCAAGCACTGGGGAAGGGGGAGAGAGAGATGAGTAAACCAATGACTGCAGAAGGAGGGATAACTGCTCGGATGGAGGAGCCCACAGACTTTTAAAAGCCCACAGGCTTTTTTTTTTTATAAATTTATTGATTTTTATTTTTATTTATTTTTGGCTGTGTTGGGTCTTTGTTGCTGTGCATGGGCTTTCTCTAGTTGTGGCAAGCAGGGACTACTCTTCGTTGCGATGCATGGGCTTCTCATTGTGGTGGCTTCTCTTGTTGTGGAGCACGGGCTCTAGGCACACGGGCTTCAGTATCACGTGGGCTCAGTAGTTGTGGCTCGCAGGCTCTAGAGCACAGGCTCAGTAGTTGTGGCACACAGGCTTAGTTGCTCCGCAGCATGTGAGATCTTCCTGGACCATGGTTTGAACCCGTGTCCCCTGCCTTGGCAGGCGGACTCTTAACCACTGTGCCACCAGGGAAGCCCAGCCCACAGGCTTTTAAATCAGATGGTGCAGGGCAGGAAAATGTTACCCAAAGAGTAGCAAAATTGGGCTAAGTTTTAAAGAATGGGTAGCACTGAGGGCAAGTAGAAGATGGCTCTCCAAAAAGAGGAAACATATGTAAAGGCAGAGATGCAAAACATGATGCTTTCCAGGAAGCGCAAGCTCTTCTGTGCTACTCAAATGAAGGGCTCTGGATAGAGAGGAAAGAAAGGGGAGCAGTGGCAGGGACAAGGCTAGAAAAGTGGGCAGATCACGAAGGAACTACTGTGAACTAAATGTTCAAATGTTAACCTTGGCGCTATGAGAAATCATTGAAGGATTTTAAGGAGAGCGACTGATCGATCGCATTTACATTTTAGAGAGATGCCCCACTGGTGATTAAGAAGACGGTTTGGAAAGAGACCAGACCTGGAAGCAGGGAGACCAGTATGGAGAGTCTGACATAATGCAGGGAAGAAGTCCAAGAGAGCAAGCTAAATCAATAGCAGAAAGGAGGTCATGGGAGGCATCCCAGAAACAGGATTCAGAGGACTTAGGACTGACTGTGACCCTAAGAAAATGGGGAGCTGTCTCAGTGACAGCCAGGCATCGGGCATGGTGGAGTCGGTCCTAGAGATGAACTTGCTATCTCGGCTTTAAAATAGGTGTATCAACCAAGGCTAATGACTTGCTTTCTTCACTATCTTCACACCCAGATTTTGCCTTTTATCCACAATCCCAATAAAGCCAAAGCTGGAGACAGACTGGACAGAAATATCACAATCATACCAGCTAACTTTTCAATCTAGTGCGAGAGATTTGCAAAGGCCCCGGTGACACTTCCTGGGACTTAAGAGGTTTTTGGTGAGATTCCTTTTACTTTCGTCTTATTTCAAACACACACAAAGCCAAGGAAACATAAATGCAAAATTTGACTAAGAACAAAAACAGATACTGATTCTAATAGCTCTCTTTTATTCCATCTTTTAGGGGAAAAAAAATTAACCCTTAGTTTAAGTTAACATGATTCCACATGTAGTTCATGATCCTTTTTGAAAGACAAAGTAATCACACTAGACCGCTACTGTCAATAATATAAAGCCAAATGAAAACATTAGAACATTCACATTAAAAGGCTTAGCCTTCATGTGGAAGAAAACAGTGCGAGAAACCACAAAAAATGATAACAAGTCAACAGGGCAAATATGAGATGGAAACACTAAAATGGGGACACAAACTCAAAATTATCTAACCTAATAGAAAAAGAAAAAAATTACCCTGCAAAGGTTTTGTTTTGCTTTTCCCCTAGATGAAGGGTTTCCAGGGAACTCTCCAATGTCTTTTTATTGTTGTTTTTGTTTTGTTTTGTGAGGCTTCTTGGCATACACCTTTCTTCTCGCCAGATTTGAGACTCTTGATTCTTCCAGTTACCCTGATGCCTTCATGCTCAGCGTCGCTGGCTCACTGAGAAGGGGCTGTTGGTAACATCTGAATATAGTCCCTAACTCCCTACAAAAACAAACAAACAAACAAAACCAACTTCTACATCCCTATGCTCAATATTAAGCCAAGCCTCATGGACCCTTTCTTCCATTTTATATCAGAAAAAATATTACATAAAAATATTTTTAATATCCAGATATACAGGTCTAATTTGCTACAGCCAAGTGATTTTAAAACTGCTAACAATCCACTCTGAAGGAAAACAAATTATTTGTAAAAGATTTATGCATAGTTTTTAGCACATAATGACCAGGTACCTTGAAAAATGCTTCTTAGGGCAACTACAACAATAAAGGAAACACGTTTTGAAACTAGGATTCAGGCATTTGGATATCTGGAGAAAAGTCTAGTTATTTCTTCTTTAAATGTAACCAACAAGCCTCAGGTATAGTAGCACAGCAAGGAAGCATTACTCCATCCCAGCCAAAGAAAATCTGGGAAGAAAAGTTTTATATTCCAGGCGTCATACTTTCTGATACTTCTACCAACTGTTCTTATGACTTCAGCTATTTTAGATTAACACCAATCCAATTGTAACAATATTTCTTAATTGGACACAAAGTTACCTATGTCAACAATTACTGAAACACTAGCTTAGGGAGAAAGTTTTGTTTTGAACAAGAAATATCCGTTTGCTGCAATGTAACAATGCTCATCTTTAAATTTCGAGATGATAAACTCCAATCTCATTCACAAATATCATTCAAATATTACCACTCCATTCTCTTTTATTAGTGACTTTGTTTTTGCTTTTGTTTTAATTTGGGAAGTTCCTCTTCTAAATTGCAATGATATATTTGAAAGACGGGACAACTGGTTTTGCCTAAAGATTGTGAATTAAACACCAGATCTGGATGGAGCATTATTATCCCACTAAATGGAATCATATAGCTCAGGAACGTGAAAAACTTTGCTTATTTTTTTCCTTTTTCCCCTTCCGAAGCTCAAACTGGTTCTCAAACAAACTGGGGATCAAACTGTCACTAAAATAAAGTAGAAAATAATTTTAAAACAACATTTTTTTAAGATTTTTTTTCTTTCCTTTCGAGCTGGCACACAAGTAAGTGTACAGCCCACATTTCTAAGAAATGATCCCATTCAGGAAGATAAGAAAGTAGTTTCTAAACAACTTATTTGGTAACATGATGGCTCAGCAAAAAAGAAAGAAGGAAAGAGAAAAATCCTATAAAATAAGGTACATGTTTGTATAATGAAAGATCAGAACAAAAAGTGAGGCTGTGATTTATGACTTATGAGCTATTACAAAATACAAGAAAATTTATGTATAATTGGAAAAAATTCATTTTGTTCTCCTCTAGTTGGGCTAATAAATTTTAAAATATAGGCAACCCTAAATGTCTAAGGTTCCTTCAGCCTGATAAACAAAACAAGAAAGCCCACACAACCAAAAATAAACTATAAAAATAGATCATTATTGATTTAGTACCATTTCTGAAACACTTTCCTTAAGGAATTTGAAACAAAGGGAATAAAAGTGCATCATTTTTTAACTTTTTAACTGCACTTTTCATTTCCTAGAACACAAGAACTGCTTATGTTTGCATGAGTTTAACGTTTTTCTTTAGTTCTAATGCAGTATCTCCAAAAACCAGATTTTAATAAGGCACCTTTTTCCTACAGAATGACAACCTTGCCAAACGTGCATTCCATCTGCATGTATCTGCAGACAAGTAATAAAGACACCAGTGCCATTAGCATAATCAATACACAATTTACAGAGCTACCCAGATAGAACTGAAAGTGAACGTGTATGCCATTATCTTAGTAACTATAAATTAATAGTCGTTTGTGGAAATATATTCCCACTTACGTTGTTTCAATCCTGAATTGTCAAGATAATGAGCATAGATATAGATATAGATAGTATATATTACACATAAACGTTTTAAATGATGATTTATTATCAGATAATCCCCAAATATGCGTAAAGTAAAATCAACTAAATCAATCACACATAAGGCAGAATGGCTGATAAATAACCATATTTAACCATTTTGGTTTTTTACCATGTGCTTTAATAAGCAGAAAATATATATATAAATATACACATATATATAACATTCAGAAACATAATTTTCACTGGAGAAGGAACGTGTTCTCAGATGGTGAGCCAGGAGATCTCACCCTATTTTCTTAAAAGAATAATAAGGACACTAATCTGGTCAATTCTACTACTTGCTGCTTGCAATTTTTAAAAATCCAACCCTTTTGAAAGTTTGTATTTAGCCAACACTATAAAAAAAAAAAAAAAGTATGTGCCATCTCTGAGCTCTCATCCCTAAGACATCAGAATTGGCGTCATTTCTTCAGGGATGGTGACGGGTCATGCCCGATTCCCTCCATAGACGGCATCGATGTCCCACCAGTCCTCGGGACAGCCCACATCCAACACGTGTGTCCATCTTGTCACAACAACAAAGCAAATTTGCATGGAAAAGTGGCATATTTCAAATGAAAGAAAGCAGACATTGCTTCAGGATGGTTACCTGCCACTGGGAAATGTGAATTGGTTTTTCCCCCTAGCTTCTCCACACAGTGTATTTAAAACAGCCAACGTGACATTACCAGGAACTATTCAGCCCAAAGTCAGCTGCGTTGCTCCAATGTTGCAGGCACAGTCATCGGTCACTTCTCCTATCACTCAAACTGGTGGAGGGCTCGACCTAAGTAAATCTCCTGACCTTTCAGTGACAGCAACCAGAACACCTTTGAAAGTCCACTCAACCTCTATAAGGAAATATTTCTGCTGAGAGCTCACCAGCAGTGGGAAAACACTCCTGGGTCCCTCACTCCAGCACCGCACCCCACCCCGACCTTCTCTAAAATACCTCCCAGATCAGCTTTCTGAGGTATGCGATTCTTTTATCTGAAGCCAAAGCCTTTAATCACACAATTAGGGATTTGTCAGGTTTCCGCTGCTTTCAATTCTCTCTCAGGTGTAACTGACTAATATCATTTTTTTTTTTCTTGTAGAAGTAACTTTTGGGGGTTGGGGGTGGAATAGTCTAGGGAACTGAGATCAAAATGCTTAAAGCAAAAAGGAACACAAGAGGGGGGAATGCGGTGGCCAGAGGATTCATTATTTCCACCTCTTGATTTGGCTTAAGATTGGCCTTGGCTTCTTCTATTAGAAAATTCTGAGACTCAAGCCTGCCTATTTTCAAGTCAGGAAATCTACATTCTTTTTCTGCTTCAGCTGTGCTAATGGGATGAGATCTGTATCTGTGCCTCAGTTTCCTCATCTATAAAACTGACACAATGATAACTGACAAGATTCACTTAAGATCAAATGAAATAGATACACAGTGTCTTTAGAAACATTAAAGAGGTGCCCAAATACAAAGTATTTGCCATAAAGAGTGAACTCACCTCTCCTCCAGCTCCATTACCCCCCCCTTTATTGTAGAGAATGGTTACTAAAAGTTGAATATAAAAACTTGCACCATTCCTCTTACGCTTTCTCCAGGAGGGGGAATAGTTTCTGCTCTACACAAAGAGACAAGGCAGCCACAGACTGTGCCATGCACGCCTCAGGACTTTGCAGAAGAGGGAAAGATGAAGAGGAAGAACTGTGTCTGCTTCCTCAGCTTCCCCGTGAGCTTCACCCATAATCAAAAGCTGGTACTACTTACAAACTTTCTAAGAGGCTGCTAAGATACCTGTTAGGCATCTTACATGTGTTACCTAATACAACATGTCCTGTGAAATAGATTCTTACCATTTTATTGGTAAGAAAACTGAGGCTTAGTAGGTTTCATAACATGCAGGATTCAAAACCAGGTCATCAGGCATGGTAATCCTCAGATCAACTCACTGGGACACAGTGATAGGGGACAAAAGCCTGAGACCCTGACAGCTAACACTAGACTAAGGAAGGTAACTCTCACAGGGCAGGAGGTCTAGGATTCTGGCTTTTGTTGAGACGCTGAGAAGGATGGGGAAAGTCACTTTACCTTCTACAGCCTAGAATGTGTACAGCCGCGAGAGGCAATTCCCAGAATCAGAAATCAAGAGACTGAGACTCTTCCCTGTTCTATCACAAAGTCCTGGTGTGACTTGGGATGGGGCACAGAAGCTCTTCCGGTCTTGGAGACGTCAGGGTAGATGGGTGCTCCAGCACCCTTGCCCCGCTCGGGCCACTGCACTTCCCTGGCCTCTCACCTCTTCTCTAACAAGACATCCAGCCGCAGCCAGGGCCGACCTGTTAGGAAACTGAAAGGCCACCCCAGCCCTTTCTAAAGCGTCTTCTAGGATATCTATTTCAAATTATCTCAAAGTGGAATTTCCTTTGTCACTTACTATCATTTAAGGATATTCCACTCATTAAAAGTGGCCTCGCACAATCCTCTTGACTCTCTCCACCCCGATTTTCAATTACTATTTCTTTCACTTCATTTAGCATTAAGATTGAAGGAAAAAGTATAAATGGATATTTGAAAGTCATCTGATTGGATGTGTTAAGGTTTTAGGCTTTGTCCATATAGAAAGACAACTTTATGACAGTTATAATTTAGTTAAAATAAAAAGACATGGTAGTGTCTGCCCAGAGTATCAGACAAATGAGTGCTGAGGTCAACCAGCGGGCAACAGCACAGGCTGGGTTTCTAAAGCCCAAAGGGACAGTCGGAGCCCAGCAATCTGGGAGTGGGGACCGGGTGATTTCATGAACTAAACACAGAGAGGACTGGTGACTACATGAGCACGGGAAGGCAAGGGGAAATAAAAATAAAGCAAACTGAACAGTTAGGACTTACTGCAGAAGGGAATGAAGAAGAAATGAAGAGCAGAGAAAATTCAGACAATCTGCCCCAAAATAAGGTTTCACATAAAATTAAAGCAGCGGCGAGACACAGCCAGGCACGGACTGGTAGGTCACAGCCAGTCAGCAAAACACATTCCATCTTTACACCCTCTCCTCATACCACTTCTAGACAACACAGAATTCCTCTCTGAAGCCTAGAAGAAAATGCTTCTAGATCAATTTACTGATGGGTATGGTGATGTAGAAAATCATCCCCTTGTTCGGCTAATTCCTCTGTAAACTCAAGCCCAGATTTACCTTTTTAATTTAAGGATTATTAATCAATCTACTATAATTAAACCTTCATAATGATACGTGAGTTATTTGTCTCTACCTCCTCTCCCAAGAACGATTAGCCTACCTTTGCAAATTAGCATGTAGTGACGGCCCTTTTGCAAAGAACCACAAAGACAAAGACCTGACTTACCAAGAAGATGGCAGAGGCTCTAAAATTAATTAGCTCTACTTTATGTTTTCATTATCTTTTCATTGGAATTTCTGCAGGAATTTTTCCTTCAGAACTCTCTCTACATTGGCAAAGCAAAGTGGAGCTTGGAATCAAGGGCTGCTTTGGCCAGTGGGAGGGGACTTGTCATGGTGGACTGAACCCAGCGAAGACGTCCACAAGGGACCCATCCAAGGCAGACCTCTGAAAGCTGTGTCCAGCCACACGGGTACCTAGAAATCCACAGAAAAGACTTGTAGCCCATGGGATGAAGGGTTTCCCCACAAAAGGAAGAAGACCTTTGAGAGTGAGAGTAAGAAACATTTACTAGGTATTTCTTATCTGACAGAGACTATTCTAAGAGCTTACATGAATTAACTCTGAATTCTCACAACAACCCTATGAATTAGGTACTTATTATTACTCTCACTTACAGATACAGAAACTGTAGTTCCAAGTGATTTCATAATTTGCCCAAGGTCCACAGACTGAAATTTCAACCCAGGGAGTCTGACTTAACACCCATGGTCTTAACCACCATACTTTATTGACCCATTTACTAAATGTTTGCTAAGCACCTATTATATTTCCACAAATATGCTTGGGTGCTGGACCTAGAAGGGTGAAGGGGGGCAGACAAGGCTCTGAAGCCAGTGTAATGAGAAGACAGAACTAAAAGAATGATCAGGAAAAAGAAAAAACCTTTCTATGTCAGACACAAACTCTATTAGTTACAAGGGAAAGCCTGACAAAACTGAAAATTAAAACATTTAAACTTCTGTATGGCAGAAGAAAAAAAATTACCACCCACAAAGTCAAAAGAAAAACTGGGGGAAATATTTGCAACGTGTAAGTCAGAAAAAGGACTAATTTTCTTATTAACATGAGCTGCTCTTTCAAACCAAAAGATAAAAGAGTCAAGGAAATAAAAAGGCAATTCACAGAAAAATAAATACAAATGGTTGTGTAAACATATGAAAAGATGCTCATAATTACAGAAATGCTAATTAAAATGTCAATGAAATACCATTTTGTTTATTTCACAAGCCACATCAGTAAAGATAAAGTATTTAAACACAGGCACTCTCTAATCCTATTGCTAACAGCAGTGTGAACTGGCATTACCTCTGTGGAGGGCACACTTGCAATATCTATCAAAATGTTAAATGGGTGTTCCCTTTATCCAGCAATTCCATTTTTAGAAATTTACACCATATATATAATCACACATGTTAGCAAGGATGTGTGTATGTTCACTGAAGCAACATTTGTAAATAGTAAAATAAACAAGTAAAAAAATATAAATAAATGATAGAACATCATACAATGGATACAGCTGTTAGAATAAAGCGAGGGCTTCCCTGGTGGCGCAGTGGTTGAGAATCTGCCTGCCAATGCAGGGGACACGGGTTCGAGCCCTGGTCTGGGAAGATCCCACATGCCGCGGAGCAACTAGGCCCGTGAGCCACAACTACTGAGCCTGCGCGTCTGGAGCCTGTGCTCCGCAACAAGAGAGGCCGCGATAGTGAGAGGCCCGCACACCGCGATGAAGAGTGGCCCCCACTTGCCACAACTGGAGAAAGCCCTCGCACAGAAACGAAGACCCAACACAGCCAAAAATAAATAAATAAATAAAATAATAGAATAAAGAGAAAGGTCTTAAGTGTTGATATGGAGGGATTTCTAGGAAATATACTTAGGGAAGACAACATAGAGAGCTCCCACTTTTGTTTGGGAATAAAAGATACCCAAGATACCCACATATATGCATTGCCATGAATGGTCCAGTTCGCTGCCGAAGACATTACCACTAGAATCCTCCTCCTCTAAATAACGGTGGAACACCTATTTAAAGAACAGTTGGTAGGGACAACACATCACCAATATCCCCAGCTTTTTGAAAGTTTGCTTTCCGCCACTTTGATTTTATGAAAGATCTACATCAGTACCTGCTCTCTCTAACTGAAAGAAATCCGAAGACGATTTTCGATTTTAGAAAAGAAGGTGGAAAGCAAGAATAGCATTCGTGAGTTTGTTTTGCAGCAAGTCCAGCCGTTACAGCGGCAGTGCTCACCCCCCAGCAGCAAGAGTGGCACCACCAACTCCTTCCCCAGGAACTACACTGGGCATCGCAGCAACAAGCCACCAGAGCTTTGAACCGTGTCTGTGAGCATCTGTGCTTTATCTCGATTTATTTTGTGCATCTGTTAGCAAGATGTGTCCTAAGGTAATTGCTTCCTTGCTATACACCAGTTCCTATACAAAAGGTTTCATAGGAACGCTCTACTTTCAGACAGACTGCGGGTAAGGGGGACACTATTAGCCTGTCCAGGGTACGGATGCGTCTCACTAAGACTTGGCTTAGAGAATTATGTGGATGGTGATAAGGGTTGTAGCTTCAAACATCCTGTCATAGACTGTCTTTTGGGACTTCGTGAATAATACCATCATGAATAGAGACAACAGAAAATGTTTAAAAAACGTGAGCTGAAAAGTGAAAAAAAAAAGAAGAGGGTTGGTAGGTAGATTACTGTTTTTTATCATCTTTCCGCAGTTTTTCTATGTAAGTTTTCAATTACGGAATATGCTCATGAATTGTTGATGCATTGTCATATTCTAGTATTTGCTCCTTGATGTGCAAAATGTGCTAAGAATTTGTAAAGATCATAAGCAGAAACATATTACATGATTCGTATATATTTTCCTAATTATCTATGAGGTTAAATGGAGAGGAGAGTTGTTAAATTCTCTTACGATGCCAAAATGAGTGAGTTTATCCCATATTTAGACAGCATTATAAGAATTATAAGAAATTCAGATATTTGGAAGAATAAACAGATCTAAGTGATGAAAAACTCAAGAAATATAGTTAGGGTAGTTTACTTAAGAGTGGAAAAACCAGGCCCATGTACAAATGATGGCCAGAGCTTGTACACAAGTTAGTCATGTGCAAATAATAGGTACCATTTGTATGAACTGAATGTATACCATTGTTGCAAAACTAAGTACAGTTTGGAGTTAAACAACATTAAGAGGGACACAAAGAGTCATCTAAATATGTCTTCATAGACTGTTAGCTCTGTGAAACCCATGGGCAACTGGGTCTGACTTTTTCCTTACTGTATCCTTCGCACCTGACACTTAATTGGTACTCAATAAGAATTCCTGTAGCATGCATAAGCATGCTCAATGGTTTCCATTCAAAAACATATTAAACCTCAGATTTGGTTTGAAAGTGCTTCCTCCAGGATCCTTCCCTGACCTCACTCATATCTCTGGGAAATGTTCTCATAACACTAGGGCTTTCCCTTCACCTAATAATAAATTACTAGCATCTGCTGAATTGTTCATTTAATGTATTTCCACTGCTTGGCTGTGACTCCACAAGAGCATAGGCCCTATCTGTCTCCTTCATAGGATCCCCAACTCCTAGCACTCCAGGACTGGTAAATGATGGATGTGCAGTAAATATTTGTTGATTAAACACATGAGTGCATTAATGCATTTGTTTGTGCATTTGTATGCTTGTTTGTTCACCACCTAATTTTAGGCTATGGGGATTCAAAGAAAAGAAACACAGAACTCTGCTCTCAAAAAGCTTATCGACAACCCAGAAAACCAAGGTATTGTCATAGTTTCTATGACATATGAGATATAGAAGGGATAATAAAGAGAGGAGTCATTTTAACTCGGGCGGGTCAGAAAAAGCCCCACAGAAGATGTGAGATGAAATTTAAGAAATGAAAACAATATTCAAGCCTTTATTATCGCACAAAACCAACCTGAGAATCTACAATCTAAGCCTGGAGGAGTGAAGCGAGGAAAATCATTAAAGGTTTGGGAAATGTTGCTTTATGAAAATGGTACCAGCATTTGGGCAAATGGATGGACACGAATTGAAGATGAGGAGCCAACGTAAATCAAACTAAATTAAAATGCTGTCCTTAAAGCAACACACTTTGACCTTGCACAGCTGCAGATTCACACCTATTCCCACTGCAAAAATCCACCCGAGACCCAGGCAAATATAGAGTTGGTGAGTCACTCACATGTACAGACAAATTCTAGTTCAAAGTAGCTGCTGCTATTAGGGCTGCTCCCAGTTGAGATATGACAAACCCCTAGTGGGGTGAATTGGTCACTGGCCCAAGGTTCTCATCTAGAAGCTGAAAGCTGCTCTATGAAAATTCCAGAGTTTGAACAGAGTCAGAATCCTTATAAAGGCCCTGAGAATGGTTCAGTGTGTAGTTCATGTTTCTTTCTGTGTTGGTTCCCTAAATAGGGGGTCTGGACAAGAAATCACAGTGAAAAGTAAGACCTTCTCACCTCTGCTGTTTGATTTTGTTCTCAGCTACAACCCAATTAAGGTTACAATTTTAAAAGCATCCCTCCCCCATTAATATGAATTACTGATCAACTTGCAAGAATTACAATTTTTCAATATGAGAATTCTACGATGTTAGAGAAGGGAACTCAGAAGTCATCAACACATTCCTTTGGTAAAAAAAATAATAATAATAAAGTGATTTTTGGTTCCACAGAAGTTTACTGAGCACTTAGTATGAGTCAGGCACCTGGCTGACCCTCTCCTGGCCTGAGGGACCCACAGGCAAAGACAGAGCTAGGAAGCCATTCCAGGGGTCTGCCAGACCACCACACTCATACTGGATTTTAAATATGCAAATCAGCAAGTATAAAAAAACAGTTACAATTAATGGGAGCTATAAAATGCTGTTATTATCTTGTAATGGTTTTATTTTGAAGATTAAAAATTTGGTATAGTGATGCAATACTTATGAAAATGACATATATGATTTTGGAGGAAGCAAAAGGGATTTCATGTGACCGTCTTTTTCTCCGGTCAGTTACACTCCACCATCACCGCTGATTCTGCACTCACGTCTTTGAACAGGAAGACCATCAAGACAACCAATATCATTATCCCTAAAGTGTCTTATGCTTAAGATCCATGATTCTGTAAAAGTTTATTTCAAGGTATTCACCTATTTCCCTGGGGAAAAATAATTAAACCTGTGCTATGGACATTTCATTACTAACTTGTTTCACTCTTTAGTGTTCTATTCCTGAATATTTAATGGAATGAATTCCTCATGACTTGTTTCACCTCGATTTTATATAGCAATTAGGGACTCTTAATTGAGGTTTAGTTTTGCTGTTTCTTAATATTAATATCATACACATTCTCCAAGAGCCTCCAATTATTTCAAGGATGCCACAAATTCTTTGAAATTTTAAAAAATTTACTTTAGTATCACACAATTAGCTTTTACAAACATTATCTAGATTTTAGGAGGGCTAAAAGATATTGCAAAGTCAATGACCTAAATCCAAAAAGAGTTGGAAATAGATATTCTATTGTATTTAGTGGTTTCAGTTCAAGTGAGCATATCTACCTTTTAATCATAAGAGAAAACAAAGCTCACCATTCTCAAAAAGTATAACTCACCAAACTTTCGGTGCCAAAAATGTTTTTGAAACTCATTTTATCTTACTCTTTTAACTGACCCAACTTGCTGAAAAGTGAATATACCATATACACATATCTCCCACCACTTGCATTGCTTTCTTCCCCCAAATTAAAAAGCAATGGAAAGTATTTAACATCTCATCCAATTTTCAAAACTCTAAGCTTCATAAGAGCAAAGCTTATGTCTGGTTCACAACTGAATATTTGGAACTAGCACAGTGCGTGGGACAAAATAAGCACTAGAAAAAAAAAACAAAAAACAACTTGTTGAATGATGAAATGAGCTCCCTCAGTCTACGGAGAGGAAATCCGAATCCTGGAGAACAGAGGGTAAGGTGACTTGTCAAAAAGTGCAGACAGCAAATCAGAACTCACCCCCTGCGCCCTTTCCACTCCACAGCCATCTCCTTACTGGCACTAATATCCAAGTCACAATACTTATGACCATAACTAATTTTTTGTTTTTATTCTCAACTCTTTCCAGGAATTAATATGCATTCCCTTGAGTCCACAGTTCTTTTTCACCCCTTGCCTCATGTCCGCAAAAAGTACATCTAACTTCGTATATTACACACTGACAGCCCCAAACCACCCTCCACAGAGCAATTTCAGACTCCGTACAACAGCTAATGAACAAAACATTCACTGGAACTCATGACGGCACCACCTTCCCAACCAAAAGTTCTCTTTTGGCTTCACTGGTACTTGGTAGAGTGGTGTTTGTGAATACTTAACTGCCTTAAATGTATAAAAATAAGAAAAGACAAAAGTGTGATACTAGTGATAGAAAGCATATGTCTAATACACTTCTAACAACTGAGACACGCCAAATCATTAGGAATGCTGAAAGCAATTACTATTTAGTCATAGTCATGCACTTACTAGACCTAATCTGGTTCTATTGTAAAGGAAAAGAGTAACATTAAGGAACACATTTGAAATGCTAGAAATTGTTTCTAAGAGTCAACGTATTGTTTAAAAAGTTGTAATATTTTTTAGAGTCCTGGTCACAGCACCCCTTCAGTACAGGAATTTATCGTTCACCTTACTGACCCTTCAGCTCTTCATAGGTTTTCACAAATGTATTCCGTATGAATATATGCGACTGTCTATACTTGAGAATGAGAACCACGTATCTCCTTCGTTCCCGTCAGGTAAATAACTTTCCATCTTGATATATCTCTCATAGTGCACTGATGGGATAAGAAATTTGGGGAAAAGCCAATCTTGAGAAAGAAAGGAGAAATAATTTCAGTGAAATAATGAACCTCAATGGTACAATGATTTTAATTTCTAAAAAAAATTCTATTCTTTACAATGATACCAATTTTTATTAGGCAAAATCCAATTCAATCCATTTTTTTCCTTAAAAAGTGATTAACACTTATGAATTCGCTAACCAAAGTATATTTTAAATAGAACGTCAGAGTATGTTTGTACGTGTGTACATATTGCTTATGTGTATATCTCATACAGAGTTGTGATAACTGAAACCTTTTGATTTCACACATATAAAAATTTTTATTGAAACCAAAACACCAAAACATAATTCCTACAGAATTATGAAAATGAATATTCTGAATGTCAGTCACTTGACCACATTCAGTGGGAGACAGCTATGCTCATGCATGAATAGTATATGCGTTCCAAACCAAATCATCTTCATTTGAAAACAAGACTTTAAATGCTCAACACATGTTCAGCACATACACATGCAACTGACAAATTTACACATACATTTTTCTTTTCAGAATTTTTCAAACCATTTACTATCCCATGAAATTAAAATTGTTGTCCAATTTAAAATAATAATTTTTAAATGTAAGCATTTATCCTTTTTCAGGAGGGGTTTCTAAAAAAGGGGAATTTCTAGACAGTAATATTTGAATCTGGATTTTTTTTTTAATGACCAAATTAGAAACCTCTGCAATCAGACATCTAGAATAGAAATGCCAACGGTAGTGTGTGCTGCCATAATAATGATACCCCCAAGATCAGTCCAGTGCCTGTAGCTGTGGCAGGGTCCCCAGGCAGCTGAGTAACTGCTGCTTGATCATTATGCCTGCTAAAACTGAAGCTACTGAAGTTTTAAAGAATTCATGTCTTACTGAATTTCTTTCATCTCTAATAATTACTAAACTGGCATAATTACTTATACTAGAGGTGAAATGTGATGCATGCTAAAAGCCCAAGCTGCCTAAAATTAAAGTTTAAAAAAAAAAAGCCACAATTCTACTTAGTTTTCAAAGATTTATCTTGTGTTAGGCTTTTATGCCAAGAGTTGCATAATTATTTAAACCATTTAAAAGCGTTCCTTACACTATTTGATTAATACTATAACAGGGCTATTTAAATTTACTAATGTTAACTTTAAGTTTTAATTGCTTTGTAATAATATTGTTGCAGAACGTATTTTAAATCAGACAAGCACACTTTCATTACAGCAAACAAGGTATATGCAATCCTAGCTAGTGTACCATGTAATCCCCAAACAAAAAAACGGGAACATATTTCAGATTTAATTGAAATGGGATTAGAAACTTGCATGCATCCCCCCCACAGAACTAACTTTAACCTTTGACAGCACAATGGGAGTCAGTGGAGAAAAAAATTAAATACATCTGGGAAAATACTTAGCCAGAATATCAGCCTTTGTATCAAAATTTCATTCAAGAGCATTCTTTAACATATTACTTAATGACAACATTTACATTTTAAACAATCCATAAGGCTTCTAAAATATGTTGCAAGTCTTAAAATTATTTTCTCTAAGAAATAACTAAAAACTCAACATGGTATTCATTAAATCCAGCCATGAAGAATGTATTCTATGGCAACAGAATTAGTGACATTAAACCAGCAATGTGAATTCTGTCAGATGAATTAATAAAGCACAGTAAGAGGAAAAACACACCTTTCATAAAATTCTTAATTGATCTTGGTAGAATTGCTCTTTTCTACTATCAAAACCTCTTTCTCCTCATTGCATGGTTTTACATCAAAATGAAAACTCAAGCAAGTATATTTGATATTATGTTTCGATTTATGTCAACAAGTATTTCACTAGAACTTACCAGACTAGCCAATTCTCAAAAACTGACTTCCTTTAAAAATAAAAGGGAGCAAAAATGTTCCTGTAAGTTGAAAAAAAATATCCTACAGATATGCTACAAGACTTGCAATGACCCAAACAAGCAAGCAGAAAGAACTAAGTGTAATTACTGAAAGCAAAAAGTTGAAAAATTCTGTCATCACTATTAGATATCACTGCTGTCAATAACTACAATGGATTTTAAGGGATATGGGAATACTCTGGCAAAACAAAAAAGAAAAATTATTAACAGCTTGCTTTATAAAAAGCTGCTAATCTCAAATCCCTTTGTAATTTCATTTTTACATGTATGCTTTTATGTTCAATATCCTATTTTTCACCCTTTTTTGACTGGATGAATAAAAGCCAACAATCCACTCATGCATCAAACAGATGTTTTTGTTTTTAAGGCCAAGTGGAATCTTATGAATTTTTGTTCCCTCCCTTTAGGAAGATGCTGCCAGAACTGCTGAAATTGTGAAACCAGCATTTTGGAAAAGACTCACTGGACCATCAGTCCTGGAAGTTTGACTAGCACTCATGGGATTTGTGCCAACTGTAATTGCTGTTTTTGTTTATGTAGGATTGTCTACTGATTGGACTATAATCAATTTAATGACTTCAACATCTAGTCAGTATAATTTAGAGGTGGTAGAGGGAAGAAACAGTCCCTGCTTGATAGATGCAAAAAAGTCCAACTGCAACTGTTTGAAGGTGGTACAAACACTGAGCTTCTGCAGTGTTTCCAATCATCAGGCTTTTTAGCATCTAAATCCAAAAGTAAATGCATATATTGCTGTGTGCTGCAGAATTAGTAGAGTATTTTGCCCTCACAATTATGAAAAAGAATATATGTAGATATTTTCTCAATATTTTTTTAAAAACTTACCTTAGGTTAAATCTAGTTATTAAAAAAGGGAGTCATGCTTCATTTATCTAAAAATAATTTTGAGCAAAAATCTATATTGCAGGTTTTAATTAAAAGCAAACTATTACTGTCTTAATGCAATACTTTCCTTACTATGGCATCATTTCCAAAACCAAAACTGAACCTCTAGTGATAAGGAGTTGTTTTTTTTGTTTTTGTTTTTGTTTTTTTAAGAAATAAAACACATAGAGTACAAGAGAACCACTTTTTTTTTCTTTTTTTAGTTATACTTCACCTGTCTACCTATAAGAAAATATATTTTTGACTTTGAAAAAAAATGTGTTTAAATAAGGATTGGAGAGTTTAATGTTTCTATTAAATTTAGGAGCTAGTACAAGCTCCCTGCAGCGGCTTTTTTAACACCTACAATTTCAAGAGCTTTTCCACCGGAGAATACAGCCTAGTAGATAGGTTTTCTGACTTTTGAAAGGTTATGGACTTAAAACCCATTGCCTTTTCTTTCAAATTCTATAGTTTACATTTCTTCTTTAAATTGAGAGCTGAATTTTTGCCACCTCATTATATTTTTGCCACCTCTAAATAAATTACTTCTCCTTTAAAAAAAAAAAAAAAAACACTTTATAAGTACAAAAGAAGGTAAATGGGAAAAAAAAGGTCAATTCTAAGTGTGATAACTTCAAAATGTGCCAAGTTACAAAGGGCTAGCTACTGTGACAGCCAAGTTAAACAAGGTATTTTGGGGCTGTCTTTCTCCCTGGTTCCCACCATTTCTCTATAGAGACCCCTGGTATGGGTTTATGAACACGTGAGGGTCCAGATATCCTAACTGTGTCTTGTGTTTAACTTGGCCATTTACATGTCTAAGTGCTCCCCTCTCTCCTCACCAGCTTTATAACTTGGCTCTTACTGAATATATCACACCTTTATGAAGTGGACCACTTTTTCCTTCTTACAAGTGCTTTTTGGAGTAAATTTCCCCCAAAATTGTTTTTAGCAGGTAAAATGGCAGAGAAACTTCCATCAGAGAAGCACCACAAGAAATAGAATAAAGAGCCAGCAAGAAAAAACAGAAGTAGGTCACAACTGACCAATTTGATGCCACTGATTTGCTACCTCAGAAAACAAGCGGATAGCAGGACTATTTTCAGGCAGGTAATCTATTCAAATCTCGTGGTTACTCTCAGGAATTGAGATAAATAGATAAATAATGCAAATGGGGTAGAGGGTAACTCATTTAATTGTCTGACCATCCATGCCTCTAAATACTGGCTTTAACTCTTGTTTCATTAGACAGAAAGGGTTATTCTGAAGATTCGCAGCATAAGGACAGAATAAGTTTCTTGACTTTGTGTGTGGACTGAGAGAATTTTGATGCTAGGGCTCTGAGAGCAGAAGGGGTAAAACAGTTCCATGTTTCAAAATATAGTTCGCAGCTTTCACAAATAGAAAAGTGAATCTCTTTGGTGTTTAACAGTTTTAATGCACTTTAGAGGACGTAAGGAGACCAAGCAGGGCACGCTCCACTACAGCCAGAAACCTGGCAGCCACTCCCAGGAGGCAGGTTATTAGGACAATTACACAAAAGTTTGCTAAGAACAAAAAATAGTGCACAATTTAAAGTAGATATTCATTCAAAATGCTAAATTTATGAGTACCCAAAATAAATTCAACTATTAATAGAATTTTGGGTAGTCCTTATTTTGAAGGATTTGGTTGAAAACAAAAACTCCAAACTTAACCGTCATTTTGTTTTGTTTGTACCTGCCTTATGTAAACTACTCCCCTGAGACACGAGTTTCAAATTATGATATCAGAAGTGACAGCCATATCAGAAACATCTTTTGAACCTTGTTTGTTAAAGAAATAGTATGGATGTAGGAGACAAGTTGGAGACTGAATGCAGAACTTCATGTTTTATTTAGAAGGGCACATTGCATTTTCATGGTTTCCAATGCCTCCTTCAAACTGGTGAAGAGTAATCTGCAAGGTTCTGAAATACTGTCACTCTAACAAAATCACCGTTTTAATCTCTTAGTTGCAAAACTACTAATCAGTTCTTCGTAAAAGAAACAAATCAAAGCTGGCTTGCTATGCCTGCTGATAGCAAAGTGTTGCTCATTGCTTATTATTATTATTATTACTATGCCAGAATATGTGTCGTAATAATACCTCCCTGGCTTTTCTAGGATCCAAGTGTGACCTTCCAAACAATATAATGGACAGAACACTCCTCGAACACATTTTGGAAAATGGAGACCCTTCCTGGAAGACACAGGGGAAGGAAAATAGTGAAGAAAAGGCTAGAGATTTAACAGGAGCCACCTAGAATGCCATTCTACTGCTCGAAAACCGCTACTAATATCACAATTACTCATCTGACATAGCTCATCTAAATACGTTTTTCCAGGTAAATGCATACCCTGAAGAAAAACAAATCCACTCTTCAGCGAGGACTGTACTATTTTTATTCCTGTCTTCAGCTTCTCACGCCAAAGCTCAGCCAGCCCACCTGAGGCCATTCGCTCTTCTGGGAGCCTTCCAAGCATCTGACAGAGGAGACCACCACTGTGTTCCGTGCCCACA
>NC_138875.1:49622728-49912728 GCF_965194805.1 Balaenoptera borealis | reverse complement strand
TAAAGCGTACCACTTTAGTTGCAGAGTCTACGTTCGGGATTCTAGATTTTATACATAACTTTATAAGCATTCAATTTCACAGAAAGCCTTCAGAAAGGAAAAAAATGTATAAACTCCTGTTTTCCTTTCATGTGGTAGCCATATGTGTGTAGGATGCTATGATGATGCTGTGTGTGGTCCCAAGTTATGAGTGATGCTATCTAAAATACTGATAGCATCTATACCTGTTTTTACTGGAATGTGAAATACTGTTAACATGTTACTATAGCATAGTCTAATTTGTTAAAGTTGTCTCCTATGTGAGTTGATATTTTTTCTTCTTCCTCAGTATACTACTTTGTCTATTTGTCTGTGATGGTTCTTTTACCTCCTAATGTTAATATTTCTCTTGCCATCCGCTATAAAAAGTGGAATAAAGCCCTTAGAGAATGTAGATCTGTTTCAAGAGTCACAGATTCCAGTTTGGGATAGTGCTGCATAGTATTTTCAGGAGGAGTTAAAGTGCCAACCCCCCAAAAGACAAAAATAACTATTTTTACCTAAATCTCACATATTAACCTACACAATAGTGAGAAATGTTTTTGAAATACTTCTTTAAATACTTAAGTTCCATATCAAATTGCAGGGGCAGGAATGACTGATTATGTCTCTAAATATAAACTCCAAAATCCACATAAACCCAAAGCCACCATCTCAAAATTCTGAGTAAAAAGCATCAACTTTGTAAATACTCGAGTATCCTTGGTAATGGAGTAATAAATAAAGGAACGGGTAGAAGGAATTTTACAAAAGATGGGACAGTTGTTTTCCTAGGACTCATTAAGACGTCTGGAAGCCCAAGGCAAACACATCCATCCCACCTTTTGGAGGGTCTAGTATTACTAGACCTGATAGACAAAACTCCCACTGATCTCAGCATCCCTTACCATTATATTCCATGTGAATTAATCAATTATGTGGAATTGGTGAGCACTTGGCTTTCATTAAGCACTGCTGAGTAGACTCACAATTACTTTCCATGCTTCATAAATAAAGACATCAAAAACATACAAACTGTTCAATACATATTATGAAGGCAACACAGATGTTAAAGAAGGAAGACTGTCTTTTGTAAAGAGAACATAAATAGCAACTGCAAATATGTAAACAAGTCTAATTAGTAAACATTTTTCTTGCATAATAAACTTTATTTGGGGTATAGGGAACCACTATATGCTCAGTTACTTATCTCTCAACTTTTAGATGTATTCTTCTCATTCTTAAATCAAAAGTAGAAATTAAGCTACAATCAAAATGTCATACATTCAACAATTTATTGAACACCATTATCCATCAAGTTGTGCTATCCACCAAGTAATCTATGCAACATTTCATGAATAAATAGAAAAGACAAGCATAAGGCTTATAAATTTCAGTTATTATGTACAGATAACCTGAATAATTTAAAATGAAACAGTTCCTCCATTACTCAGCCCCTTCATTAAGACCTTAAGCATATATATAATTAAACTTTCCATTTCTTATTAATGCATGATTTGTTTAACTTCCAGCTTTTTTTTTTTTTTCTTACACTGGCTTCATAGCATCCACTTTTTAAATATTTTGCACTTTTAAGAAAGTCTTGCATTGGTGAAAGAAATAATGCCTGGAATGGAGAACCTCATTTGGAAAAGATTAGCTTTTTTTTTCAACTGCTAATTACAACAATAAAGATATTGCTAAAGGACAGATTAATGTTAAAGGAATTCTGTGTCTATGAAACCTGACCTGAAAGGAATTAATTACAGAAAACATATTAGGTACCAGTACAAGTAAATCTTCAATTTAAAATGTCAGTGGCAAAACATAAATCTCTTTGATAAGTTTTAAGTCATAGTGTCAAAGTTGCAATCTAGAGTCTAAACCAATTACAAAGAAAATACTCTATTCAGGATTTTATATAACCATCCTTAACATATGTTTTACTTTCTTTTACTTATCCATACTCTGTAAAAATTTCATGTTAACATTTTGAGATTTTTCTACAGACTATTTCCAGATTTCTTTAGGTACTGCAAGTTTACTTCAAATCTAAGTGTTATATCTGCCTGAATAATATGCTGTGTTATTTCCCAGAAGCTTTCTTTTAAGGAAGATCATTTAGAAGGACCTTTTTAAAGATATATGAAGGGGTGAAGTTCCGTCAGAAGCTATCTGAATCTAGTGTGTAAGTGTATGTATGTATGTGTGTATGTTTAAAATATCAGTTTTTATATATAAAAATATATATGTGTGTTATATACACACATATATACATACTAACATATTAACATATTAAAGTTAGAACAATATATAAGAGGCTTTTAAATTAGCATTTGTTGACAGATTTATGTTTATCAACATTTGTGCAAAATGCCACTGATACATATGGGGAGGAGTGTCTTTATCACACAGAAACTATCATCTGTTCCCACTCAATAAGTTACTTGATATCTGTCCCACATACTCATAACCAACCCCTACCTCTTTTCTTAATCTATGAAATGGGTAGTAATATTTGACTACAAAATAATTTAAGAACTTCACATGGAACAGTTTGTGCTAAATATACAAATATAGCAGATGTATTTTGCCATTATAAACAATAAATTCTGTTTTCAATCTTTTTTTTTACTAAGTCTCATTAACTTGACTTTTTTTCTTTCATATAATGTGAGTCATTAAAATCCCCTTTTAAAATTTCTGATATACATGCATGAGTACTTTTCTATTTTGTGGTGAACTGTATCAAGAAAGAAATGTTTTAAAAGTACACAGTATACATCATTTGCATTGTACTGCACAAATGTAATTCAGTGAAATTTTTAAAATTTAATTACAACATGTATAGAAACATTTAAAGCTCAGTGTTTGTCACTGTCATCTTTTCTTTCTGAGGCTTTTGTAACCACCCCAAAGGTCCTTGTTGATCCACTAAAACAATAAAAATCGTGGAAAGATCCTTTCTTTACTATATAAGATGTGAAAAGAAAAGAGAGAGCTGACACTAGGATGATATTTGCAAGTAACAAAAGGTACTTTTGAAGATATCTTTAAAAGGTGAGGCATCATCTCAAGAAAACAGATTGCAGCATATTAGAAAAACCAGATGGTATTCATTTGAGAATTCTAAACAATTTAAGGATATAGGTAAGTGATCTACTAACAAAAAATGAGCATGTACCATTGAAAGAGACCATAAGGGATAAAAACAACTGATAAAAATTCAATCCATCTTTTTAAGTGTTGCTAAGTGTGCCAATAGAACTTATTGGCACAAGCTAAAATAATCACTGTAATCAGAGCTATAAGATGTATAGATAATGAAATAAAGAAGGAATAATAACATTTCTTATAATAGCAAATTATATTTCTTCCATTTAAAAAATGTATAATAAACAAAACTTTTATGATATATGTATCTAGATAATGATGCCTATGGATAAGTATTTTTAAAGTTTTAGATATTACACACAAGTGAATTAATTTTACACATTTGAAATAGAACATGTAATTTGTTTTATACCTCAGAATTTTGTATTTAATTTTTTGTACAAATGAGCACAAATAGATTTCCTTGGTTGGCATAATTTAACAATTATCATTACATTTTAATTATTATTAAAATACCAGAATATCTGGTTAACACTAAAGTTTGCAAAAACCGAAATATTGGTCATTAAAATCTGGAGATAATTAAAAGAAACCCTACACCAATTAGTGGTAACTACAGTTAATAAAAAGAATAAAATTCATATTGAAAAGTTAGAAGCTATACATAACAAAGGAAAAATGTAACCATCTGTGAGCACCCCCTATTTGGAAGTTAATTTTTTAAATTATGTAGATACTCCTTTGCTGTGATATAATGGCGGGAGAATAAACAGATTAATAAAATTCCTCTTCTTTAAAAGAAATGATGATCTATATCATGCCTTTGTTGAATCTTATTTTCAAAGAATGCAAACACCATAATCTCATTTGATCTCAAATAATTTTTCAGAATTTTTTTTTCTTTAGAATTCTATGAAAATAACAGCAGTGGTTCTAATAAAGCTGGGATTTCAGAAAAAGGGAGATGCTCATACTATAGACTTTTTAATGTTACAGTAAGAGATATATTGTACACTAATGGCATGATGTAAAAACAGAATTTTTAGGTGTAAGGATTTTTTTTTTAATTTTATTTATTTTTTATTTATTTATTTTTGGCTGCGTTGGGTCTTTGTTGCTGCATGCGGGCTTTCTCTAGTTGCGGCGAGCAGGGACTACTCTTTGTTGCGGTGAGTGGGCTTCTCATTGCGGTGGCCTCTCTTGTGGAGCACGGGCTCTAGGCGCGTGGGCTTCAGTAGTTGTATCACGCGGGCTCAGTAGTTGTGGTGCACGGGCTTAGTTGCTCCGCGGCATGTGGGATCTTCCCAGACCAGCGCTCAAACACGTGTTCCCTGCATTGGCAGGTGGATTCTCAACGACTGTGCCACCAGGGAAGCCCAGGTGTAAGGATTTTTTTCAGACATGTTAGGAAATTGTTCAGAGTAAAATAGAATAAACTGTTTGCTATCCAGCAGGTTGGAAATAGATGCTCTGTATTATATGGGTTAACACTTCTCAAAGAATTTTGAATACAACAAACTCACTTATCTGTGAAGTTTTACCAAATAGCCCCTAAACTGTCTTTGATGATTCAGAAGGAACTTCATAAATTTTTGGTACTTTGAATTAATATTTATAAACCTTCATTACCACAATACTTAAGACAGGCAGAGGTATCAATTAATAGAGAATTCTGAGGAGAGAATGTCATATCAACCAAGCTTTAACTGCGTATAGACACTTCATTCTTGTCTGCCTACAGTGCCAATATTACTATTTTTAATTTTTTTAACATCTTTATTGGAGTATAATTTCTTTACAATGGTGTGTCCGTTTCTGCTGTATAACAAAGTGAATCAGATATACATATACATATATTCTCATATCTTCTCCCTCTTGCATCTACCTCCCACCCTCCCTATCCCACCCCTCTAGGTGCACACAAAGCACCGAGCTGATCTCCCTGTGCTATGTGGCTGCTTCCCACTAGCTATCTGTTTTACATTTGGTAGTGTATATATGTCCGTGCCACTCTCTCACTTCGTCCCAGCTTCCCCTTCCCCTTCCCCGAGTCCTCAAGTCCATTCTCTATGTCTACGTCATTATTCCTGTCCTGCCCCTAGGTTCTTCAGAACAATTTTCTTTTTTTTTTTTTGGATTCCATATATATGTGTTAGCATATGGTATTTGTTTTTCTCTTTCTGACTTAACTTCTCTCTGTATGACAGTCTCTAGGTCCATCCACCTCACTACAAATAACTCAGTTTCGTTTCTTTTTATGGCTGAGTAATAGTCCATTGTATATATGTGCTACATCTTCTTTATCTGTTCATCTGTCAATGGACACTTAGGTTGGTTCCATGTCCTGGCTATTGTAAATAGAGCTGCAATGAACATTGTGCTACATGCCTCTTTTTGAATTATGGTTTTCTCAGGGTATATGCCCAGTAGTGGGATTGCTGGGTCATATGGTAGTTCTATTTTTAGTTTTTTGAGGAAGCTCCATACTGTTCTCCATAGTGGCTGTATCAATTTACATTCCCACCAACAATGCAAGAGGGTTCCCTTTTCTCCACACCCTCTCCAGCATTTGTTGTTTGGAGATTTTCTGATGATGCCCCTTCTAACTGGTATGAGGTGATACCTCATTGTAGTTTTGATTTATATTTCTCTAATGATTAGTGATGTTGAGCATCCTTTGATGTCTTTGTTAGCAATCTGTATATCTTCTTTGGAGAAATGGCTATTTATGTCTTCTGCCCATTTTTGGATTGGGTTGTATGATTTTTTGATATTGAGCTGCATGAGCTGCTTGTATATTTTGGAGCTTATTCCTTTGTCACTTGCTTCATCTGCAAATATTTTCTCCCATTCTGAGGGCTGTCTTTTCATCTTGTTTATGGTTTCCTTTGCTGTACAAAAGCTTTTAAGTTTCATTAGGTGCCATTTGTTTATTTTTGATTTTATTTCCATTTCTCTAGGAGGTGGGTCAAAAAGGATCTTGCTGTGATTTATGTCATGGAGTGTTCTGCCTATGTTTTCCTCTAAGAATTTAATAGCGTCTGGCCTTACATTTAGGTCTTTAATCCATTTTGAGTTTGTTTTTGTGTATGGTGTTAGGGAGTGTTCTAATTTCATTCTTTTACATGTAGCTGTCCAGTTTTCCCAGCACCACTTATTGAAGAGGCTGTCTTTTCTCCATTGTATATTCTTGCCTCCTTTATCAAAGATAAGGTGAACATATGTGCATGGGTTTATCTCTGGGCTTTCTATCCTGTTCCATTGATCTATATTTTTGCTTTTGTGCCAGTACCATACTGTCTTGATTACTGTAGCTTTGTAGTATAGTCTGAAGTCAGGGAGCCTGATTCCTCCAGCTCCATTTTTCTTTCTCAAGATTGCTTTGGCTATTGGAGGTCTTTTGTGTTTCCATACAAATTGTGAAATTTTTTTGTTCTAGTTCTGTGAAAAATGCCATTGGTAGCTTGATAGGGATTGCACTGAATCTGTAGATTGCTTTGGGTAGTAGAGTCATTTTCACAATGTTGATTCTTCCAATCCAAGAACATGGTATATCTCTCCATCTGTTTGTATCATCTTTAATCTCATTCATCAGTATCTTATAGTTTTCTGCATACAAGTCTTTTGTCTCCTTAAGTAGGTTTATTCTTAGGTATTTTATTCTTTTTGTTGCAGTGGTAAATGGGAGTGTTTCCTTAATTTCTCTTTCAGATTTTTCATCACTAGTGTATAGGAAAGCAAGAGATTTCTGTGCATTAATTTTGTATCCTGCTACTTTACCAAATTCATTGATTAGTTCTAGTAGTTTTCTGGTAGCATCTTTAGGATTCTCTATGTATAGTATCATGTCATCTGCAAACAGTGACAGTTTTACTTCTTCTTTTCTGATTTGGATTCCTTTTATTTCTTTTTCCTCTCTGATTGCTGTGGCTAAAACTTCCAAAACTATGTTGAATAATAGTGGTGAGAGTGGACAACCTTGTCTTGTTTCCTGATCTTAGAAGAAATGGTTTCAGTTTTTCACCATTGAGAACGATGTTGGCTGTGGGTTTGCCATATATGGCCGTTATCATGTTGAGGTAAGTTCCCTCTATGCCTATTTTCGGGAGGATTTTTCTCATAAATGGGTGCTGAATTTTGTCGAAAGCTTTTTCTGCAACTATTGAGATGATCATATGGATTTTCTCCTTCAATTTTTTAATATGGTTTATCACGTTGATTGATTTGCATATATTGAAAAATCCTTGCATTCCTGGGATAAACCCCACTGATCATGGTGTATGATCCTTTTAATGTGCTGTTGGATTCTGTTTGCTAGTATTTTGTTGAGGATTTTTTTGCATCTATGTTCATCAGTGATATTGGCCTGTAGGCTTCTTTTTTTGTGGCATCTTTGGTTTTGGTATCAGGGTGATGGTGGCCTCCTAGAATGAGTTTGGGGGTGTTCCTCCCTCTGCTATATTTTGGGAGAGTTTGAGAAGGATAGGTGGCACTTCTTCTCTAAATCTTTGATAGAATTCGCCTGTGAAGCCATCTGGTCCTGGACTTTTGTTTGTTGGAAGGTTTTTAATGACAGTTTCAATTTTAGTGCTTGTGATTGGTCTGTTTATACTTTCTATTTCTTCCTGGTTCAGTCTCAGATGGTTGTGCTTTTCTAAGAATGTGTCCATTTCTTCCAGGTTGTCCATTTTATGGCATATAGTTGCTTGTAGTAATCTCTCATGATCCTTTGTATTTCTACAGGGCAGTTGTTACTTCTCCTTTTTCATTTCTAATTCTATTGATTTGAGTCATCTCCCTTTTTTTCTTAGTGAGTCTGACTAATAGTTTATCAATTTTGTTTATCTTCTCAAAGAACCAGCTTCTAGTTTTATTGATCTTTGCTATCGTTTCCTTCATTTCTTTTTCATTTATTTCTGATTGATCTTTATGATTTCTTTCCTTCTTCTAACTTTGGGGATTTTTGTTCTTCTTTCTCTAGGTGCTTTAGGTGTAAGGTTAGGTTGTTTATTTGAGATGTTTCTTGTTTCCTGAGGTAGCATTGTATTGCTATAAACTTACCTCTTAGAATTTCTTTTGCTGCATCCCAAAGGGTTCGCATTGCCATGTTTTCATTGTCATTTGTTTCTAGGTATTTTTTTATTTCCTCTTTTATTTCTTCAGTGATCTCTTGGTTATTTAGTAGTGTTATTGTTTAGCCTCCATATGTTTGTATTTTTTACAGATTTTTTTCCTGTAATTGATATCTAGTCTGATAGTGTTGTGGTCAGAAAAGATACTTGATACAATTTCAATTTTCTTAAATTTACCAAGGCTTTATTTGTGACCCAAGATATGATCTATCCTGGAGAATGTTCCATGAGCACTTGAGAAGAAAGTGTAATCTGCTGTTTTTGGATGGAATGTCCTATAAATATCAGTTAAGTCCATCTTGTTTAATGTATCATTTAAAGCTTGTGTTTCCTTATTTATTTTCATTTTGAATGATCTGTCCATTGGTGAAAGTGGGGTGTTCAAGTCCCCTACTATGATTGTCTTACTGTTGATTTCCCCTTTTATGGCTCTTAGCATTTGCCTTATGTATTGAGGTGCTCCTATGTTGGGAGCATAAATATTTACAATTTTTATATCTTCTTCTTGGATGATACCGTAATCATTATGTAATATCCTTCTTTGTCTCTTTTAATAGTCTTTATTTTAAAGTGTATTTTGTCTGATACGAGAATTGCTACTCCAGCTTTCTTTTGACTTCCATTTGCATGGAATATCTTTTTCCATCCCGTCACTTTCAGTCTGTATGTGTACCTAGGTCTGAAGTGGGTCTCTTGTAGACAGCATATATAAGGGTCTTGTTTTTGTATCCATTCAGCCAGTCTGTATCTTTTGGTTGGAGCATTTAATCCATTTACATTTAAGGTACTTATCGATATGTATGTTCCTATTACCATTTTCTTTATTGTTTGGGGTTTGTTATTGTATGTCTTTTCCTTCTCTTGTGTTTCCTGCCTAGGGAAGTTCCTTTAGCATTTGTTGTAAAGCTGGTTTAATGGTGGTGAATTCTCTTAGCTTTTGCTTGTCTGTAAAGGTTTTAATTTCTCCATCGAATCTGAATGCGATCCATGCTGGATAGAGTAATCTTGGTTATAGGTTTTTCCCTTTCATCACTTTAAATATGTCCTACCACACCCTTCTGGCTTGCAGAGTTTCTGCTGAGAAATCAGCTGTTAACCTTATGGGGATTCCCTTGTATGTTATTTGTTACTTTTCCTTTGCTGCTTTTAATATTTTTTCTTTGTTTTCAATTTTTGATAGTTTGATTAATATGTGTCTTGGCGTGTTTCTCCTTCGATTTATCCTGTATGGGACTCTCTGTGCTTCCTGGACTTGATTAACTATTTCCTTTCCCATATTAGGGAAGTTTTCAACTATAATCTCTTCAAATATTTCCTCAGTCCCTTTCTTTTTCTCTTCTTCTTCTGGGACCCCTATAATTCGAATGTTGGTGCGTTTAATGTTGTCCCAGAGGTCTCTGAGACTGTCCTCAGTTCTTTTCATTCTTTTTTCTTTATCCTGCTCTGCAGTAGTTATTTCCACCATTTTATCTTCCAGGTCACTTATCCTTTCTTCTGCCTCAGTTATTCTGCTATTGATCCCATCTAGAGTATTTTTAATTTCATTTATTGTGTTTTTCATCATTGCTTGGTTCCTCTTTAGTTCGTCTACGTCCTTGTTAAATGTTTCTTGCATTTTGTCTATTCTATTTCCAAGATTTTGGATCATCCTTACTATCATTATTCTGAATTCTTTTTCAGGTAGACTACCTATTTCCTCTTCATTTGTTACGTCTGGTGTGTTTTGACCCTGCTCCTTCATCTGCTGTGTGTTTTTCTGTCATCTCATTTTGCTTATCTTACTGTGTTTGGGGTCTCCTTTTCACAGGCTGCAGGTTCGTAGTTCCCGTTGTTTTTGGTATCTGTCCCCAGTGGCTAAGGTTGGTTCAGTGGGTTGTGTAGGCTTCCTGGTGGAGGGAACTAGTGCCTGAGTTCTGGTGGATGAGGCTGGATCTTGTCTGTCTGGTGGGCACGTCCACGTCTGGTGGTGTATTTTGGGGTGTCTGTGGCCTTATTATGATTTTAGGCAGCCTCTCTGCTAATGGATGGGGCTGTGTTCCTGTCTTGCTAGTTGTTTGGCATAGGGTGTTCAGCACTGTAGCTTGCTGGTCATTGAGTGATGCTGGGTCTTGATGTTGAGATGGAGATCTCTGAGAGATTTTTGCCGTTTGGTATTACATGGAGCTGGGAGGTCTCTTGTGGACCAGTGTCCTGAAGTTGGCTCTCCCACCTCAGAGGTACGGCCCTTATGCCTGGCTGGAGCACCAAGAGCCTTTCGTCCACACGGCTCAGAGTAAAAGCGAGAAAAAATGGAAAGAAAGAAAGAAAGAAAGAGGCTATAATATAGTGAAGTAAAATAAAGCTATTATAAAGCAAAGCTATACAGACAAAATCTCACCCAGAAGCATATACATATACACTCACAAAAAAAGGAAAAGGGGAAAAATTAATATATCCTGCTCCCAAAGTCCACCTCCTGAATTTGAGATGATTCGTTGTCTATTCAGGTATTCAACAGATGCAGGCACATCAAGTTGTTTGTGGAGTTTTAATACACTGCTTCTGAGGCTGCTGGGAGAGATTTCCCCTTCTCTTCTCTGTTCGTATAGCTCCTGGAGATCAGCTTTGGATTTGGACCCGCCTCTGCGTGTAGGTCGCCTGAGGGCGTCTGTTCCCCGCCCAGACAGGACGGGGTTAAAGGAGCAGCTGCTTCGGGGGCTCTGGCTCACCCAGGCCGCGGGGAGGGAGGGGTACAGAGGAGGCAGGGCGAGCCTGTGGCGTCAGAGGCCGGCGTGACGTTGCACCAGCCTGAGGCGCGCAGTGTGTTCTCCCGGCGAAGTTGTCCCTGGATCACGGGACCCTGGCAGTGGCGGGCTGCACAGGCTCCCGGGAGGGGCGGTGTGGAGAGTGACCTGTGCTCGCACACAGGATTTTTGGAGGTGGCAGCAGCAGCCCCAGCGTCTCACGCCCGTCTCTGGGGTCCGCGCTGATAGCCGCGGCTCGCGCCAGTCTCTGGAGTTCGTTTAGGCGGCGCTCTGAATCCCCTCTCCTTGCGCGCCGTGAAACAAAGAGGCAAGAAAAAGTCTCTTGCCTCTTCGGCAGCTGCAGACTTTTTCCCGGTCTCCCTCCCAGCCAGCTGTGGTGCGCTAACCCCTTCAGGCTGTGCTCACGCCGCCAACCCCAGTCCTCTCCCTGCGATCCGACCCAAGCTGAGACTCAGCTCCCAGCCCCGCCCGCCCCGGCGGGTGAGCAGACAAGCCTCTCGGGCTGCTGAGTGCTGCTCGGCGCCGAGCCTCTGTGCGGGAATCTCTCCGTTTTTTCCTCTGCGCCCCTGTTGCTGTGGGATCCGCGCTGATAGCCGCGGCTCGCGCCAGTCTCTGAAGTTCGTTTAGGCGGCGCTCTGAATCCCCTCTCCTCGCGCACCAGGAAACAAAGAGGCAAGAAAAAGTCTCTTGCCTCTTCGGCAGCTGCAGACTTTTTCCCGGACTCCCTCCCGGCTAGCTGTGGTGCACTAACCCCTTCAGGCTGTGTTCACGCTGCCAACCCCAGTCCTCTCCCTGCGATCTGACCGAAGCCCGAGCCTCAACTCCCAGCTCCGCCCACCCTGGCAGGTGAGCAGACAAGCCTCTCGGGCTGGTGAGTGCTGGTCGGCACTGATCCTCCGTGCGGGAATCTCTCCGCTTTGCCCTCCGCACCCCTGTGGCTGCGCTCTCCTCCGTGGCTCCAAAGCTTCCCTCCTCTGCCACCCGCAGTCTCTGCCCGCGAAGGGGCTTCCTAGTGCGTGGAAATCTTTCCTCCTTCACAGCTCCCTCCTACTGGTGCAGGTGCCGTCCCTATTCTTTTGTCTCTGTTATTTCTGTTTTCTTTTGCCCTACCCAAGTACGGGGGGAGTTTCTTGCCTTTTGGGAGGTCTGACGTTTTCTGCCAGCGTTCAGTGGGTGTTCTGTAGGAGCAGTTCCACGTGTAGATGTATTTCTACTGTATCTGTGGGAAGGAAGGTGATCTCCGCGTCTTACTCTTCCGCCATCTTCTCTCCTCCCTCCCGAATGTTGGTGCTTTTAATGTTGTCTCAGTGGCCTCTGAGACTGTCATCAATTCTCTTCATTCTTTTTTCTTTATTCTGCTCTGTGGTAGTTATTACTACTATTTTATATTCCAGGTCACTTATCCATTTTTCTGCCTCACTTATTCTGCTATTGATTCCTTGTAGAGAATTTTTAATTTCATTTATTGTGTTGTTCATCATTGTTTGTTTGCTCTTTAGTGCTTCTACGTCCTTGTTAAATGTTTCTTGTATTTTCTCCATTCTATTTGCACAATTTTGGATCATCTTTACTATCATTACTCTGAATTCTTTTTCAGGTAGACTTCCTATTTCCTCTTCACTTGTTTGGTCTGGTGGGTTTTTACCTTGCTCCTTCATCTGCTGTGTGTTTCTCTGTCTTCTCATTTAGCTTAACTTACTGTGTTTGGGGTTTCCTTTTCACAGGCTGCAGGTTCATAGTCCCCGTTGTTTTTGGTGTCTGCCCCCAGTAGGTTAAGTTGGTTCAGTGGGTTGTGTAGGCTTCCTGGTGGAGGGGACTGGTGCCTGTGTTCTGGTGAGTGAGGTTGGATCTTGTCTTTCTTGGTGGCAGGACGGCATTCGGTGGTGTGTTTTGGGGTGTTGGTGAACTTATTATGAACTCTGCTAATGGGTGGGGTTGTGTTCCTGTCTTGCTAGTTGTTTGCCATGGGGTGTCCAGCACTGTAGCTTGCTGGTTGTTGAGTGGAGCTGGGTCTTAGCGTTGAGTCGGAGAACTCGGGGAGAGCTCTCGCCGATCGATATTACGAGAGGCTGGGAAGTCTCTGGTGGATCAATGTCCTGAACTCGGCTTTCCCACGTCAGAGGCTCAGGCCTGACACCCGGCCAGAGCACCAAGACCCTGTCAGCCACATGGCTCAGAAGAAAAGGGAGGACAAAAAAAGAAAGAAAGAAAGAAAAAATAAAATAAAATGAAATAAACTTATTAAAATAGAAAAAAATTATTAAAAATAAAAAAGTAATTAAAAACAGAGAGAAAGAAAGAAGAGAGCAACCAAACCAAAAAACAAATCCACCAATGATAACAAGCACTAAAAACTATACTAAAAAGAAAAAAGTGGACAGTCAGAACCCTAGGACAAATGGCAAAAGCAAAGCTATACAGACAAAATCACACAAAGAAGCATACACATAAAACCAGAAACAAATCAGATGCAGAAAGCAAACCCCAAGTCTACAGTTGCTCCCAAAGTCCATTGCCTCAATTTTGGGATGATTTATTGTCTCTTCAGGTATTCCACAGATGCAGGGTACATCAAGTTGATTGTGGAGATTTAATCCGCTGCTCCTGAGCCTGCTGGGAGAGATTCCCCTTTCTCTTCTTTTTTCGCACAGCTCCTGGGGTTCAGCTTTGGATTTGGCCCCGCCGCTACGTATAAGTTGCCTGAGGGTGTCTCTTCCCCGCCCAGACAGGAGGGGTTAAAGGAATGACTGATTAGGGGGCTCTGGCTCACTCAGGCCGGGGAGAGGGAGGGGTACGGATGCGGGGCGAGCCTGCGGTGGCAGAGGCCAACATGACATTTCAACAGCCTGAGGCGCACCGTATGTTCTCCCAGGGAAGTTGTCCCTGGATCACGGGACCCTGGCAGTGGTGGGCTGCACAGGCTCCCAGGAGGGGAGGTGTGGATAGTGACCTGTGCTTGCACACAGGCTTCTTGGTGGCCGCAGCAGCAGCCTTAGCATCTCATGCCCATCTCTGGGCTCCACACTGATAGCGCGGCTTGCGCCCGTCTCTGGAGCTCGTTTAGGCAGTGCTCTGAATCCCCTCTCCTCGCGCACCCCAAAACAATGGTCTCTTGCCTCTTCGGCAGCTCCAGACTTTTCCCCGGACTCCCTCCCGGCTAGCTGTGGCGTACTAGTCCCCTTCAGGCTGTGCTCACACAGCCAACCCCAGTCCTCTCCCTGGGGTCTGACCTCCGAAGCCCGAGCCTCAGATCCCAGCCCCCACCCGCCCCAGCAGGTGAGCAGACAAGCCTCTTGGGCTGGTGAGTGCTGGTCAGCAGCGATCCTCTGTGCAGGAATCTCTCCGCTTTGCCCTCTGCACCCCTGTTGCTGCACTCTCCTCAGTGGCTCTGAAGCTTCCCCTCCATCCACCCCCATCTCCACCAGTGAAGGGGCTTCCGCGTGGTGGAAACGTTTCCTCCTTCTCAGTTCCATCCCAGAGGTGCAGGTCTCATCCCTATTCTTTTGTCTCTGTTTTTTCTTTTTTCTTTTGCCCTACCGAGGTACGTGGGGAGTTTCTTGCCTTTTGGGAAGTCTGAGGTCTTCTGCCAGCGTTCAGTAGGCGTTCTGTAAGAGTTGTTCCACATGTAGATGTAGTTTTGGTGTATTTGTGGGGAGGAGGGTGATCTCCACGTCTTACTCCTCTGCCATCTTGAAGGTGCCATTCACTCTTTTTAATTTTGATAGCTTCATTCTCATAAATACAAAATTCCCAAATTCAAAAGTAAGTAAGTTTCTTTGAATATAATTTTTCCTAGCCTCGGTTTTTCCCTATTTTTATTTATTAGACCATATGAGGTCCTTTCAGTGTTCATAGTCATAACTCCATTCTTGGTAATTTCCGAAGAAATTCATCAGGTTGATAAAAATATAAATGTAGTTAAGTGGATACCAATATGAAAGAGAGAAAGAGTTATCATTCTTTGTCTCACCTTTGACACTATGTAGACATATGCTACTGACGTTATTTGACCCTCCACACTGGGACCCTCACAGGCTCAATTCATAGTGGGTGAGAGTCAATATTCTTTCAAAGGAAAAGTCCTAACCATACAGTTTCTATCAGAGTTTTCAATCTTTTTATATATAGTTCTTTGGTCCTTATTCATGGATTGTCCCTTCCTTTAAAAAAAGATATCTTATTTCCTTTGGCCAGTGGGTTTCCAAACCCACATTTGTTCTTTTTGACTGATATTATCAGACCAGTGCAAACCCTAGAAACTCCATATATTTGCAAAATACATCAATTTTTATTTCATGTCACTTTTTTCCTATAACATTCAAATTTTACATTATTTAAACAGTTTTCCCTTAGGTTATCTATATAGTATTATCCAGTTGGGGTATTCACATCCCTCCTCTTTATGACCCACATGAAAATTTTTGTATTGTTATTTTGTTGTTTTCATATCCTGCCCTTTTCTAAGAGATCACTTTTCTTTTCCTTTTAAAGGGCACTGAACCCTCCTGATATCATTCAAAGCAAGGAACATGAAGCCTAAAATATTTTTCCCAATCTTCTTCCTCCTTTTCTCTATTTTTTATTAAAATTGTAACATAAAAATGTCACTCTGAAGAAAAGCCTTGGGTTCATCATTCCCAGCTCCCCTTCCCTGGGAAGAGAATACATTGCCTTTTAATCATGTTGGCCTTCCTTTTCCATCAGGCAATAAAAAAACAGTCTCAACAGAGGTTGCCAGTTATAACTTATGTATAAAAAATTGAATTAAAAACATTTGATGAGGCAGAATCAGTTCCATAGGGACCCCACGCCCCATATTTCCCAGGTTTTTATTTTCTCCTTGCCTTCCTATAGTTTCTCTTCTTAATTTTGTCTTGAATGATTCTTTCTCCCAAACATACCCTTAGGATCTTAAAGGGGACTCCTTGCCTAATTTCCCCATTTTTTTCTTCTTTCTTACCAGCATGCTTCTGCATTTATTTTCTATTGACTCTGTACTCTAACCCTCTACAAATATTCATTATAGTTAGAAGTCTCAATCTACCTTCTCCTCTGATGCATCAACTGCATATGAACTGAGTTCTTGTGAGATTATTTCCTTTTTCTTATTGACTAGATATATGGACTCTCTTTCGGTTCACCATGTGGTTTTCCAAATGGATTTATATTGCTGGTACAGAAACATGCCTACATCATCAATCTTATCTTTCTTCTTTAATGATTTTTACCTGCCTTCAAATTGGCCAGTTCCTCCAATCACATTTCTTAATCTCCATCTCATGCATTTGGATGTTAAACCCTATACTTTCATGGTTTAACACTGAATCATGCCCTGTTATGGGGACTACCTTCCCCTGGGTATTCCCTAGAAACTCTATACTTATCTCCCTTCTGGTGAATATAGTAAGTACCTTTCCCCTATCTCCTGTTTATTGCAGGCTGAGTGTTGTGTCAGCTATTAATGCACATTACTTGCAATCTGGCAGTGTAAATTCTGGCAGAAGATTTGATAGGATGTAACCTGTTGGCTTAAGGGGTTCGAATTTCTTGCATCCTTCTCTGTTTATTCTTAAGGAAAGTTTTCAGTAACCCATTTTGCGTGGACTCCATTAAAGTTTTACTTTTTCCTGAAAGCCTTCCTTGATTCCTTATCCCCTTTTTCCTGCTTCCTGCCCTTACCTGGATCTCCACCATTAGCCTCCATGTGCCTGAAGTACCCACGGAAATGGTGCATGTTTATCATGGTGTGGTGGGCAGCTTCCAAAATAGCTCCCGGTGACCCTGCCTTCTGGTATTCACAGTTGTCATCTTAACCCCTGAGTGTGAGCTGCACCTACTGAATGGCTTTGAACAAATACAATATGGCAGAAATGATGGGATGCTACTTCTGAGCTTAGATAACAAAAATTGCCCCTCTCTCTGGCTCTTCTTACTTGCTCAGTCTAAGAGAAGCCACCTGCCATATTGTGAACTGCTCTGTGCAGAGGCTCACACAACAAGAAAGTGAGGGAAGCCTCTGACCAACAGGCAGCAAGAAACTGGGGCCCGCAGGCGAATAGCCCACGAGAAACTGAACACTGCCAAAAACCATGTGAGTGAGCTTGGAAATGGCTTCTTCTCCAGTCAGGCCTTTAGCTGAGACTTCCTTGCAATCTTGTGAGAAACCCATAGCCAGAAGACCCAGCTAAGCTGCTCTCAGATCCTGACTCACAGAAAGTGTGAGATAATAAATGTTTGCTATTTATGTCACTCAGTTTGGGGGTAATTTGTTACACATCAAGAGATAACTAATATACATGGTATTATAAATATGGCTTATATATCTGACTCTTTCATTAGCCTGTATAAGTGGTGACAGTGTTCTAATGAAGTAGTCAGCTCTATTTCCTCAGGACCATAATATAATATAATATAATATAATATAATATAATATAATATAATATAATATAATATAATATAATATAATATTAGTATAATATAATAATGCCTGAACCATAATACTTGCTCAAAAAATATTTATTGAATAAATGATCTAATGAGAACTTCCCATTTCTCTAAAACTTTTTAAATCACTACTGCCAGTAAGTTGCTGTATCAGTTGAGTTCTGTCTTAGTCTGTTCAGGCTTCTGTAACAGAATACCGTAGACTGGGTGACTTAAAAACAACAGAAACTTATTTCTCACAGTTCTGGAGGCTGGAAGTCTAAAATCAGGGTGCAGGCAGATTCAGTGTCCAGTGAGGGCTGCTTCCTAGTACACAGATAGCCATCTTCTTGCTGTGTCCTCACGTGGTTAAAGGGCTAGGGATCTCCCTGGGGCCTCTTTTATAAGGGCACTAATCTCACTCATGAGGGAGCCACCATCATGACCTAATCACCTCCCAAAGGCCCCACCTCCAAATACCATCACTCTGGGCATTAAGATTTAACATATGAATTTGGGGTCGGGGGGACACAAACATTCAGTGTATGGCAGGTTTCTTGGTAACTAATTTAGGCAAACTTAAGCAGGAAAGCAATCTATTGAAAGGGTAACAGGTAGCTCAGAGACCTGAGGCAGGCTAGAGAAGGATGTTTAGAGAAGGCACAAGCACCAGGAGAGGCTAAAATTGGTCAAAGCCCTTGGGGACATTGGTCAGGACATATTGCAAGGTACTTGGGCACTGCTGGACTTTGGATTCCACTGCTGCCACTGTGCATTTTTATGTCCTTTCCTAAAGACCTTAAGTTCAGAGCAGGGTATCGGTTAGCTGAGCTGTGCCCCCTGCCAGTGCACAGCGGAAAGGACTGTCTCCCCACCTGTTGGTAGATGGAGGTGAGTTCCTACCTCTCTCCAGAATCACCAAAGTGGTATTTCCCCAAAGAGGGAGGGAATCAGATGATGGGGGCCAAAAAATGACAAATGGTCATGCCATCGAACAAACTAATTCTATCCAAACTCAGTAGGAAACCCCCCCATTAGAGGAACAGCTCTTTCCTTAGAAGCTTTACTATTCTCTTTTAGGTAATTTTGTTTTTATTTTTAAACTTTCTTACCATATGGATTCCCTTTGAGCACAAATCCTCTAAAATAATAGTCCATGCATAAATGTTAACCCTGGTTCCTTTCTTGCCCCCGACTTGACATCTATTATAGTTCATTTTCTAGTCAGATGTGTGAAGAACTAAAAGAGCATGTTTATATGTTTTCTTTTCTCAGGTATGAAAAGGCCTAGACTAATGCTTTTAGTCTAAAGAAATAAATGTACAAAGCACCTAGTGCTAGACCTGGTACCCACTGTAAAGCCAATGAATAGCACTTCCCTTTCTGTCACATGTGTCTTCCAAGAGTAATTTGAGCTTTTCTTCCCATGAAGTTTTATAAATGGTACCTCTATACTTGTGGAACTAACTATTGTGAACACTCATTTTCTCTGCTCTTACTTATATTCTTTAATTATTTATTTTCAGCCCCAACAAAAACTCACCAACTAATCCTAATCCTCAAAATCTATATTTTTTCTTTATTTATCACTGGCAATTTTCCTGGGCCTCACTTCTTTCTTGTTTCTCGCATTTTTCCAACCTTGTGGTGGAGACAGAACATCCCACTAATGACCCCCTTTGCTTGTTTTCTGGGATTTTTTTGAGCTCCTCCTTCTAAGCCCCATCTTTGCTTGTGTTCCAAATACCTCTACCTTTCAAGTTGCTGGTTTCTCCATTTTTCTTTCCTTCTTCACATTCTCTCTCTCTTTGGACCTGCTTTATTCTTTCTGCCCAACCATCTTAAAAGTTCTTTCTCTGAGTCTTCTCCTATTGAACCTCATACTTGCACCTCTATCTTAATTGAAGAACTCTCTAAGATTGTTTTTCTTTTTTCTCTTTTTCTGCCTATTTTGCTTTCTATCAACTATAATTTTAGCCATGCATTCAACACTTAATTATTTACGTATTTATTCTGTGACTATAACTGCATGAGGTGCCAAGGAGGCCAAAAAGAACAAACCGAAATTCTGCACCAAGGAGTTCAAGACTCAGCAAAGAAGGAAAACTTAAAAAACCAAAAATTTAGTACAATGTGGAGAGATTGATCCTGCTTGAGAAGATTGAAGCAGGCTTCACAGAAGAGGGAACATTCACCTGGGTTCAAGAAGGGTCAGTAGGGTTTTTCCAGACAGAAATGGGGAACATTATTTCAGGCACGTAGCTGAGTAAAGTCAAAGATTTTGTAGGCTGTTCACTAGAGGATGCATGAGGGCTGAGATTCAGCCCATGTTGTGCTCATGACTGCTGGTACCTGGGCGCACGGCTGTATCAGCCCAGAGGAAGGAGCACAAAGAAATCACATGGGCTGGTGGCATGAAAGTGCATCGTTTATAAGAAGCAAATACTATGCAGCTTATTATTTTTGCCCTTTTATTCTGTGTACTTGAAACCCCTAATCATGAGCTTTTCCAAATTTAAATTCTTCTTAGGTTAATATATTAATACATAGTATATGTGTGGCCAACCTCAGAACCTGCAGTGCTTCCAGATAAATGGGTTATTCCATTCTTTTCTTTCTCGCATTTATGTTTCTCAGTACACCTAATGGCACAGTATCTCCTTAGCCAGACAAATCTCTCTTCTCCAGCTACTGTTTCCAAATGTTTATTTCCCTTGACTTAATTAAAGCTAGCAGTACAAAATTCGGTCTCAAGTTCTATCTTTCTTTTTTCTTCTTTTCTTACTTTCTATATTGTTCTTCCAAAAGAAACTTTTGGAAAAGTGGCCCACTTCTAAAACGCGTGCGCACGTGCGCGCGCACACACACACACACACACACACACACACACACTCACCCAGACTTCCTAGAATTTTAATAAATCAACTATCATTTTATACCTGAGCGCGATCTAGAGGCATGAGAACTAACCTTATGCCTCTTACTCACTGATACAGAAAGAAAATCTCAGATGGTAAGGGATTTGCTCCAAGTCATGGAGTTAGTTAACAGAAGAGTCATTTCCAATTATTTTTCAAAAGATGTGTATAACATACTTCCAACTGGGGCCATTATTGGTGTTTCCATATTGTTGATGAATCATTCAGTACTCCTCATATCAGAAACTTAACATGGGATACATTTTTCCTTTGCTAACTTTTTTATTTTTACTTTTGGAACCTTTGCAGACCTAGGGAATGAATACACATTCCAACAAGTTGCCCTTTCTTGCGTTTTCTCTTTCAGATATTAAACTTCTCTACTACCAGTTTTCCACACTTAGAGAGGACTTGGTCCTCTCTTTTTGTGATGCCTTATGATTTGCTCCCTGGTTGTTTTGCCAATGCCATGTTTAAAACTTTCTCAGGCTCCTCCAGAATGATCCTGATCTTCTGCCTGGGCTGAGGTCCCCATGTTCCATCATTCGTCCACTTGCTGGCACCCTGCCCACCTTCTTGCTGCTCCACTGACCCCCACAGAGAGCAGGAGAGAAAGGGTCTCCTATAAGACAGAAATCCACCCCCCCTTAACTTTAGCCCTGCTCTTCTTTCTTAGACAGAATTCATCTCTTTAGACAGGTCCCCACAAAGTTTTTGTTTTTAGAAACGATTTGAGGATAGCATATAAATAGAGCACTAATGAATGTACAACTTAAAATATATACATAGATGCCTTTATCATAATAACATTTTTATATTTATCCCTTTATCTCTCCAGTCCGAGAACTTCACCTTTATAAAATCCGCTTCAAGTGGCCAGAGCAGTCTTTCAAAAATACAATTCGGGTCATGTCACTTCTTGTTTAAAATTCTCCACTGCTTTCCCATTGCAATTAGACCAAAATCCAGGCATCTTACCACAGCATGTATGGCCCTGCAGGAAATGGCCCCTGCACCTCTCTGACTTCCTGCCTTCCCCCTGCCCCTCACCCCCCTAAGCCCACGCCACACTGACCTTTTCATTTCTCAAACATGCCAAGCTCCTTCTCACCCCAGGGCCTTTGCACTTACTGTGCTCTCTGCCTGGAAGAATCAGCCCCCAGAGCTTTGCCTGGTTGCTCCTTGCTAGCATTCAGTATCCTCTGCACTGACTCTCCACTCCATCACTTCTGTTTTCTTCATTGTACTTGCCACTACCTGAAATACCTTGTTCATTATTTGTTTGTTTGTTATTGTTGGTCTCCTCCCTCTAGAATAGCACCTGTCCAGGGAAACTTTCTGCAATAATGGAAAAGTTCTCTAAGCCGCCCAATGCAGTAGCCAGTAGTTACATGTGGCTATTAAGCACTTGAAATGTAGTTAGTGAGACACAAGTATGTTTTGTGTGACTTCACCCAATAAGTCAACAAAATACTAGAAAATATCAGCACACCCTTATATGAAATCATAGGGTGTCTATGGCTGAAGTATTGCTGTAATTCTGGTTACTCCACTTTAATAAAAACCTAACATAGCAGAGACAGGTCAGGGGAAAGGCAAATAAAATAAAATAATGATGGAGGGGTTTCTGCAAGGCAGCATGAGCCCATCTGCCTTGATGTGAATTAGATGGGAGAAAGGGGGTCCTCTTTGGTAGACACAGCCCCCTGGCCTCGGCCCCCTCCTTGGGGGGGAGCGTGCCAGCTGGATTAGAGCCAGCACTCTCCAGGGCCAGTCTGAAAAACTGTAAGGTTGGCCCAGTGTTTCTGCAAATGGTTAAAATTATTTATATTCTTCAGTAGTCTACAATGGTCTAAGTGGTGGGCAACTAGTCACCTGATAACATTTTATAAAACTGTAAAGTATAGATATATGGTGAAATATATATATATATAAATATATATTAAGATAGAGAGAGATTGAGAGGGAGAGAGAGGTGAATAAACGGAGAGTTTAGCAACTTTGGAAAACTGGAAGTAGGAGCACACTTTGAAATTGAATCTACAGTGTTATGACCAAAAAAATTTTTAAAGCAACTTGTACTCCTAGATTACAGACTTAAATGTATATCGTTTTTTAAAATTAATTAATTTATTAATTAATCTATCTATTTATGTATTTATTTTTGGCTGCACTGGGTCTTCTTTGCTGCGTGCGGGCTTTCCCTAGTTGCGGCAAGCAGGGGCTACTCTTCGTTGTGGTGCGGGGGCTTCTCATTGTAGTGGACTCTCTTGTGGAGCACGAGCTCTCGGTGCTCAGGCTTCAGTAGTTGTGGCTCATGGGCTGTAGAGCGCGGGCTCAGTAGTTGTGGCGCACGGGCTTAATTGCTCTGTGGCATGTGGGATCTTCCCTGACCAGGGCTTGAACCCGTGTCTCCTGCATTGGCAGGTGGATTCTTAACCACTGTGCCACAAGGGAAGTCCCCTTAAATGTATATCTTTTAAAGAAGAGTTCTAATAGACAACTATGGATTAAAAATAATTCACCATTTTAAAATAATTTAGTATTTCAAAGTTCAGATCTGCATGACCTTAAGCCTATATTCCAGAATTCTGATGATACATTTCTATCTCATGCCCATGACTACCTCTCTAGGACTCTGTTCTTGGGAGGTTATCAATGACCCCTATCTTTCCAGAATCATCAGTTCTTCTCTGCCTTCTCCCTCCTTGACTCATCTGTGACATTCAGCTCTGATGACCACCGACTCCTTGGAATTCAAAAAACATTTTATAGAGGGCTTATTATGTGCCAGACACTGTGTAAAATCAGGAGGAAATAAAAATCCTTTCCCTCAAGGAGTTCATAGTTTTTTGGGGGAGGCAGGCACATAAATTAGTAATTTCACTACAGCATGATGAGTGCAAAGGAGGTGAATGTGCTAGATCCTTAAGTATAGAGAATGGAATGATTAACACCATTTAGAGAAGAGAAAGAACCCAAGTTTAAAGGATGGCCCAAAGTTTGCTTGCCAGATAATGTGGAAGGCCTGGCATTCCAAACAGAGGAGGGACAATACACAAAGGATGGAAATGTGATCAAACAGAGAACTAGAAATAGCCTGGAACTGCTAGGGTGAAAAGTGTGAAGGGAGGGTAGTGGTAAGGCTGTAGTGGGAGGCAAGACGGGCTGGAGCCCGGAGCCCTGAAGGCTTTAAGCAGACGGATAATAGGGTCAGAAAAGATCACTATGGTGGGGAATAGGGGAGGGGGCAAGAGAAAGGGCAGAGATCAGTTAGGGATGGTCACAGTGAGCCAGGCATGTGAGGGTCAGAACTGGAGTTACGTGCATTGCCAGTAGGGATAAGAGTTGTAGATCATTCAGGGGTGATCGGTAGATTGAACCTAAGCCTTGGTGATTGGTTAGATGGGAAATGAAGGAAGACATGAGGACTCCCAGATCTCTGGCTTGGGTAAATCAGGGAATAGAAATGTCATCAACCAAATTAGGAAGGAGCAAAGGCAGAACAAGTGTTGACAAAGAGACAGTAAGCTTGGTCTCAGACTTGCTAATTTAACCCATGTCAGATACTGGACAAGGATAGAAGAAGGTAAAACAATCTCAGCTTTGCCACTCAATTACTTCACTTACCCTGAGCTAATTATATAAGATTTCTGGGTTTCAGTTTCCTGACCGGTAAAGCAGTCAGCACAGTGCCTGGCATAGGATATTTCCATATGATCAGATTTCCTCAACAACCCTGTAAGGTGGAAAAGGTATTATTCTCAAGAAATTGAAGCCCCAAATAACTTGCAGAAATTACAATGGTATGTGTAAAAACACTTTGTAAAATTATATTGTATATATGCTATTGTTGTTTCTTGTTGCTGTACTCATAGTCAGTACTACAACAATGCATGTATAATTGGCCTTTAATTGTCCCATGATGATAACAGTTTTAATAGTTTCCTGATAGGCTGAGGACTAAGACTGGTCCTGGCTATCATTTACGCAGAATGCGAAGAACACAGCACATTCTCAGTCTGTGCTTATGAGGCGTGAGCCTACGGAAATCTACTCGCTGAGAGGCTGGAGGTCTCTTTGGTAGTTTGTTCTATCTTCAGCTGCCTCTGAATGGTGTTTACCCCAAGGGGGAAAAATAGAATTCTCTGGGCAATATAGTACCTTAAATACTAGAGAATCTGTGCCTAGGTTGTGCTATACATTTGCAGAAATAAAAATTTACTGTGTTGCCAAAATGGAACATTATAATGCTAAAAATTAAGAAGTATTCATTTTAATTTCTGTTGGCAGTAAAACTGAGTAATACGATCATGTAGAAAATGTCCTGGGTCTGTTGCAGAATAAAAAGTTGTTTTTAAAAAACTAACAACTTTGAGCACAAGGCAGTTTCTGTTTTCACTTTACCCTCAAGAACTCATTGCACCCGTGAGTCTGAACCCATGAGAATAATAAAATAATTATAGTTTTATTTTACTGTATTCTGACACTGAATATGATCCACTAAGTCTGCATATTTCAGGTAGGGGAAAAAAACCGAAACTGGCTAGATAAAGCTGATATTTTTTCATAATATTAGATTTTCTCTGAAGAGACTTCTGTCATCTTTTACATATTTCTTCCTAAAAATTTCCTTGTCAATGATCTTCTCACTCTGAGCACACCAATGAATCCAGCTGTCACACATAGACACAAATCCCAAGCAATATTTTAAAAGAATTTATCAATTAACCAAGCAGTGCTTTATTCTGAATCTTTTGCCTCTGAGTGCAGACACTAGGAAAGAATAATATAAGAGTAATGCAAATAGCATTTGTTTTGGGACTCCTCTATCACAGTGATTGGTGATTTTTTTCGAAAGAAATATAAAGATTGGCAAGGAGAACTTTAAGCCTGTCCACTGCACAGCAATTTCGTTTTGAAATGCACCCAGTTCAAGGGTTAAATGAAAGCAAAGAAGTCACTTCAACCATGTTTTTGAAGAAAATGAAACAGCTTGATGTAAGTTAAATGAAGGGAGTCTATGACTTAAAAGAAATGGACAGATAGAGAAAAAGGTCACAAGATTAAATTTTCCCTGAGGGGAAAGTCCTTCTTTGGAATCATTAACCTCCTTCTAGGTCACTCCTGGAAAAACAGCGGGAAATCCTCTCGTGCCTGGAAAGATGGGTGCATCCCAGCAGCCCACTGACCTGGTGACTGAGAGACAGACCCGACTGTGCCCCCAGTTCCCCTTCAGGCATGCTTGATTTTAGACCTCTGTTTTAAAGAAACAAGATCTCTTCTTTTTGAACTCTGAAATAACAAAATATAAAATATGTTTTTAACGTGAAAAGTCTAATGTTCTTTCCCATAGAACAAAGGAAATACATAAAAAGTGATGGCAGTTGTCCCTGAATTGCAGTGATTTTGTGAGGTTTTTCCCCCATTTTCCACTCTTTCTATAAAATGTTCTTATAGTTTCTAAATTAAAAAAAAGTTACTTGTCTTTGCTTTAAACATATGTATTCTATATCCGTATAGATTTGTGAGTGTTAACTAGTGTTAAGGGGATGTTCATTAGTGGAAGAGGCAAACTTTTCTCTCATGTGCATTAACCACTTTTTCAACGTATTTTCTGCAATTTCTGTTTACTTATATACTGATGTATGAAAAGGGGACATAAGTATATTAATAAAATCTTTTGAGACTAAAACAAAATTTGAAAACAAAAAAGTATACATACATCCTGGCAAAATTATTTTTACAAATCTCTCTTCAATTTATTTTTCCAGCACCAAATTAAGAATAAGTATGATTATCCATGTATGGTTGCTAAACAACTTTGGTTAAAATAAATCTGATTTCTAAACTTCAAAATAATAGTAATTCCATTCTGCATCCCAAGTTTTCCTAACATGATGCACCATAAAGTAAAACTCCATGTTAAAAATGGAATTTGACTATCACAAAGCATGAAACAGAAAAATAAGCCAAAGTTAAGACAAAACTAAAAGCCCTGAAGAGTGCAAGAGCCCAATGGGAGGGGTTTTTTCTTGCCTCTTTGAAGTCTTTAAATTGATATTAAAGAAAAGGGACAAAATCTTTTAGAGTTGCAAGGAAAAGAAAGCTGCATAAACCACTCACTGCTGAATAGAGGAACATGAAGAGAAAAGTACTCTGTTCAGGTTTTGCCAATGGTTTGTATATTATTTTCCAAATTGGTTCTAAAGCAAGAGAGAGTGTTAAAGATTTTAAAAGACAATGAGACAATTTCACCGTCCCTAGAGAATAAAGACAAACTGGAGCATCAATGAGACATAAAAGGAAAATGCACTTTGTGAATCCGAACACAGCCTAGGTGTAGGGACGGGCATCTGCTAAGCTCACATGCCTCACTCATTATCTTTTGCTCGTGTTCATACACTGATTGAATAACCAAGGAGTAAGAATCTTAGACTGCATGCAGGTAACTTATTATGTAATATAAATTGGGTACAAAGATAACAATTTCCTGGCTGTGGTATGGTAAGAAAAAGAATTGTATGCCTCACTGTTTTCTAGTCAAAATGCATTTCTGAAGCAGGAAATCAAAAACACATCATAAACCCTACAACTAGACTAAACACATTAAATCTGCTGATATTAGTAACTGTCACAAGGCTGCCAGGCTCAGGGAGCAGCACCTACTGACAACTACCCACTCCCGACCTCTGAACACACTTTTCTCAGATCCTTTGCTGAAGAAAAGTGAACAAATATTCCATTGTTGCTGCAGTTTATTAAATGGTCCCTTGGAATTCCCTGCAGACGCTGCTTAAACAAAAATAACGAATGGGACATGCATATGATGCACAACACAGATCTGAACTGAAAAGTGAAATAAAAGGTTTCAAGTGACATAGGCCAGAACATGTCTGAGCCCCCTCCCCCAAATAAATCACTAAAATGTCCATTCTCTACATTGCCTTTGTTTTCATTTACTTCAAAATACATCTTCTTAACTCTTCACTCATTTTACCTTAATTTCACCTTTAAATAGCAAAATAATATTTAAAAATTTTGAGGATCTGAAAAATACCCAGCTTCCCCCCAAAACATATTTTTATATATATATATACACATATGATTCTGTTTCAGATGGACTTCTACTTACTACAATGCCTGCTTATTGCTGAGGCTTCACAAGGTTTTATAGTTATCTGGCATTTCAAAATAAGGCTTGTATTTCTTTCCTTCAGTTTCAGTCGAAGGGCAGATATCTTTCTAGCATCAGTTAATTGTTGGCATAGCATCTGATCCATTTATTCACATGGCCAGACTTACTCCTTTTAAGCTGACTCCTTTGTTTACAGTCATTTCTTTCCCACTGCCCACCAACCCACAGCCCATTTTTCTTTCTGGTACAAGACGAAGGAAGGAAAGGGTAGGAACCTATCTGATGAGAGGACATATTGTACTCTCAGGCAGGTACACCTGGTGCCCCCTTTTTTCAGGAAACCACCTTCAAGAAAAATGCCATGTGGAGCTGAAACAATTATAAAGGTGCCGATTATCACCACCTGAAAAACCTTAAGAATTTAAAACTAAATGTTATATACCTCACATGGTACCTTTCCCTTGTTCCCATCCCCTCCTCCTCAAACCGCCCCCTCCCCCCCAAAAAACAGCCTTCTGATTTCATTTATCTTGAAGATTTATAAAGTAATTGATATTAAGGAAGTGATCATGAATAATTTTCTGACAGTATGAAATTGATGATGTTTGATGATTGCCAAATCTTTCTATTTTATAGAAATTATAGTTTCAAAATGAAAAGATTTGAGGGTTCTAGTCTGAAATAAAATTTCAAAAATGAGTCAGCTACTGTGAAGGAAAGACAAAGGAAAAGAAAAAAAACCCCACAAAAACCCAACAGAAAACCTGCAAGTAAAATGTTTTATTTCCATTTGTTTCCAGTGCCTTGCTGATGTGACGGGCTAGGAGGAGACTAATACACCTCACTTTAGCAGTACTAATTGTTTGCATTATCACAATAATCAAATGCAGCCATATTAATCTCTCTGGTTATTAACTTGATTTTTACACATTAAGATTTAGATTTAATCCCCTGGGATCATCTATTAATGCTTTTAAAGTTGAAGGGTTTCAGCAGTTTTAAGTTTTTTCCCTTCTTTTAGCTGCAGGCAGTAAAATTTGAACGTGTGTGGAGTTTTGTATTTTGCATTCCTGGGGGATTTTCAGACACAGTGCTGTCAAGGACCATGAATCATATTAAAACATAGCAACCTCTACAGCTATTAAAATGTCTGCAATAATGTGATTACTGTAAAATAGAAAAACTAATACCACATGTGTTACTTAAAGATCAACTTTTAAAGTCACAGAGAGAATGCTTTTGGAAAAAAAAAAAAAAATGAAGTTGTTTTTTCGCACGCAGCCAAAATGTGAAATGTCTCATCTACTGAGAAAGAAAAGTTTCAGCTCCCTTTACAAAACACATCCTTACCGAGCTTCAGGTCAACGGAGCATAAAAATGGCAAAAAGTCCAAGATCAATAAGCATGAAAAGCTGTTTTATTTCTGTTTGAGCAAGTGGTAGCGACTATGACCTGCTGGAACAGTCTCCAGTTTTATGCTTTCATAGTCACAGAACGATGACATCCAAGCAGAAAACGGAGCTCGGCCTGTTCTGATGACCTGTCAGTGTGGACCCCACGTTACCACTTGCCTTCCACTGGCTTGGGGCTCAGTCCTTAGAAATTTATTAAAGTGATTATATAGAGTCGTGCACAGATAAACATTATCCAGGAAATTGTTTGGAGCATTTGTATCATAAGACATAGAACACAAGAAGAATAAAAGCATTTTTTGTTTTAATTGCGTAAAGGGATTTAAATCATCTTAGCTTCCTGGTTTCTCTGTTGATTTTCAAAAATTAAGGATGTGAGTTAATGTATGCTTGTCACAGTTACCTCATTCAGTCAACAAATCATACAAGAGCCCGGGAATAATTTACCCCATAAGCTATCAGTATTTCTGAGATTTGCATGGTATTTTTTGTCTTATTTCTGAAATATCTCTCAGTAAAAGAAGCATAGCCTGCACCATGTTATTATGTATATTACCTATTAGGATATTTTATAATGTTTTTATTCTATAATTTCTTATCTGAGAATAAAAAACAAAATATCAGTTTTGGTATTTGAATGTAACAACTTATCAAAGAACATAAGGTGATAAATATATGACAATTTTCACATGAAAAGGCACAAAGATTAAAGAATTTCAAATGATCCCAAGCCTTGAAGTACATGGCCTGTTTGGACATTTCCTTGAAGCATTTGGGCACATTCTGAAAGATAGGATCAGGTACTCTTTTGCTTCTTCTTATTGGGCAAAAGCTTTCCACACTTCCCATACGCTTTCAGGGGACTGATGACTTTGGCACACGTTAATTGTCCAGTGGACAAAAAAATGCTGAATCCTGTCCAATTTCTGTTACCTAAGGATCAGTGCATATACAGCTTGTCTGGAATTAAAGTCGGGCTATAGGGTAGCAGAGGAACTGACTTTAGTGCCCTTGGAATAACTAGTAGGCATTACTAATACCCAACCGGGTGTACTGTTTACCACTCTTAACATTAGCCTGAATCCTAATCAGTCCTTTAGAAATGATCCCACTAGCATAACATTCATGGAAGTCAATTTTCTAGAAGATTTTCTAGTCCTTTTTGAATCTTAGAACAATATTGACAGTAGGGATAAGCAAGGATGAAGGATGTTCCCCTTTGTTTCATCAACTACCTTGAGACATGTACACAAAGAATCTTACAGGAATGAAAATGTAACCACTCTCCAAACAGTTTAGTGTCATTTCTAACTGTCATTGGGCTGGAAACTTCCTTCAGTGTATAGTCCATTCCTTGTAGGGGAGGTTCAGAAGAAGCCAGAGCAGAAGTTTCTGTATGAACCTGGTGAAGGTAAGAGGAATCCATCCCTTGCTCAGTCAGATTCTGCACAGACATGATCTCAGGTGTCCTCGCCCCAACTCTGCAGGACTGTCTGCCATTTTGCAGGTAAGAAAAAGGACTGGAGAGGTTCAACACTCGCCCCAAGTCACACAACTTGTAAGTGATGAAATGGGGACTCAACTCTAGATCTGTCACATCCCCAAACTCATTCCCTTTCTAGTAAATCATGCTGCCTCCCACCTGGGGCTGAGGTCAGTGACAAGTGTTATACCCTTTTACTCTTTTTTTTTTTTTTTTAATTTTATTTATTTATTTATGGCTGTGTTGGGTCTTCGTTTCTGTGCGAGGGCTTTCTCTAGTTGCGGCAAGCGGGGGCCACTCTTCATCGCGGTGCACGGGCCTCTCACTATCGCGGCCTCTCTTGTTGCGGAGCACAGGCTCCAGACGCGCAGGCTCAGTAATTGTGGCTCACGGGCCTAGTTGCTCTGCGGCATGTGGGATCTTCCCAGACCAGGGCTCGAACCCGTGTCCCCTGCATTGGCGGGCAGACTCTCAACCACTGCGCCACCAGGGAAGCCCTCTTTTACTCTTTTAACAGATAGCTGAAGATCAGCGCAGGAACAAGCGCAGGCTTTGGATGGGCAGGACATCTAGAGTCTAAAGAAACTTTGGTCTAAATCACAGCTCTCATCCTTATTGCATGACCTTTGGCAAGTTTGTAATAATAGAAGAAGGAGAAGAAGAAGAAGAGGACGACACAGAAGGATGATAGCTACTATTCCCCGAGTGTGGACGGGGAGCTGGAGAAGGAACTAGACACTTATGAAAGAGCTAATGTCACAACAACACTTCAAGGTAAATTTTGTGTTCTCAATTGTCAGATAAAGAAGTGGAAACACAGAAAAGACACTTGGATATATTTCCTAGATTTGCTTCCAGAGAAGCTATTAGAGGCTTCTGTTCCAGGTCTGGGCTCCTCTGACTTCCTATAAATTTGGAACATCTTAGAATCTCCACATCTTTAAGATGGATTCATGAGGTTGTTGTGCTTAGTAAATGAGACAACATATCCCAGTGTCATTCTAGATGAATCATAGATGATCAGGAAAGTTTGATTTTTCCATCTCCCCCAGGAAAATAAAAGTGTATGATCCTCAAACACTCCATTAACTCCTTGCCAATGGCTAAGGCTGTTCTTTCTACCCCTACTTCTCTGCAGAACTTCTGGTCTTCCTTCAAGTCTCCCCTCAAAATCGAATGTCCCCTCCTCCTGCCAGGCACATGGCATTTTACACGTTTCTGTCATGTATTGTCTCCTCCACGACATTGGGCTGTTCCAAGGCAGGAACAATGCTTTACTTCTACTTTCCCCCAGTGCTTATAACTCTTCCTGAAACTGAGTAGTTGTTCATCAAATACTACCAGAATGGTAACGTTCATAAATGTTTATTGAGCACCCATGTGGAAGCATCTCTCTACTAGGTCCAAAAAGTGACTGACCGAGGGCTTCAGGAAATTTCCAGAGGTAAGTGCATTGTCATAGAGATGAGGCTGCTTAACCAACCTCACTCCCCGCTTCCCCCCCGCCCGACCCTGGGTAGCCTGACCTCTCACACTTTGATGATCACTGCACATCCAGCTTCTACCTCAGTTTGGGCTGTGAACCTGGGCCTTGTGTTTGCATATGTGTGAGTGATGATAAAAAGCATAAAAACGGCCAAGCAAATATCTAAAATCAGTGTTAGCAAAGTTTATTTTTGTGTATTAGTCAGGGTTCTCCAGAGGAACAGAACCAATGGGATCTTAATTATAGGAATTGGTTGAGGCAGTTACAGAGGCCAAGAAGTTCCACTATCTGGAGTCTGCAAGCTGAAGAACCAGGAAAGCCTGTGATGTAATTCAGTCCAAGTCCAAAAGTTGGAGAACCAGAAGCACCAGCTGCCCAGGGCAGGAAAAGTCAGATGCTCCAGCTCAAGGAGAGAGAGAATTTGCACTTCCTTTGCTTTTTCGTTCCATGTGGGCCCCCAGTGGATTGGCTGATGCCCGCCCACATTGCTTCAGGGTGCTTCTCTTTACTCAGTCTACTGAGTCAAATGCTGATCTCTTCCGGAAACACCTTCACAGACACACTCAGAAATAATTGTTATCAGCTCTCTCTTAGGCAGTCAAGTTGATTCATAAAATGAACCATCACACCCTACTGTAAAATAAATGTAATAATTAATAACGCACCCTATTCTCTTGGGCTGGGAGCCAGACCGTGCAATCTCGTGGAGGAGAGCAGGCGCCCAGGATGATTCCTTAAGTTTCAACCAGCCCTTCTCTGATGCTCAGGAACCACTTAAATACCCTTGTAGGTTCCCAGCACACATCCACTCTTTTGATTTCTGGGTCCTCCCCACTCTCCTGAGGAGTCCTTCCCAACTAGGGAAACAATTTTACCTTTCCTGATATCAACACGTAAAAACAACCAACCAAAGGAGAACAAGAGGACCCGGGTGAGCGTCCACATCTTTCCTCTTCAGCCCTTCCTCTGGCTCAGTATTCATCTTCTCTGTTCTCTTCTTTCTCAGATGGACGGATCTTAGTCCTAATTTTTAAGCTGACGTCATCAACTGAAACTTTTCTATCCTCTCCCACCACCTCTGCTCTCTCAGGTCTGCCCCGACCCCAGCATCTGTAGTCCATTTCTCTATCTTGACTCACTTCATTCTGCTTTTCAAACATGCAAACATTCCACTTTTTAAAACTGTGGTTCTCAAAGTGAGGTCTCCAGACCAGCAGCATCGCATCCTCAGAACTTGTTAGAAATGCAAATTCTTGAGCCCACCCAAGACCTTTGATTCAGAAGTTCATGGGTGGAGTCCTGCAGTCCTATTTATTACCAGCCCTCCAGGTGGTTTTGGTGAGCTAATGTTTGAGAACCACTGTCTTTCATTAAAGCCTCCTCAGGTCCCTTTGTTCCGGAGCTATATTCTCTCTCTCCTTTAACTGTCAAAGGTCTTTATCAAGCAATCTTCACTTACTCTTTTCTCACTTCTAATTTTTTATAGACTCACCTGAAATCCTGGTTTTACAGACCACAACATTACTGATATTATATGAGCGATAGGGTGGAATGTACACTGGAATTGGAGATAGAAAACCCAACTTTGAATGGTTGTTCACTGCTTTTTATCTATGTGACTTGGGCAAATTCCTGAAACTCTCTAAGCCTCAGCGTCTCCCCCTGCAAAGTGGGAATAATAATACCATCTTTACTGGATTATGGTAGAGATTAAATGAGACAACCATGTGAAAGTATTACACACAGTGTGTAGTAGAAGCTTAATAAATGTTTGCTAAAATCAAACTAAAATGGTACACAGACTTGGTGTGTACTTTAGGAACAAAAAATTTCAGTGATTTCATGGGCTGTGTGGTGAAAGATGTGTTTTTAAAAAATCTTATTAAATGTTCATTTATGTGACACATTTTAATGACTTCAGAAGAACCATAGTTTTCACTGGATCAATTAACCATAATTTTAAAATTGCTAAATATGTTTTTATATGACTTTTTTGTACTCTTTTCCACACAGTGATAATATGTACTCTTTTCTACATAGGACCTTTATCCTCTTTTTTGGCCTCAATATTGTTTGAGTGTTATCTTTTACCCTATGGAAGATTAGCAGAAACAAGCAAAGAAGCCTTGCTTCATACTGCTTTTTTCATCTTCATGGAGCTGAAACCAAATGAAATAGATTACAACAGAGATTTAGGGTGTGTGGAAGAATAATCTCTCTAACCCATTTAATCTCCATAAATCTGGCCTCCACATTTATCAGTCCACCATATGAGGTGCCTTTGTTATTGTTGTCATTCACTAATGGAAAGAAACCTGGATATCTTTAAGAACGCTCATCTTCTCAGCCTCTCTGTTGCATTTAGTGTGTTAGTTGCCCCCTCCTGGAATGGATGCCAGGATAATATTTTTGAAAGAGTAGCCAGTGTTTTGTTTTATTTTGTTTTTCCTCCAAGTTCCCCCTTTCCCTTCCCAGACTGCCCTCATACCACTGTCCAGTAGGTTAATGGCCTGAGTTCATGGTCTCAGAGGAAGGGTATGACAGGGTATAAAGCAGAAAGAAGACTCTGTGTCTCTGGCTTTTTTTTTTTTTTTTGTAAGTTCCAAAAGCCAAAACTCTTGGAGAATTTAGAGAATTGGGACAGAGGTAAGGCATCAGATTCAGAAAAACAGGTATTTTCCTTTGGGTTGAGAAAAAGAGTCCCTTAGTCTGGGAAGAGGAGTGGAGAGCTCAGTGGCTATCAAAGAGAGGGGCTCTTCTAGTGTGGATGCCACTGGGGCAGAGAAACTCCGCACCCTCCTTCCTGGCAAAGCCCCTTCCCCCTGGACACAGCAAGACCCCAGAGAGGGAGTGGTTGCCTGCCAGCTCTAGGTTGGTGGGGCCGTAAAGAGCCCTGAGGAGATTCTTGCGCTCTGCCATTAAGCAGGAAATCCATGGTGGAAGCTGGCCGGCTGGAAGAGGGGCTGCCAGCAGTAATGGGGATGTGATAGTGATGACCACTGTGGTGCAGTGCTCATAATCAAATGAGAAAGGGGACAAGTCTCTCAAGGGTCACATGAGCCCATCCCCACGAGGCCCCTGGAGCTTAGTAAACTCCGGAAAGTAGGTGAGAACCCCAGGCTGGGCAAAAATAAGCTTCTGCTTCCTCTTGCAAAAAGGAGTTGAACCTCTGGAAGTTAATTTGAATTATGCAATAAAATTACACCCCTTTTCAACTTGCTGGTGGACTACAGTTAACATCTAGTCTATACTGTAGTCTCCTAGTGCTGGGTAGTCCTTTTGTGCTCAGACTATTCCTCATCCAGAGTGACTATGGACCCCAAGGCACTCAACGAAGGTCCGGCTCACAGAAAGTCTCAAGAATAGTTTTTGATGGAAAATTTTCTACATCACTTGCATATAGATTCTAGCAGATTTTTTCCCCAAGTCTTTTCAGCTTCCTTTGATCCTCACCCCATCCCCACTGTTCTCACTTGATGGTCCATGCTTTAGGATGTGTGTGTGTGCCTGATAATGTGCTGAGCATGAAGAATGCAGCAACCCACAGGACAGATGTGCCTCTTGGGAGACTGTGGTCTGGTGAGGAGACAGATATTGTAAAAGGTAATTGCATGAACATTATACCGTATATGCATTCAGTGCAATGACTATGCACTATTAAGTACAATGAGAATATATAACAAGGAGAACCTAATTAGACTAGGTGTCCGGAGAAGTCCTCCCTGAAGAAGCGGCATTTAGAGTGAAATAGGGAGAATGAGTCGAAGGTAGGCAGCTAAGACTGAATAGATGTGAGTGGGGTCGGGGGAAGAGGTTAGTGTTCTAGGCACAGAAACACCAGGAGCAAAGACCCCAGAGGGTAAAAGGTCATGTCCTTCAACTCACACGGAGGAGGGTGTCCAGAATGGAGAGAACTGGTGGGAAAGCAGATGGAATGACCCTGGAGCTCTAAGCAGTCATGCAGCTGCACACAGGTCACGTTAAAACAGCAAACCTGGGCACTGAGAGCAAAGGAGAAGTATCCATGAAGTCAGTACAGGGAAGTGACGTGAGCAGATGTGAAAGTACTTAAAATGAGTACAACTGTAGTAAGATACAATTTTCATCTAAAATATTGAGAAAAATTAAACAATATGATGATATCCAGGGTTGGTAAGATGGTGGCAAATAAACACGTTCCTGCACTGCTGGAGTGAATATAAATTGATGCCTCCCTTTGAAGAGCAATTTAGAAATATATATTAAAAATCGGGGCTTCCCTGGTGGCGCAGTGGTTGAGAGTCTGCCTGCTAATGCAGGGAACACGGGTTCGAGCCCTGGTCTGGGAAGATCCCACATGCTGCGGAGCAACTAGGCCCGTGAGCCACAACTACTGAGCCTGCGCGTCTGGAGCCTGTGCTCCGCAACAAGAGAGGCCACGATAGTGAGAGGCCCACGCACCGCGATGAAGAGTGGCCCTCACTTGCTGCAACTAGAGAAAGCCCTCAGAGAAACGAAGACCCAACACAGCCAAAAATAAATTAATTAATTAAAAAAAAAAAATTGAAATGACCAACAAGTTCCACCATAAGGATTTACACTATGACTATGTTCTCAAAATGTAACTAGTTTTCCAGTAAGACCCAACAAAGCATCTTCTTTAATCATCTTTAAGTTTTAGCAACAAAAACTGGACATAATCTAAATGTCCATTATAGGGGATTGGCTAAATAAATCATGGCTAAATCATATGATGGAATGTTATGACACATTAACAATATATTGCACATCTGTTTGGACTAATATGGAAGATCTCAGAGATATTTAAGCCTGTGTAGTATGATTTCACTTATATACATACTTAATGGCAGTTGCATATGTATGGGGATTATAAATTAAGTTTTTATTTATTATATAAAAATTTTTATTATATAACTTTATTATATAAATTAAGATTTTTAATGGAAGGATAGATACACAAGAAAGTGCTAAGTTGGCTACCTTTGGGGAAAGGAACCACTGGTGATAGCTGGGAGAATTTTACTTTGATTTCTTTCCTACTGTACTTGTGTAGCAGACATAGTTTGTTGCCTTTCCTCCGTCCATTTCCCACATCATTGTTGTTAACAGAAGCCTGAGGTTTTTGAGCTACCACCTCTCAGCGTTGGTGACCCAATCCCCAACGCAGGGGTAAATTGTGCGTAATCCTAGAGTCTCAAGGTAATCTCAGTTTGAGGGTAGGCTGCGACCCAAGTCTCATCTATGAGATGATCTTCTGGAAGCCTCAGGGAGAGCTTGCCTCACTCTTAAGAAGACACTAGAAGACTTTGGTCCTTTTCTTGACTCCAGGCTGCTACGGCCATTTTACGACAATGCAGGAAATTAGTTTTAGGGTCATGTCAAAGCTGAGGATGTCAGAGGGAAGAGCTTTATGAGAGAGAAGAACCTGTATCACCGGTGAATTTGTTGAGCTTCCAGTTATGCCAGCCATGGAGCCCCTTTCTGGCCAGACCTCTTGCTATGTGAGATAGTAAATTTTATTATTGTTTAAACCATTGCATTAGGGTCGTCACTATTTGGAATCAGTTATCCTATTTCATATAGTGTTTTCAAGGACTCAATCTCCCAAAGGTACAGCCCATGGAGTAAGAATTGGGAGGAGCAGGCAGGACCTTGGCGGGCAGGAGGAACTGGTGACAGCAGTACCTGCAACCATGGGGGTGACTCCAAGACGAAAAGAAGGGCATGGGGAGGAAATCTAAGCTCTTTCCACTTCCTGCCTTCCAATTTCCACTTTTCTAGATTAATTCTTTTATACTCTCAAGTATTTGCCCTATCCCCATCCCCTGGATTTGAAATGACTTATGATCAAAACAAAGGGGCAATAAACCCAATTAATCACTACAGGGTAAAAGCAGAAGCCAAGACATAAAAGGCAAGACAAAAATTATATTAAAAAAAAATCCTCATTGGCATAAACTGTAGCAATTGAGAATCTGTCTCAGCTCGGGGGTAAAAACTTATCCATATATTCACCCATTCACACTTCCTTCCATCCTTTTAAGGAGGAAGGCAGATCCTTAATCCTTCACACAGCTATCATTTCTATCTGTAGTCTTGGTATAAATCCTCAAGTTTCAACAGAGCTATGAATACAACTAAAAGAGAAGACAGAGCTGGTTACATTAGTGAGATTGGGGAAGTTCCTAACTTCTAAAGTAGGAAGAATGAGAAATAAAAAGGACTGATTCTGTTCCAACAATGGCTGGTAGAGCCAAAGAAAAAAGTCACCAACTTCAAAATTACAGAACGATTCACTCTTTAAGAACCAGGACAAAACTGGCTTTTCTTATTTCCGTGGAAAGTAAAACTGCAGAGGAAAAAAGCATGTCTCTCTTACTCTGAATTACCAAAGACAGGAAGGAATGTCATCTGCGCAAAGAAGAGGAAGGGTGTCTCTTAGTCTCCTACAATCTGCTCCTTGAGAACCATACTTGAAGTGCGTCTGTATAAGTGTACTAGCAGGACCCTCAGAGTTTCATATTTTTTCAAGTGGCCTGTAAGAAAAGTGTGAGGAGGTGGGGAGGAGGAAGGAAAAGAAAACTGACTGATGGTCCCGGAGATTTTGTCCTTCCTCGTGTTACATTTGACAACCGCAGTGGCGATTTTGTGCTCCTCTTTGTATGACACTATTTCTCTACAGGTGAAGGGAACAGACATCTTTGCACCATAGGCACTGCAATGACAACCCCCTGGGACATATTTCAGTAGGACTTCAAGTGAATAATAATACATGCCTATCCGACTCTTATCTAGCAGATCAAATTCTTTATCAGTGACCTACACACTTGAAGCCCTCATTTTCCTCTATAAGCTTCCAAAAGACTTAACTGTCAGCTAGCTTATGTGGTGATTTCCTGGCTTTTTAGGATTTTCTTTCCTTTTCCGTAACATGGCTTTTTTTTTTTTTAACATCTTTATTGGAGTATAATTGCTTTACAATGTTGTGTTAGTTTCTGCTGTATAACAAAGTGAATCAGCTATATGTATACATATATCCCCATATCCCCTCCCTCTTGCATCTCCTCCTACCCTCCCTATCCTACCCCTCTAGGTGGTTACAGGGCACCAAGCTGATCTCCCTGTGCTATGCGGCTGCTTCCCACTACCTATCTGTTTTACATTTGGTAGTATATATAAGTCCATGCCACTCTCTCACTTCGTCCCAGCTTACCCTTCCCCCTCCCCGTGTCCTCAAGTCCATTCTCTACATCTGCGTCTTTATTCCTGTCCTGCCCCTGGGTTCTTCAGAACCTTTTTTTTTTTAGATTCCATATGTATGGGTTAGCATAAGGTATTTGTTTTTCTCTTTCTGACTCACTTCACTCTGTATGACAGACTCTAGGTCTATCCACCTCACTACAAATAACTCAATTTCATTTCTTTCTATGGCTGAGCAACATTCCGTTGTATATATGTGCCACATCTTCTTTATCCATTCATCTGTCGATGGACACTTAGGTTGCTTCCATGTCCTGGCTATTGTAAATAGAGCTGCAACGAACATTGTGGTACATGCCTCTTTTTGAATTATGGTTTTCTCAGGGTATATGCCCAGTAGTGGGATTGCTGGGTTGCACGGTAACATGGCTTTTTTAAAATGAGTGCTCTCCATAGGGAATTAATTATCACCTTGAAGTATATATTCATAGAGTTCCACCAAGATGTCTAAAAAATTATCAAACTCTTGACAGACCCACTATGAAGCTTTAAAAAATCGTGTAACGTATGTGTGGATTTTTTCCAACTTTATCGAATCAGAAAATTTTTATTTGGGATATAAGACATTCTCTCTGACTTGTCTTCTTCTTCTCTCTCTCTCTCTTTCTCTCAAGCTCACTGGCTGCTAACATCCAGTGTGCATGTGCCAGTGCACACGTTTCATGACAGTTCTGTGTGAGACGAAATCTCTGTCCTGGGAAGAGAGGAGCTCCGTGGGTGTGCAGAGCCATCACTGCATGGATATTGGTTTTACAGAGAGGAGCTCGTGATAGCCCACCTTGTTTGCAGTGTATAGAGCTTTTAGAAATGTGATAATTGTGCAGTATGTCATTGAGGGACAATGGCACTACTCCAGTTGCCATATTCACACGAGACAACATAGTTAAATATTGGAAAGGTTGCAACTTCTAAAAGAGCAGCAACTGCAGTCCTTATGGAGGCTACTTTCCATCCTTAACTCGTAACAGATGAGACCTTGTTGAGGTATGTATGGCATAAAATGCCATGAAGGCTAACACTGGGGACTTTGAATTGCATGGAGTGACAAGATTTAAGGAAGGAGCAACAGAGGCCCCATCCTCAGACTCTGCCACTTACAGTTTGGGGTTGTGCAGATACATTTGGGAAAGGCTGGGAAGGAACCTCAACAGCCATTTTCGCTCTGAGATGAAAGGCAGTGTCGTGCAGTGTTGCCGCGTGGGTTTGTTGAGGGGAGACATCTTGGGGTTGAATCTGCAGGACGTGGTTTACTAATGGTAGGGTTGCAGGCCAGCAGTCTAACCTCTGATTGTCAGTTTCCTCAACTATTAATATCTGGACTTTGTAACCTAAACTGGGATTCAGCATCAGGGGTCACGATGCTGTGTTGGGGGGCTGGTCCCCTCCTCCCCAGACCTTTATTTGCATGAGTTAACCTCTATGAGGGAAAGGAGATCTGTAAGGAAGAAGTTTTATGGCTGAGAACCTGATATTAGAAGAATGGGAAATGGCGTAAGTTATCTTCTTTGGGCCACACAAGGTGAGAAAGGATACAGGCAGAAGCTAAGGGAGTTGTTTTCAAAATGGATTTTTTTTTTACACTTGGAAAACAAGGAGTGTAGTTCAGAGTATGAAGCACCAAATTCCTATTGAAAGTTGAGGAGAAAAATATTCTTTCCATTTCTGCAAGGGTGCAATGCATCTTCAACAGAGTTGAAGACTGAAGGAAGCCTGGTATAATTTAGTAACATGGGGTATATAATGTCAGAGCACCAGGAAAGGCACTTTAGACAGAGAAACCACATTCCCAATAAAGGCCCTGACAGCAGAGCAGGGGCACAGAGCCTTCCTCGGGTGGCTGGCTGGCAGAGGGTACCTCTCGGGATGCTGAAGCAGGAGTACATGAGTTGACTAATCATGACCACGGAGAAGAGATGCCTCCAGAAATCCCCGGGGGCCAGTGTAAGGAGAGTGCCAAGGACTTCAAATAATGCAGATGGAGCCTCTGAACCAACAACTTATAGGTATTAATATCACCATGATCTTATTCACACACCTATAGGTTAGTGGGATGTTGAGACATTCAGATGACCTGTAGTGATGGGGATGATACTACTGTTCCCTCTAATAGCCTTAATAAGGATTAATGAGACAACGTATGTGAAAATGTAGCACAGTGCCTGGTATGTAATAGTAAGCACTCTGCTAATTTCCTTTACAAGCTTCACCTTTATAAGAGACTTTTTAAAAGATCAATCTAGTATATTTATCCTTTCCATGATTTTGTATCACAGAAGACATGTACCTCATTTTTTCATGTTATGGAAAGATAAACAGAAATAAATGAATTCCTCTCTGCTTTAGAAGGTGCTTGTCATTTTACTTAGGCGTCAAATAGCTTAGAAATAAATAAATAAATAAGTGAAACATCTGGGGCTTTAGTGGGTCTTTCAGTTTATTAAGACACTAATGTATGAGAGAAATACTTTAGTGGTTCTGGAAATGCTTACTTTGCATGGGTTACTATATGAGCCCTAAAGAAGATGGTTAAAAGGTAAAGTGGGAACGAAAAGGAATACTCTCTAAGGTCACACACACACTAAAGGATTGGTATAAAAGACCTCCATGGCATTATATTCTATTTATGATATTTCACTAGATTCTTGTTACACTTAGAAAAAGCAATCTCAACTTTTTATGTGATGCTATACAACAGCCCTGATTGGGCTGTTGCAAGGTCATTAATGAGTTTCAGTTGTCCCCCAAAGTCTTTTTTACACTTGACTTCTAGTGCTTGGAAATTTTCCAATAGAATGAACACTTCTACGTTAGGGCAGGGATGGAAAATTTCTTACCTCCTATGTTTGTATGTGCAGACATCACTAATCAATCATTGTTCTTTTCTGCTGAGTCACCTTCTCAACACAGTGCTATAAGCAGCCACTTCCAATCAAAAGAGTTAAAATCAATTTTAGCTATCTGCCTTAAAGCTTTGCTGTCTATGAAATGCAAATATTTGAAGAGTGAAAATGTAAGTTATCAATCAATGACACCAAATGTTTAAAAAAAAATTGAAATCAGCACATGCTCTGGCATTAGAGGAGAGAACTCAAGGGCTCTGGAAGAGGGGAAGGTAGGCAGGAGAATCTAGGAGCTCCCTGAAGATATACTTTACCTACTTAACAATTTTGCCTAAGGCCAGTGCTGCCAAAAGGACCAGTTCTCTCCAGGGCATCTTTTTCAGCCATTTACCATCAAATAAAACTTAACAACTGGCATATGATTTCTTAGGCCAAGGGCATTTTACTTTTTGAAATTTTAAAGTACTTGTTAGGTAAGCTACTTTAAAAATTCAAGAGCCATAAAAGAATCCCAGAAGCAGCAAGAACAGTGCAGAGGAAGGTGAGCAAGGTGTAGCTTATCATAGCAGGGGCTGTGTATCTGTATATTGTGCACACACAGGTGCTCTTGGGCATGCATACAGGAAGATTACTATGTACTTCCATAGTTACCAATCTGGAAGAGGGGAAGGTAGCACACTGGCAATTCAACAGGTAAGGGAAGACAAGATGAAGTACATTTAAAAAGGACTTGAGGGCTTCCCTGGTGGCGCAGTGGTTGAGAGTCTGCCTGCCAATGCAGGGGACACGGGTTCGAGCCCTGGTCTGGGAAGATCCCACATGCCGCGGAGCAACTGGGCCCGTGAGCCATAATTACTGAGCCTGTGCTCCACAACAAGAGATGCCGCGATAGTGAGAAGGCCCGCACACCGCGATGAAGAGCGGCCCCCACTTGCCACAACTAGAGAAAGCCCTCGCACAGAAACGAAGACCCAACACAGCCATAAATAAATAAATTTAAAAAGAAAAAAGGACTTGAGCCTTTGGCCAAGAGGTAGTAATAGGGATTTACTTTCCCACCAGAAACAACAACAAAAATGAACAAAATATATGAAACAACAAATTGTGAGACACTGGATATCAGGCAACAAAGGACAGTGATCCTGACAGATGGGAAATCAATGAGGTGAGCCTAAATTCTCCCCAACTTACTGCCCTGAGCAAGTTTCTAAGCCTTGGTGCAGGGAGAGGGAACCCAGGCAGATCCAGAAGACTTCCTGCATTGAAGAGACAGACCTGAGAGTCCAGGGAGAATAAGGTAGCTATAGTTTAGAAGATAGAGCACAGGAGAGGAGAGAGCTTCACAGAGGAGAACTCCAGAGATCTACAGAGGGTCCCCCTTGTAGAACAGTGATTAGCACAGGCATGTGGAGTAACTCCAGGAGACTGAGGAGAGTCACCTGAAAGGATTAGAGCATGGTTTCTCAATCCCAGTATTACTGACATTTTTGGTTTCATAATTCTTTGTTGTGGGGGCCGTCCTGTGTATTCTAGGATGTTTAGGAGCATCCCTGTAGGATGCTGTAGCATCCCTGTAGGATGTTTAGGAGCCTCTACCCACTACATCCAGTAGCACTCATCATTCCCCCAGTTTCTAGTTGTGACAACCAAAAATGTCTCTATACATTGCCAAATGTCCCTGGTAAGGCAAAATTTCCCTAATTGAGAATTACTGGATTAAAGGAAACAGAGCCTAGTGCCCACATAGGGCTGGAAACAGAGCTTGATCTGACCAGCCAGGCTGGAAAACCTCAAGATCCACAGGACATTGGACTGAGTACACAGAAGGGTCTTAATTCAGTAGTGAGGAATAATTAGCCTCAAACTGAGCACTGCTCCCGTCCCACCTAACAAAATCTTAAAAGCAAGAACCAACAGTATCAAACTATTGGCAAGCAATTCAGCTGCGCTTCAGAACAAAACTCGAGAATACTTCAGGAATGCAAAATATATAGCACTCAACAAGGCAAAATTTACAATGTCTGGAGTCAAGTGAAAAATTACCAGGCATGCAAAGAAGCAGGAAAATATAATCTATAAATAATGAGGAAATCAGTCAGTCAATCAAAACTGACTCAGAACTGACACAGATATTTAGAATTAGTGGATAGGAATATTAAAATTGTTATTAAATGTGTATCCTATATGATCAAAAAGTTAACTAGAGACATGGAAGATATAAAACTTCAAAAGATGGCTATTATAAAGTATAAGATATAAAACCACAGTGGGTGAGGTTTGTGACAGACATCAGAGAAGAAAAGATTAGTGAATTTGATGACATAATAATAAAAACAAAGGGAAAACATTTTTAAAAATGAACAGAGCATCAGTGAGTTGTGGGAAAACTTCAAGTCGCTCCATATCATTAGAATCTCCAGAGGAGAGAAGAGAGTGGGGACTACAGAAAAATATTTGAAGACATAATTGTTGAAAGTTTTCCAAATTTCATGAAACCCATAAACCCACAGGTTCAAGAAGCCTCGTGAATCCTAAGCACAAGAAACACCAAGTTAAACACACGAAGGTACATCATAATAAAACTGCTCAAAGTAGTAATAACACAAAAATCGTACAGAGGAACAAAAATGGATGAAAGCAGATTTCACATTAGAAATAATACAAATGAGAAGATAATGTATACTCATATTGGAGCAACACTTCTAATGTACTGAAAGAAAAAAACTGCCAACTTAGAATTCTATACCTAGCAAAAATATCTTCCAAAAGCAAAAGTAAGATAACATTTTCAGAAACACAAAAACTGTAAGAATCTGTTACCAGCACACCCACGTTATAAGAAATATTTAAAAGGTCTTTTAGGTAGAAGGAAATGTTGCTGTGTAGAAATATGAACCTACACAATAAAATAAAGAACACTGGAAATGATGATTACTTGGTAAACATATATGATTTTTACTTATTATTAAATCTTTTTAAAAGATAAATGAATGTTGTGTTTTAAAATATATATAAAAGTAAAATGCATAACACTAGTAGCATAAATGTCAGCAGGAAAGAAATAGAAAAATATTATTGTAAGTTTCTTATACCAGGAAACTTAGAGGAAGATAATATATGATAAACTTATCACTTAGAGGAAGATAATATATATGATAAACCCTAAAGCATCAACTAAAATAATGAAATGAGTTGTAACTAACAAGCCAACAAAGGAGATATAATGGAATCATTAAAAATTCAATTATTACAAATGAAGCCAGGAAAAGAGTAAAAATGAACAAAGATGAAGTAGGATGAATAAAAAAACAAATAGCAAAATAACTGTGTCAATTATGGATTTATTGGTTCTCAATTTTAGAAATGGGCAAAAACATTGAACAGATTATTCAACAAAGAAGATACACAACATGAATATATCTCAAAGTAATTATAATGATTGAAAGAAGCCAGACAATAGAGTATACTGTATGATTCCATTTATTTAAAATTCTAGACAATGAAAGCTAATCTTTAGTGACAGAAAGCAGATCGCTAATTGTTGGGAATTGAAGGTGATAAAGGAGGTTTGGGATGAAAGGGATTACAGGAGGAAATTTTGGGGGGTATAATATGCTCATTATCTTGATTGTTGTTTATTGATCATGGGTATATAAGTATATTGAAACATATCAAATTGTACCTGTGTAGTTTTTTGTATACAGTTTAGCTTCAACAAAGCTGTTAAAAATGGAAATTATAAGAAGAGTTTCTAGGGGACATCATAAAGGATATACTTGACCTTGATACCAGAATGGAGATCAGAAGATCTGAGATCTAGTTCCTATTCTGCTTCACGTGTGTCAAATAAACTTGTTATAGGCACATAAATTCTCTTGGTCTCAATTCCTAATTTATAAAGTCAGATAGCCAATTTGGTGATCCTTAGTGTCCTTATAACTCCAAAATCTAATAATAGATAAAAGCTAATAGAAGGGAGGTTGAATGGTGAAGTGGAATCAGACCCCCCTGGGCCTGAATTTCAGCTTTAACACTCATTACTTGTGTGACCTGAGATTAATTATTCAACACTCCTAAACTGTTAGAGAGCAAGTTCCATGAGGAAAGGACTGTTGGCTTGTTCCTTCTGTAACCCAGAGCCTGGTGTAGACACATATTGGCATATACACGAATGTTTTCCTTTTCTGCAAAATGAAAACAATAATAAGCTTACTTGTAGCAGGGGCTGTTGATGCTCCACCCCACTCTCATATCCTTTTGTCCCAATTCTACTTTTACTTCTGAAGACGGCGACAGCTTCTGGCATGCTTCCTACCTCAAACACTGGGAAGGCACCATAGGTAGGGAAACAGTGCACTCAAGAAGGGCTCTGGTAGCAGGGACAGAGGTTGGCTGTGTCTGAGGGCTTTCTCAGGAGCCACTGGAGCTTCTTGGCCTCAGGGGAAGTTGGTGCCCTGAGGGCCACCCTTAAACAATGAAGGTGGGACGCTGGGGATAAATGTCCCAGCCTCCAGGCTTCCCAGCGGGATAATTCTGAAGTCTATTCCACACAGTTCCTCGGAGAGTCCCCAATGGGACTGAGCCCCAGGTGCCCACAGTGGGACCCCACTCAATTCATACGTTTCACTAGCTTTTCTCCTTTCCTTGAATTACTTTTCCAGTGTTTCACTTGTGCATCCTGGATCACTTCCTAAATGAACTTCTTGTTTCTACATCTAAGGCAGAATTAGTGTCTGTCTGTGGGGGAACTCAAACGAAGACACTCTCTGTGATGGCTAATTTTATGTGTCAACTTGATTGGATGAGGGATGCCCAGATAGCTGGTAAAACATTATTTCCGGGTGTGTCTGTGAAGGTGCTCTGAAGAGATCTGCTTTGAATCAGTAGATTGATGTGGCCCCAAACAGAACAAAAAGGCAGAGGAAGGGGTGACTTTCCACTCTACTTGAGCTGGGATATCCATCTTCTCCTGTCCTTGGACATGGCACTCCTGGTTCTTGGCCTTCAGACTCAGACTAGGACTTACAACGTTGGCTGCCCTGGTTCTCAGGCTTTTGGGTTTGGACTGGATCTACACCACCAGCTTTCCTGGGCTTCCAGTTTGCTGACAGCAGATGTGGCACCTCTCCGCCTCCATAGTACTGTGAGTCAATCCCTCATAATAAATTATCTATCATCTATCTATCTACTTGCTATCATCTATCTACCTATCTATCTACCTGCTATCTATCTATCTGCTATCTATCTACCTGCTATCTATCTACCTGCTATGTATCTACCTATCTATCATCTACCTGCTATCTATCTATCTATCTGCTATCTATCTATAATCTACCTGCTATCTATCTATCTACCTGCTATCTATTTATCTATCTATCTAACTGCTATCTATCTATCTATCTACATTCTATTGGTTCTTTTCCTCTGGAGAACTCTGACTAATACACTACCTCTTGTGGATCGTGTAGGGATTAAATAGGACACATAAAGGGTTTTGCCTACTGCCTGGTGAGTTGCTGCTATTTTAACACTGTTTCCTTCAGAGACCTGAGAGAAAGTGACTATGCTAATTTTGAGTTCATGAGTGAGGGGGGAAGGGAATTTTGTGTGAGGAAAGACATGTACCTGAGAATTTATAAAAGTAAAATGGAAAGAATCCAGAAAAAAAGTAGATAATTGTCTCAAGAGCACAAAGGAAAGACCATGTGAGGACACAGAGAGAAGACGGCCATCTACAAGCCAGGAGGAGAGCTCTCACCAGAAACTGAATTTGCTGGCACCTTGATCATGGACTTCCAGCCTTCAGAACTGTGAGAAAATAAACGTTAAGCCATTGAGTTTGTGCTGTTTTGTTATAGCAGCCTGAGCAGACTAATACTATAAGGTACCTTAAACACTATAAAGCAAAGTATAAACCCAACTCAAGAGGAATGGGAATTTTCCAAAGCTAAAATTTTGATTGTATCATTGCAACTCAAGTGAATAAGGAAAGCTGAAACTATTTAAAACCGAAGCAAACAAATAAAACAGAATCAACATGCAAGGTTGTCAGATTTAGCAAATATATTACAGAATGCTCAGTTAAATTTGAATTTCAGGTAAACAATGATTTTTAGTATAAGTACATCCCCAATACTGCATGAGACATATTTATACTAAAAATCATTTGCTGCTTATCTGAAATTCAAATGTAACTGGACATCCTGTTTTTTATCTGACAAACTTATCAATGTGATTATATAGGAAGCTCTCTGAGAAGCTCGAGTTTTTATAAAAAGCTATGTACAAAAGATGAAAAAAATGAAGGATTGATTTTTAAAGAAAAGTGGCTCAACATGAGGGAATTTTACGAGGAAGGCTAAAACCCAGGCTGAGCTGAGGCTCACAAAACAAACTAAAGAAAAGAACAAATTCTTTAAAGCTCAAGAAAAACAGGGATAGTATTGGCCCACAACACGGGGAAGCTGGTATAAAGTTGACAGATGACAGAAGACAACTACTGAACTTTCCTTCTGCCTTGTATTATTCACCAAGGAAAATACCCTTTCCCCCCGTCCCCACTCCCCCAGTCCCAGGAAAAAAAATCCCAGCCAACTGATGTTCTAGCAGGCTAGGAATTACAGATGATCTATCTCATCACCTTCAATAAGCTCAGAAGATTTATATCCCAAATTACTAAAATAAAGTGAGGATGTGATCTTACTTTTTGCTCTGAGAAATCACAGACAATGAGACAGGTGCCAGAAAATTGAGCACAGGTCAATATTCTTATTTTCAGGAAGAGGAAACAAGTGGACACTACTGAGTACTGAGTGGAAAATCCAATATCTAGAAAAATTTCTAAGGTGGGTTCCTACAGAACAAGTCACGTCAAATGAACTTTATTTTCTTTCTGGGTAGGATTATGAGACTTATGCATCAGGAGAATACTATGGTGACAAAGCACCTAGATTTCAACAAGGCATTTGAGATGTCCTTAGACATCCAAGAGATGTCAACCAGGCAGTAGGAGGATTATGGGAGGGTTCAGGATAGAATGGAGGTAGAGATATAAATGTAGGATTCATGCATGCCTAGACGATAGAGGAGCTCACCTAGGGAGGGGGAATCTAGAGAAGACAGAGGAGATCATAAACTGAACCCAGAGGCATTTGAGAAGATGTGAAAGAGAGGGAAGGAGAGTGAGAAGGTGAAGCCAGTGAAGTAAAAAAAAAGAACCATGATCAACAGACCAAAGAGACCAAGGCAACAGTGATCAATTATGTCAAATGCATAAACTGCTTCAGATGAGAACCAAGAAGTGATGTGGTCACATGATGAGGGAGAGGGAGAAGCAAAGGGATGCTATAGGCTTCTGTTAAATGTAGCTAAGAAAATAAATGAAAGCATAAGAATTCAAACTTATTTTGATAAATTGTAGTGTAAAGCTTAAATCATCAAGAAAACTTAAACATGATAAATGCTAGGTCCAGCATTTAGATTCAGACTAGAAACTATAAAATCATACATGCGTGCATTCAAAAGACTGAAAGAGTATGTCCCAAAACATCAACAATTCTTATCCATAATTGTTGGAGCTAAAGATGATATTTGTTTTTCTTACTGTTTTCATAATTTCAAAATTTTGTCTATAATAAATATGCATTACTTCAATTTTTAAAATTAAAAAAAATTTTTTTGGCCGCACCATGCTGCTTGTGGGGTCTTACCCAATCAGGGATTGAAGCCACAGCACCCTTGGCAGTGAAAGCAGGGAGTCCTAACCACTGGACCGCCAGGGGATTCCCAAATATGCATTACTTTAGTAGTCAGAAAAATATAAGTTAGAAAATATCAGTTGTATATAAATAAGGATGGGAAGAACTTGTTTTAATTTATGCAAAAAAAATCCCAAAACATGTTGAAAAAGATCTTGGGCTGCATTAATAAATGTGTAACATGCGTTGCTGTATTACTGCCACTGGAAGTGGGAAAACTGAACAGATTCCCTGCCAGAAAGTACACAGATAAGGTCAGGATAGGAAGAGATCTAGAAAGAATGTCATGGGAAAAAGTTGAGGAAAATAGAAAAGTGAATCTTAGAAAATGTAAGCCATAGGTGACATGGGATGAGTTGGTGTGTAGTGAAAAGAATCAGGTAGACTCAGCCCCACCTGTAACTCTGGGCAAGTCACTCAAGTTTTCTGACTCCCAGGATCCTTGTTGATAAAGTAGCAATAGCATCTTTTGAATAATATTGTGATTGGGTTACCCTCTCTTCTGGCTCCTGTGTCAGTTTCTCTGAATACAGATCTCATAAGCCCCTCTCAGAATTGTGGAGTTCCCCCCAAAAATCTACTCACACAGAAGCATTGGTGAGTTAAGTAGATTTCACTGGAGATTTGACCCAGTAGATGAATGAGGAAGTTCACGCTGCACACGTCCCAGAGGAAGAAGTTGTAAGCCTCCTCCCTACATTGCTGTTCTCTGCAAAGACTTTACCACTGTGGGCGATACGGGGGTGAGTAGGAATGTAGTGGGTGGGGCGTAGGGGGGTGGGTAATCCTTCCCCCATGCAGACTCACTGGCTTTTCTTCATCCTTCCAGGACATTGGGGTCTTCAAATTCCTTTCCCTTCTTCTATGAGAACAAGTCATCCTCTCCCAGTTCCTATCCTTAATTTGAAAAACCAAACTTATAATACTCAAAACAAAGATCCACTCATGTCGCAGAATCCACCTTCCATAGCAAACATGTTTCCGTCCCAAGCGTGGCTTTGGGATTTCAGAATCCCGTCCCTATCTCCCCACCCCAAGTGCTCTCAAGTTTTCCTTGCAAACACATTCAGTGCTCTTCCCATGAGGGGTTCAGCCATCCACTTACATACATAAACTATCTGGTACAGTACTGTCACTCAGTAGATGCTCCGGAAGTGATAATAGCTTTTGTTATTATTATCATGACTGTCTTTAAATATTTAAAAAGCCATGTGGCAGCTGAACATGGAGACATACTCTCTATAGTTTCCGATGACCCAATAGATTCAATTGATGTAAGTCACTGGGAGGCAGAATTTGGCTCCATGTTAAGGCAGACGTTTCCAGCAATTAGAACTATCCCATAATAGGACAGAGCTTCTCTAGGTGGTGTGTCCTTTACTGCTTGAATTGTTTGGAGACAGAGGAGAACGGGAGACAATAGATGGGCATTTGAACTAGTTGACCAAAACTCTCTCTTATGATGAATAATCTTGTGATACTATGAATGTTTTTTCTGTCTTTTCTGTTTCTTCCCAGTGTCACCAAAATCTAAGGTGATATTATACCACCATAAACCTGATCCCTTTTGGATCTGGTAGTGTTTAAAACACTCTGAGACAGAAAACTCCCTGGGAGGGGCTGGGGCCAACAGAGCTGCCTGTTTCCTGTCGCCACTTCAAAAGCCTTGGGGGAGAGGGAGGTTAATGCAGCTGCCCAGGCCACCAGAACTGTAGGATGCAGAGCTGTGCTGGGTCCTGGGGCCTCCTTGGCTGCAGCGATCAACTACAGGGAGGGGGAAACGGTAACCAGACTCCAGGACACCCAGGGGCTTTCAAGATACACTACATTTGCCATTTTCTAACCTTTTCAGGACACAGAATTAACACAAATTCCTCCACATGCCAGTGTGGCTTTGCCTATAGTATAATCTTTTTAAAAGGTTAAGTTAGTCCTGACTTTTACTGTTGCAGCATTTCAACTTAATGGTGCTCCATGCACAATCTAATTGGATTTTTATAGGCCTTTATTTAAAGAAATTTGTTTAGTGACAATGACAATGTATTATAGGTAGGTCCCTTTTGCATAATATCAAATTGACAGTAGTATAGACATTGCTAGACCATAACAGATTTCTACTAGGTGGTTATTATCTAAAGCCTACATCAGTTAAAGCACAAACCATACAAGAATGTATGTGTTCAATGATGTTAAAACCGACACTGCAAAATTAGAGAAAAGGGGTAGGTAGCCTGAGATCATGCTAGCAGGAGGGTTCATACTATACAATGAATATGTGACTTCTACAGAAAATTCCACTCATTTCAAGGGTGAAATAGATACTAGGTTGAATTTTTAAAGGCTATTTGTCCTAAGAGATTGTGAATTTATACTGCCTCAGGTTGTATTCCATCATTATAAAAGTCCAGGAATCCTTCGTAAGTTTGTTTTACCAGCCAGAATTGGGAATTATATTTCTTGCAATAAATTCCTTCACTTTGACTGTTTGACATTTCAGAAGTAACCCCTGGCTTAACTGGCTGCAGGTAAAAATTAGAGGCATAACTGGTTTTAATGTTGGTCTCTGGGTATACTTATTCCCAAGTATTCAACCAATTACATCTTTCTTTATATAATATTTTTTTATATTCCATAAGGTATATTTCTACCTGGTTTTCTCAATTATTAAATGGTTTTGCTCACTTTTGTTTTAGCTTTAGTTTATAAAATTTAACTCAGGTCTTTCCTTAAGAATGTGGTAAACGGACATGTTACAGAAAATCTTGCTGATGTTTTTTGAACATTTGAGATCTGGGTTATCCTTTCATTCTGGAAGCCAAGAGAATTGCTCTGTGTGTGCATTTTGAGTTAAATATTTTTTTCCCAGGTATTTTAAGTACTGTTAATATTTGTTTATCAAAATGGAGGAAGCATCAGTATTGTTCTGGGAACCCTAAGGATTAAGGTTTAACAGGAAAAGTTTGTAGGGTGTGGGACAAAGTAGAGGGAAAGCATAGTTAAGGAAAACAGAAAGTGATGATGATTAGGTTTTAATTCTCCCTGATGGAGTGGGTATAGATCAATTCATAACTGTAAAAAGAATGTAATCACATTTAGAAAAGGGAACCATCTTTTCCAAGACAAAGAGCAGTGATGGGCAGAGGGAGGGTCTGAAAGATGTAACTGTTGAATATGCCACTGAAAATTCAACTTTTGCCAGCCTCTTAGAAGGCTTAGAAGGCATCCATAAAGCATGTTTCTTATTTTTAATAAACTTTTAGTTTTAGAATAATTTTATATTTAAAGAGAAGTTGCAAAGATAGTACAGAGAGTTCCCATATTCCTCACATGCAATTTCCCCTGTTAATAACAGCTTACATTTGGATGGTATTTTTGTTACCATTAGTGAACTAATATTGATACATTATTATTAATGAAAGTACATATTTTATTCAGATTTTCTTAGTTTTACCTAATGTCCCTTTTCTATTCCAAAACCCCATCCAAGGCACCATATTACATTCAGTTGTCATGTCTCCTTCAGCTCCTCTTGACTGTGACAGTCTTTCAGACTTTCCTTGTTTTTGATGACCCTGACAGTTTTGAAGCATGCTGGTCAGACATTTGATAGAATGTCCCTCAATTTGAATTTATCTGATGTTTTTTCATGATTATATTGCGGTTGTGGGTTTTGGGAGGAAGACCACAAAGATAAAATGCCATTCTTACCACATCACATCTTGGGTACGTACAATTGACATGATGTCAGCCTTGTTAACACGGTGAAGTTAGCATTGATCACCTGGTTGAGGCAGTGTTTGTGAGGTTTCCTCAGTGTTAAGCTACCCTTTTCTCTCACTTTGCATACTATACTCTTTTGAAAGAAGTCACAATGTGAAGCCCGTATTTAAGGAGTGGGTACTTATGTTCCACCATCTTGAAGGCTGAGTATCTACATAAATTATTTGGAACTCTGCTGCACAGGAAATTTGGCTCTTCTGACCCATTTATTTATTTATTCAATCGTTTAGATAAGTATGGACTCATGGATATTTATTTTTATAGTTTGGGTTAGAATCCAATATGATTTTATTTATTTTGTTGCTCAAATTGTTCCAACTTTGGCTTTTGGCAGCTTCCTTCAGTTGGTTTCTGTGTTCCTTTGACATGCCCCTATTATTTTGGGTTTTTTTTCACCTTGGGCACTTTCTTACTTTCTGACCCTGCAAGATCCTCCAGTCTCATCATGTATATTTCCTGCTCTTAGCTCTAGAATCAGACATTTCCTCAAGGCACTCTGGTTGCTCTTATTGGAAAAAGTTATTAGATACTAAGGTCTGCACAAGGCATTCTTGTTGCCACGGGAGCACAGATGCTCCTAGGCCCTCACAGCTGACAGAGCAAAGAAATACTAACCAGCATACATGCATGCAACTTTAAATATTTCTCTACATAACCATGTGTATTTATATTAAGCTAAACATATATAGATACTGATGTTTCCCACTCTAATCCATTACCACATAGATTGTTCTTTCTCCCTTTCTTATCTGTATTTTCCACCTCCAGCAATGAAAAAACCTAGATCCCACCAATCACTGCTCGTTTATTTAATTGCTCAATTCCAGCATACATGTGCAGCAGCATTTTGAGTTAATTTTAATTAGTATGTAGCCTTTTAGACTGGCTTCTTTCACTTAACAGTATGCATTTAAGATTCATCCATTTCTTTGCATAGCTCATTCCTTCTTGCCACTAAATAGTATTCCATTGTATGAATGTACCACAGTTTGCTTATCTGTTCAACTTTTGAAGGACATCTCAGTTCTTTCCAGTTTTTAGAGATTATTAATAAAACTGCTATAAACATTTGTTTTCAAATGTGTGTGAAAATAAAATTTCAAATCAGTTGGTTAAATACCTAAAAACACGATTGTTGGGTCAATTGGTAAGATTATATTTAGCTTTGTAAGAAAGTGCCAAACTCTTCCAAAGTGGCTGCACCATTTTGCATTCCCACCAATGCAAATCAATGAATGAGAGTTCCTTTTGCTTCTCATCCTTACCAGTTTTTCTTTTATTTTAGTTATTATAATAGATAGTGGTATCTCATTTTTTAAAATAACAGCTTTTTATAGACATAATTCACCTACCAGAAAATGGACTCTTTTCATGTGCACATTTCAGTTGTTTCTATATAGTCACAGATCGGTGCAACAATCACCACTATCTACTTTTAGAATATTTTCATCACTCTCAAAAGAAAACCCATACCCATTGGCAGTTACTTCCCACTTTCTTCTTCCCCAGCCCTGGCAATCACTAATCTATTTTGTGCTTCCGTTGATTTTCTTATTCTGGACATTTCAATAAATGAACTCACATAAAATGTGGCCTTTTGTGTCTGGCTTCTTTAATTTAACATAATGCTTTAAAGGTTCTTCCATGTTGTAGTGTGTATCAGTACTTCATTAATTTATAAGGCTGAATAATATTTCATTGTATGGATACACACTTTTGTTTATATACTATTTAAGTGATGGGCATTTGGGTTGTTTCTACTTTTTGGATGTTTTGCATAACACTGGATGAACATTTGTGTATAAGTACTTGTTTAGATTTATGCTTTCAGTTCTCTTGGGTATATACCTAGGAGTGGAATTGCTGGGTTATATGGCAAGTCTATGTTTACCTTACTGAGGAACTTCCAAACTGTTCTCCAAGGTGGTTGCACCATTTTACATTCCTTCCAGCGATGTATGAGTGTTCTAATATCTCAACATCCTCACCAACACTTGTTACTGCTCATCGTTTTTATTATAGCCATCCTAGTGTGAAAAAGTTGTATCTCATTGTGCTTTGATTTGCATTTCCCCAGTAATTTTAATTATCTTTTCATGTGCTTGGCCAGTTGTATATAGTTTTTGGAGGACTGTCTATTCAAATCCTTTGCCTATATTTAAACTGGATTATTTGTCATTTTATTGTTGAGTTTTAAGAATTCCCTTTATATTTTATAAACTTTATGTATAAGTCCTTTATCAGATATATGATTTGCAAATATTTTCTCCTATAGTGGATTGTCTTTTCAGTTTCCTGACAGTATTCTTTGAAATGCAGAAGTCTTTAATTTTGATGAAGTCGAATTTATGTATTTTACATTTGTGGCTTGTACATCTGATGTTATGTCTAAGAAATTATTGCCTAATCCATGGTCATGAAGATTTACTCCTTTTTTCTTCTAAGCATTTTATATTTCTGGATATTACATTTAGAACTATGATCCACAGTTAGTTATTTTTGCATGAGGAGTAAGGCAACGTTGTTTTTATTTGCATTCCTCTACTGGCAAATGATACTGAGCATCTTTTTATATGCTTATTTTCCATCTGTATATCTTCTTTGGTATGGTATCTATTCAGATCTCTTGCTCATTTTTAAATTTTTTAAAAATTTTCTTATTTAGTTTAAAGTGTTGTTTGCATATTGTAGATACATATCTTTTATCAGATATGTGGTTTGCAAATATTTTCTTCTAGTTCATGACTTGTCTTTTCATTCTCTTAACAGTGTCTTTCACAGAGTGTAAATTTTTATTTTTAATGAAGTCCAACTTATCAATTTTTTCTTTCATGGATTATGCTTTTGGCATTGTATTTAAAAAATCATAGCTGAACCCAAGATCATTTCTCTTCTTTTCTTCTAGAAGTTTTATAGTTTTTCATTTTACATTTATGCCTGTGATCAATTTGGAGTTCATTTTTGTGAAAGGTATAAGGTAATGTCTAGATTAATTTTTTTAACATATAGACATCCAGTTGTTCCAGCACCATATATTGAAAGACTATCCTTTCTCCATTGAATTGCCTTTGCACCTTTGTCAAAAAATCAGTTGACTATATTCATGTGGCTTATTTATGGGCTCTCTATTCTGTTCCATTGATATATGTGTCCATTCTTTTGCTAGTACTACACTGTCTTGACTCATAGACACATTTTTTTCATTCATGCATTTATCCATCTATCCATTTATCATTCCCTTAACAAATATTTATTGACTATCTTCCTCATGCAAGACATTGTGCTAGATATTGGTTCCTTGGAAAAACAGAGATGACTCAGACATGGAAGCTGCCCTCTAGAAGCTTCAATATAGTTGGGGAAGTGGGTTGAAGAGTGTTACAATTTACATACAAATAGTGTTAAGCAAATCACAAGGAAATAAATGCTGTATGCGATGTACAGAGTAAAAGAGGTTTTCCAAAGAAGACTTTAAGATTTGAGCAGAGATTTGTAGGATGGATAGGATTTAAATAAGTAAAGATGGCACACATGACTGTATTAGATGAAAAGGATGGAAGGAGCAGAGTGTGGGAGGAAAGTACAAAGTCTAATGACACTGTCTAACAGAAATACAATCAAAAGCCACATTTGCAATTTAAAATTTTCTAGTAGCTATATTAAAAAAGAAACACTTGAAATGAAATAACTTTTACAATTTATTTTCTGTAATTTAATGTATCCAAAACACCTTCATTTCAATGTGTAATCAATTTTAAAATACTGAGATATTTTGTATCCTTTTATTGGGTACTAAGTCTTCGAAATCTGGTATGTAGATTACACTTATAACACGTATCAACCTGGAGCCACCACATTTCAATTGCATAATAGCCACATATAAATTGTGGTTACCATATTGGACAGGACAGCTCCAGGAGGCCAACAGTGAAAAAAAGACCATAAAGGTAGGTCAGGGCCAGATTGTGGGGAAACTTGAATACTGAGCTCAAGTTTGAAATTTATTCTGTAACCACTGAGTAAACACTAACACTCTTGAGCAAGTAAATGACTCTCACTAGCGCAGTGCTCCTTCCCTTGGCTGGCACGTCCCAGGTAGGGGGGTCAGTACACGTGTGCTAAGTGATTGTTGGACCATCAGAGCAATGCTTTGTCGAGATTAATTGGTCATATTTACTAGGGGGTGGAATTGAAAAATAGGCATGCTAATGCCTTGGTTCTTTTGTTTAAACCACATGATGTGGAATTGTTTTGATATGATATGGATGCTTTCTCTTTTGCCCTAGATGTGAGGGAAATTACTGCCTAAAATATTAGCTGTTTCGTGGAGGGCAGCCATTTCTGGTGTTTTGTCCTTTACCGTGTTGGAGTGTGAATGGGATAGGCTTATGCTGGGACATTTTTGGTAGCCTTTGGGAATGGGTCTGCTTACCCATTACAATTGCTACATAAAGAAATGAAATGCTTTTCTGAAAGGATATGGCTAGGGGGTGACAAGTTGAAGATATGCCTGTTGTATAAATTAATTTCTTTTCTGAGAATGTTTCCTGACAGTGAAAAGCTAGGAGCCCTCTAAAATGAGGGTGAGAATGGTGTTAAAATCTCTGTCCTTAGCTGGCTGTGGTAAAATAAACCCAACCAGGTTACTTGGGTTTCTTGTGATTGTGGGTGCCACTCTTCTTGCCAAATCTATTCTTACAAACCAGCAGGGGATCAAAGTTGAAAAGCTTTCTGTTTTTTATTTATTTATTTTTTCACTTGAGATCATTTCTGAAGACTGAGACTGAAAAATCTATCAAGAGGCCATTTTAAAATAGAAAATGTAATATTTGCGTGCAGGGGTGTGTGTGGGTGTTGCATTTTAGGCTCGTCAAACTTGACAGCGTCCTTTTAGGCTTTTCAAGAGAAAACTTCAGAGTATCAGAGCCACATTTTCCATCAGCTCTGACAGATTTCTACACGTTAGTATTCAAATTCGGTTGTACTTTCTCCTTTGTAATTAAGCTAACTTGGTTTTTCGAGGCTTGTTGTCTTAATATCCTTTTTTAGTGAAATTTGTGCAGCATCAGACTGGACTTTAACTCTTCTGTAAGAATCCGGTTTTAATGTATCTCATAGCCGTGTAGGTGTACCTGATGCCGTTTATGAGCACAAGCCTTGAGGAGCTCTGCAGGAGTTTTCTGGCTGCTTTTGTTTCTTAGCTCAGCAAGTGTCTGTGAGCTGGGTCTTTGCTGCCAGGTCAAGGCTGGAAAATATCAATTATTATAGAGCAGGTGAGCTTTAGAGGAATTGTCTCCATATAAACAAGAAGGATGTGCCATTAGAGTCACAGCACTACTAAGGCACTTCAACAAATAAATGAAGATTTTACTTCGGTTCTTCAGAAAATGGAGGGATATGGTGAGGGTGGGCGGTGTCTGACCCCAAGCAGATTTCTTGGGCGATTGCAAAGTCTTATGTGATTTTACCAGAGGTTTCTTCCCTAGTCATGCGTTATGAGAAAATAATGACAGTATTTTAGTACTTAGCAGAAATTAAATAGCTTATAAATTGCTGCAGTCAAGAAGTAGCTTCAGGGCTTCGGGCTTCCCTGGTGGCGCAGTGGTTGAGAATCTGCCTGCTAATGCAGGGGATACGGGTTCGAGCCCTGGTCTGGGAAGATCCCACATGCCGCGGAGCAACTAGGCCCATGAGCCACAATTACTGAGCCTGCGCGTCTGGAGTCTGTGCTCCGCAACAAGAGAGGCCGCGATAGTGAGAGGCCCGCGCACCGCGATGAAGAGTGGCCCCCACTTGCCACAACTAGAGAAAGCCCTCGCACAGAAACGAAGACCCAACACAGCCATAAAAATAAATTAAAAAAACAAATTAAAAAAATTAAAAAAGAAGTAGCTTCAGAGGTAATGCATGAAGTGGCTCTGGGACTAGGTGTTAGGGTGGAATTCTGGCTCCACCAACAGTTGCTGTGTGACCATAATCTTTCTAAGACTCACTTTTCCGTCTGTAAAATAGGTTAATAATAGTGGTCTTATAGGATTTGTGTGATGTTTACCACGGTAACCGTATTCAGTTTGTGGCACGTGCATAAGTGGAAGCTATTAGCATGAAACAGTGTTACATGCTATGCCTGGTTTGCAGGCCAAGCCCTCATTTGCTCTCCTCTCTTTTGATTGTCTCTCTGGAATGAAGTAGAATAACACAGCTGTGACCAAAATGTGCAGCTCAGGGCTCCTTTTGTGGGGAGCATAACTGACTGATGACCCGAGCTGTTCCCCTAGAACCACCAGTGTGTCTGCACACCTTTCACTGGCTGCTGCCAGTCAATGACTGAATGGCAGGGATCCAAAGGCAGGCCCTTTCCTGCAAAAGGCACATCTCCTCCCGTGGGCGACTTTGGCTGGAGGGCTCCACAGTAACCGGGCTGAACCACTTTAAAACTCTGCTCAGGTGGAACCTCCTCCCCCCCAGTCCTCCTTCCTTCTGCCTCTCCTCCCACGGGGGTCAGACCTGCACTGCTGTCCGCCAGCTCCCCCTACCTGCTCCTGTTCTCTTCCCCAGTACATTTGCACATCCAACCCCATTTTGGTGCCTCCCTCTTGGCAGACCTGAACTCATGCAGCAGTCCACACCTGGTTTCCAGGGACTTATAAATTTAGGTTTCAATTTTTAAGAAGTCTAAGAAATGCTCCAGTATTAAACCACTTTTAAGTCTTAGAATAAGAAAAATAAAAGGTGAGAGAATTGAAAGGACATGTACCTAGCAAAAGAAAGAGAGTAAAAAATAAGATGGGCTGATCATTTCCCCTTGTCCAAATTGTAGTGCCTTTCCTACTTCCCTGGTGCCAGGTAAATGTAAGGTGCAGACGCCCCAGCAGGATGTCCTTCCTTCTGGCCTCTGGCCTCCTGCACCCTTTGTCATTTTTGCCACTCATTCAGCCCTGGGAAGAGACTTCATCTATTTTTTGAAGTGGAAAAGATCCTAGGTTTGATTTGAGTTCCAGGAAAGATGGGAATGCATTTTTGCTGTTTTCATGTCTTAGCTTCTATCAGAGGGGACTCTGGTTGTTATTTGCTGTTAAAGAGAGAAAACCAAGTGGCTCCCTAAAGCCGAGGGTACAAGAACTCTGGGCCATTCACTGGGCTTCTCTCCTCTGTTGGGAGGGTCCCACTGGGCAGCCCATGGACAACCTTCACGAATAAGAGGTTATTAGAAGTGTAGCCACTTAAAATATTTTGTTTGCCTTAGCTCATTAAACTGTTCAATTACTGATTCTTCTCCAATTATGATGGATCTATTTGACTTAGTGCTTATTTCCCTGTAGCTATGAAGAGTGCCACTTTCCATTCTCAAGTTGTAAGGGGTAAACATATACAGTAAAAATTATTAACAGGAGGAAGAGTCACAATTTTTGAGACCCAGGATGAGTTGCAAGAACAAATTTTATTCGGGGGCAAAACTGGACTTACAAAAAGGGAAGCTTACCTCTGGGGGAGGAGGGACTCTGGGCGGCTGGGGAGTACCACGGGCACTGACCCCGTGGAGGGGAAATAGAATGCATAGAGGGCTCCAGAGATCAAAGACACTTCCAGGGGTGGCCTTTAGATTCACCACATGTCTGTCATGGAATTAGACATGCCGGCTGCCCCGCACTTGATTCCCTCGCCTCCCTGCTGCTCTCTGAGTTCAAACCAAAAGTGCACGGGGAGGAGGCCACCAGGGGCCTGGGGAAAGCTGATGGAAAGAGGCAGCAGAGAGCAGATTTAGAACAATTCTGTTCACAAGAAGGTGCTTTCCCGAAATTCTCTGGCAGAAATGAAAAAAACTCCTGGTATTTCACACAATCCCTTTAGGGGTAATTTTATATCACTTTGCTAAAAATTGGATATGTCTCCCTAAGTCTTCCACATCCACTGGCTCAGCAAGAGTTTGAAGTGTTGTGGCAGTGACCCTGAGTTTTTCCCTTGCCTGATCCACTTCCCACTCACCCCCTGCCTCTATTTTTCTCTTTTATGCGGATCTATCTGTGTCTAATTTAGACGGCAAGTTCCTTACTACTGTATGTTATAGTGTCTAGCATACTGTGAGCACTTATAAATGTTAAATGATAATAATGATAATATGAGAGCCCTAAAGGTGCCAGCTGCTTCATTTCACTTGAGAGAAGAGGCTTTTCACTACAGACTGTAGTTAAGAAAAATAAGGGCAGTGGGGAGGCAGGGCATATCAGTCTTCTGAGGCAAGCAAGGGGATGGAGAGAGAAGCTGATAGCAACTTGCAATATTTAAAACAAAAATGGATTAAAAAAAAAGATCAGCTAAAACCTTGGGATGTAAAACAGAATTCAATACCTGGCCTTGAGTCATAACTTCTCAAGCAATCTATTGGTTGCCCAAGGTTTCAAACAAATTTGAAGCACTGATTACCTAAACAGGATGGAACATCTACTTTCAGTCCTGCAGCAAGAAAACTGCAGGGAGTGAACGAGCCCGGACCTGCGCAGCAGAACCCTTGGATTCCAGTCTTGATTCTGCAGCTACCTGGCTATATAATATTTGTTAGACCTCTTAACTTTTCTATGACCCAATTTCCCATCTACAAAATGAAGGGTGGGTCCAATGGTGGGAGGGGGGGGTGCCCCTTACTAAATAATGTCTATGAATCCTTCAGGTTCTGAAATTCTGAGTCAGTGGTTAATAGATGCATAATCCCTATCATTTTACTGAACACATACTATATGCCAATAGTTTTCACACACACTACTTCATTCAACACAACTCTGTAAAGCAGAAATTGTTGCTATTCCCAGTTCAGAGATGAGGAGACTGAGGCAGAGGAGGATAGTAACTTGCCCGTGGGGCCACAGGTGGTGGTACAGGGAGGTGTGTGCACCATCCCTGTCTGAATCTGACCCACTATGCTACACTCTACCCTGGCCCTCCGAGCCAGGCCCATGTGGTCCCATGAGCTGAGCCTGGAATGCACAACAATGTTCTGGAAGCACAGGCAGAGGCTCAGAAATAACTGAGGGTAGCAACTATGTTTAGAATATTTATCTCAGTCAAACCATAATAATTTAAAGTTACCTCCCTCACAGGAACTCAGATTACTTGATAGTATATTTATTAAGCACTAGAAAGCTCTCTCTATATATCACCTCATTTAATCCTCACAGCAAGACTGTAAGACAATCTGGAATTTTATAGATGGGTCTACTGAGGCACTGAGGTTAAACCTGTCCAGACTAGTGATGGTGGAGATGGGGCTCCAGTCCCATCTCTGCCCCTAGTCCTGTACTCAGCCTCTGCCCTCAACTACCTGCCCATCAGCTTTTGATGGCTGATGGTTGCCTTCACACTGTTGGGGGTGGGAGAAGGTTCAACGTGATGGGGAAAATGCTCACAGCAGGGCAATAGAGCTTCTGTGGCCATGACCCTAGGACAGAGAACCACCTCGGCATGTGTCAGACAAAATAAAAGGTCCTTGGTGAGATGTCTGGGACCCTGAAACTCTCAGCTCTGACTCTAGAGATATGCATACATCTTCCGTGTGAAAGCCGCATCCTACGGTTGGCATGCCAAGCAGAGAGCTGGGCACCGTGGGCCTGGGTTCCACCTTTTCCTGCTCCACAAGCATCTTCAGGATGAAGGTGCGCTGCACTCTCTCTGCCCCTTGTGACGGTGCTTGATGCTCGCAGGCAGGAAAGCAGAACAAGCTACACTCTCGGCCTGGTGGGCTCGTTTCCCATTGGACTTTGCTCGAATGGAGGGAAAAATGGACAGAAAGTCTACTCTTGTGATGGAGGGTGGGAAGGAAGCAATTTACCCCTCCTCCTCTGCCCTTAGGGTACCACCCGCTCCGCCAGCCCAGAGAGAGGCAGGACGTGGGTCCTCAGGGGCAGCCATGGCCCCAGGTCACCCTTAGTGTGTGGCCTTCTTGCTTAGGCAAGTGGGGAGAAGAGGTCCCATCTCTCCTTCGAAAGGGTGCTCAAGGATGCCCTGGACCTCACATGTCCTCAATACAGAAAGCGGTAGAAGAAACTAGGTTTGGAAAGCATACATTTAAATTTTACAGCAACAGCCAAAGACAAACCCACTGTCACTGCCCTCCTTGTCCACAAGACAGAAATGATAGATGCAGCTTCACAAAGAAACACACTTTGACAAATAGCAACCATAAATAGCTGGGGTACTTATTTTTGTTTCCTTCCCTCCCTCTCTCCCTCCCTTCTTTCCTTCCTTCCTCCCTTCCTTCCTTCCTATTCGTGTCATTTGCAAAACCATCATTACAATGTCCATTTTATGTGGTATTTCTTTATGCACTGATATCAAATGAACATTAAGTTCTTCTGTTATGTGGAGAAAAAAAGCAAAATGAGTAGCATACATGCAGGCTTTCATTTTTGTTACCACAACAAATTTTATACACACACACATACAGTTTTGTTTTTTTTTTTAAACAAGAACAACAAAAGCAGGACTCTCCCTAGAAGGGTACAGGCCCAGGGCAATGCCTGTGGGCTGTCCTACATAAAGGGGCTGTACCCCTGGCTCCCCACTCCGTCAACCACCCCAGTTTCCTGATCCAAGAAAAGCCTTGTAAATGTAGACACACACATAATATCTTGGATATAAATATGCACGCACAAAGACTACTTCTGGAAGGATAAACAAAAATTGATAAAAATAGTTGTTTCTGGGTCTGGGGTCCTTTTCATTGTATATCTTTTTGCCCTTTTTGATCTTTTTTAAACTTGTGCATGTACTTTTTTTTTTTTCTGAAAAGATCATTACAAAGTGAAAATAATCCAAATAAATCATGTTTCCAGTGGAGAAAAATGTGTGTAATTTTTCATGGGGAGAGCTGGGCACTGGTACCTAGAACTTCTCCTTGCCCTCTAGAACATATTAATAGGAAGAAAAAACTGTGTGGAAAGAAGAGGAAAAAATCCTATTTCCCAACAGTCACCTACGCTCCCATCGTGCTCCTGCTGCTTCTGTTTGCAGGAAGAGGGACTGCCGCTGGGCTCTTCAGAGAGCAGACTGCCTCCCTTCCCTCACTGCTCCTGGTCACCATGGGTTACAGATGCAGACACAAGCAGAAAGCCTACAGGTGGGGGGAAATGGGGCTAGGATACTAAGGAGAATGCAAATTGCAGCAGTGAACAGAGAGCCTACAGATGTATACCAGGGAAGGTCTATCCCGGAAGCACTTGACCCTCAGCCATCTGATCTTGCCTCACTGGGTCTCATTGTCCCCGGCAACCCACAGAGAAAATATGCTCCTTACACCATTTCCACCGGTTGGCTGAGAATCCACGTAGGTGACTGGCAAAACGAAAACAACATTCTGAAGAGAACTTTCACAGACTTGCCTGGGGTTCTGCTTTGCGCGTCCACTTGAGAGTTATGTTGACAATCTGAACTTATAAGAATAGCAGGTATTTTACCACTTTTGAACCAAGCTCTATTTTCCTCTTTATGACACGCTTGAAGAGAAAGTTGCCTGTCTTCTGGAGAGAGGTAAATGTGATTTATATCCGGGGGATGGCTAAATAAATTATTACACTCCTCGAGCAAAAGAAGGCTTTTATCAGCATTGGATGTATAAAGCAGGAGTGTGTGGTGAGAGGCGGCCACGGGCTGCTACACACAGGTGTGTGTTTGTGCAGTCATAGACTTTCTGGTTTTCAGGGAGTGTCCCTGACATGAGCCTGTTCCTTCTCTGTATCCTGATGGAATTTCCAGAAACAAACATAATGTTTGGTTCTGGATAAAGATGTTTGGGGAAGGCCAAGGAAGACAGAGTGGTGGGAAGGGGGGAAATCCAGTGCAGGAAGAGAGCATGTAATAAATGGGAGCTTGGGGAATGTGTCCCACCTGACTTAGCCTGACACCTCTAGAGGGAAAGAAAAGGAAACCGCTAAATGCCTTTACATCCCCTGGAGTCTTCCAAGGAAGCCTGCAAAGCAGGGCATCAGGGTAATCCTCACTCCTTTAATATCTGACGCATTTGCATCCGTGATGTGAAGAGTAAATTAGAATTTCGGTTATAAGAACAGAATTTTAACTGCTAGGAGTTAACACAGAGGTCAGGCAGCTTTATTACCATCTTATCTTATCTCACATAGTGTCCTGATGACTATTTTGGGATAGGGTGTTGTGGACTTTTTACCTCCGGGATCATTAGGAAAAGCCATAAAGAAGATGATTCTAAACTCAGCAATCTTCTATGTGAAAGAAAGGTTAACTCTATCCCTGGCTGCCATCCGTCCCTTCCACGGACTGTCCAGATTCTCACTATTAAGATAGTTTAGTGGAAGTCTCAGTACAGGTGCATTGTGATTTTAATTATTTAGGATGTAATTTCTGGGGCAGAGGAAGATGGATAGCACATCTTAAAGAAAACAGACTTTTCCCCTCTAACACACTACAGCTAAATTCTGCAAAACAATGACAATGGATTAAATCGTATGTTTTTTAGATATTGTTAACTTTATTTTCAGAGGAAGCACTAACATTTTTGCTGCCAGGGCTTTGGGGATCCACTTGCCATGGAGACATGAAGTCTAGATTTAATAAAATCATGCAGTGTGAAGTCCACACAATATTATTTTTCTTATTCTGGGCTGGATGCTTTGATTATTATTCACTCTCAAGTTACCCCTGAGATATGAAACCTTCAGTATTATAATATTTACACTGTTGGCCAAGGACTTCTCAACTATGTCAGCAATTATTACCCCATTTTATAGATTAACAAAATGAGGCAAAACAGATACATTATTGATGGAAGGAGGAAGAATTTTACACACGCACACACACACACACTCAAAGACACACACCCCTAAGGTGTCATCCTGAAAGTCTTAAAAAAATAAAGTTTACCATCTTACAGAAATATATTTTTCCCCCAGACAATTGTGAACCCAAGTTAATATGAAATTAATTATAGGTCTTGCATGATAGTTTTATTTTTCTAATATATTTCTAATTTTATCTTTTTGAAAGTAATGATAGAATTTCTGGCGTAAATGTCTGGCTTAAGTAGAAAGTCTTTGAATCCATGTAGAGTATGACACAATCAAGAACTTTTAAAAGTGCAAAAATTCAAAGCAGCATACAATGCCACTGATTGAGATACAGACTTCAAACAAATCTAAAATATTACTGATTACACAAAGTCTTTCTGGCTTCTCTAGACCTGAATAAAACACACTTCCACATAGCAAGTACCCCATTCTAATAGGCCCTTTTTCTTATACAATATGCATCTTTGGAAATTAACCAGAGCTGATGTCTGCCATTTATCTCAGCACTTCTTTGGTACGAGTAGTGAATACTTTTGCGGGTTATAAACCTCTGTCTTGTTCTGGATTCTTCAGAGCCAGCACAATTCCTATGTCTCTTTCTAGAATAATTCATAGAAAGAGGAGAAAGCATTCAAAAAGGGATGGAGAGATTTTCATCCAAGAACCCCCTGCTAGAAAATGGATTGCTTCCGCCTGCCAGCTATAATCCATGCTAATTTATATCTTCCTACAACATGACATAGGGTTCTGGCTGCATAAGATGCTACACCAAGTTCTACATGCTCGGGCATGTGCGGGTGCAGAGGTTTCCCTCAGCGGGGTTGGGCGTTTGCCTTTAGCCTGTAAGGACATCCAGGGGACAGCAGTAGGTTGCTGTGCTTGCTCTGTGGTGACTCTCAGCCTACCGGCAACAGAGTGAGTCCGACAGAGTCCTCGGTAAGCTTTTAGACAGAGAGGAAGAGAGGTTTCTTGGAGTCTGCAGGAAGAGAAAGGAGAAGTTGTTTTGGCTGCCTCTCATTTGTTTGGAGGGTAATCACCACCCTTTTCTCTCTTGCTTGCTACTGCCTACTTTTTGGCTGTTTCACTGTTACCAGCACCTCGACAGACGGTGGGCAGAGAGAGGGAGAGAAGACAAAACTTGAATTCATCCATTCGAGGTGCTCATTCCTGACTTTCACACCAGACTAAATGCTTGGACACATTATTGGACTATTTTGAGTTGTTTTCCTAAACCTTTGGTCTATCAGTGGATTTTGTATTGTATACTTTTTCAAAGAACTGAAGTGTTTTTGTCCAATTTCCCTAGCAGCTCAAGGAGAGAATTTTGAAAATGACAAGGCTTGAAGACCCAATTTCCATAAGAGAGCTAAAGCAAATGCTTAATTTTTCTGTATTAATGGAGGAAAGGAGTAGGATTGGAAATTTAAATTTAACAAGAACATAAAAAATTTTATATTTTTGGACCTCCTTCTCTTGTTTCAGTATACATCGAAAGCCACCACCACAGTGAAAAAGATTTGTTTGAGTTTAATTTAACTTAAATATTCTCTGGTGGAGATGCTAATAAGCAACCAAATGACCTAAAGCCAGAGAGCAGTAGGGAGACAGGGAAGAAGCAAAGTGCTTGTAAAACTCGCACATTGGATCATTAACCCTTGGATAACTGCGAGTTGGTTTGAGATAATTCATGATGTGTTTGTCTAAAAAAAGTCATGAATTGCCACAGCCAATTGCACTGAACAAGTAGCAATACACTTGCTAAAAGGCGATGTCAATAAGGTAATGTAATCCTTATCTGGGATAATAGGGGATACAGACAACATGGATAATTGCAACTCACAAATAATTCTAAGACCTGATATAAAGTGATAGTTGCAACTGCTTTTTCACCAAGCTGCTAACAAATGCCAATATTCATTCAGTTTTATTTCCTTTCTCACCCCTCTGTTAATACTGGGATGGATGTAAGTATAAATAAGCCACAAAATGGCCCAAAGAAGAACATCAGAAACAAAAGAGAAAAAGGATAAATAAAAGTAAAGGATAGTTCATATTATTGAGTAGTGGCCCCTGAAAGGTTGACAGATGACTAGACTGAATTTGCATCAATTCGTGGTACCTCTGTGTAATTTGCTCTGATGGAACGAAGAACCACTGTAAGCCTCATAGGAGTAATATTTCCCATTACTTTAAGGTTTATAGTTTTGAACTTTCAAGACCTGTGCTCCTGAGGCTATTTTCTCCTGTATCCTTGACCCCCAGTTATGGTAAACTCCAACCCTAAAGCCTGGATGAAAGCACACACCTGGTGACACTTTACCTATTCTCAAGATAAGCCGACAGAGGGAGTAAGCATGGAAAATAGCATCGAATTTGAAATTCACAGACCCAGCTTCAAGTCCCAGGAACACTACTTGTATGTGGGCTACTGACAAAGTCAGTTAAGAGTTTTCGGATTTAATTTATTTATAAGTAAAATTGGGAAAATAATATCCCATGGGATTATTGTGCAGATAAAATGAGATGATATATATAAATGTGATTTATAAAGTTGAATTGCTACATAAATCTTAGTAGATATTGTAAAGAGGAAAAATTATCTGGCACATTGAATGAACAGCTCCCATGATTCTCAGATTTTAAATGTGTTTGGGAAATTTGATTAAGATGAGATTCTATGGCCCATTCCCAGAGATTCTGATTCAGGAGGTCTGGAGTGGGACCCAAGCATCTTCGTTTGTAACAACTGCCCAGGTGTTTCTGATGCAGGTGATCCATGGACCAGCCTTTCAGAAACACTGCTATGAGCCACGAATTGACATATTCTGGCAAGAGTGACAAAAATAAGAGATGAGCAATTTCTAAAAACCATATGGAACCAAGGCTACTCTTCTCCTGTTCTCATAAATGCTGCCCTACCATCATATTTAAGTTGCAATCCACAGCATGCCCCAATCAACTCTTTCATCTCTATACTCTCTATGAGGGATCTATTATTTTCCTTTTTTGATTTTTTTTTTCACTCACTAGAGTACCTTTTCTTTGTGCCAAGAACAGAAATTCTAGTTTCCTTTATCTTTCCAGCTAAACACCTCACTCAAAATCTGCCTTCACCTACATTTTTTTACTCTCTTAAATTTCTCAGCCTTCCTCACCCCTCCACTTTTTCTTGTGAATAGCTTGTAGATGTCATTGAAAGGATGCTGAATTCGGTCAAATGAATCATCAATTCCGGACAGTACAAATAATGTCAAAGAGATAAATGAGATATTCGAATGATATGCAAGAGATAATTAGGAACGCTACAAAGTAAGTGTCTACACATTATGTTAATTATGATTCTTGCCTTCTTTGTGACCTTGGTCTTGCTTCCTTGGAAAGAGTCATGGCTTAGCCACATGAATACACCCAGCATGTTAGAAGAGAAGGGAAGAGGAACTTGTCTCACAATATCTTAAACATTTGCACACCCTGCTCTAAACATTGTTCCATGTGCTTGTTGGTGGCTATGATCATATCCTCTGTAGTGATTTTACCCTTCAGTTACACCAACGTGAAGTTATCAGTTATAGAGATTTATTTAAACCTGCATAAGGGTCAGTTTTACTACAGTTGGTCAATATTCCTGCTTTCCTAATAAAACAAAATTGAAGTTCAATCTGGGTCTCAGTTATCTTCTTATTGCTTGCTACGTGCAACACGAGATACTTACATATATATGTAAAAACTTGTGTTCTCCATGGAAAGTTCCTTTATGACTAAGTATACAGACACAGTCTCTGGATCCAATATTGAAGCTAATCTTCAAAAAGAAAATCTACTTTTTTGTTTTGAGTTTTCTTTATTCCCCTTATCTTACCTTTACTTTACTTTAATTTTATTTTATTTTAATTTTATTTTTCAAAGCATAATCCACATATGTTGGAAAATCTAATCCACAAGTTTTAATAATCATAATTGGATTTATCAGATTCAACTCACTCTCTAAGGTAATTGTTGGAAATACATATTTTGCCTATTTCTTTTTGATTAAAGACATCACAAAGGACTTGTCAGTTTATTAAAATAATTTAAATTATTCATCCCCAAATTAAAACATTAGGTATAAAAGTACAGTGCTTTGGAGACACCCCAAAGATCCTGATATGAAATTATGAAAAGAAATATTTCAAAACTAAAATCACTTAAAGTATACAAGAAAAATATATGAGAATAGCAATTTTTCTCAAACTCTTCCAAGCACATTTTATGAGTACAGCATTACCCTGATATTAAAACAAGGACACCACAGAAAGGAAATTACAGGCCAATATCCCTGATGAACATCGATGGAAAGTTCCTCAACAAAATATTAGCAAACTGAATTCAACAATACACTAAAAGAATCATACACTATGAACAAGTTATTCCAGTGATGCAAGGATGGTTCGACAACTACAGATTAGTCAATATGATACACCACATTAATAAACTGAAGAATAAAAATAATATGATCATCTCAACAAATGCAGAAAAAGCACTAGACAAAATTCAGCATCCATTCATGATAAAAACTCTCAACAAAGTGAGTATAGAAGGACCATACCTCAACATAATAAAGGTTATATATGACAAGCCCACACCTAACATCATACTCAACAGTGAAAAGTTGAAAGATTTTCCTCTAAGATCAGGAAAAAGACAAGGATGTCCAGTCTCATCACTTTTATTCAACCCAGTACTGGAAGTCCTAGCCAGAGCAATTAGGTAAGAAAAAGAAAGAAAAGTCATATAAACTGAAAAGGAAGAAGTAAAACTGTCACTATTTGCAGATGACATCTTATAATATGTAGAAAACCCTAAAGGCTCCTTTAAAAAAACTGTTAGAACTAATAAACAAATTCAGTAAATTTGCAAGATAAAAAATCAATACACAGAAATCTATTGCATTTTTTACACTAATAACAAACTTTCAGAAAGAGAAGTTAAGAAAACAATCCCATTTACAACTGCATCAAAAAGACAAAAACTTAGGAAATTAAAAAAATGTAACCAAGGAGGTGGAAGACTTGTATATTGAAAACTATAAGACATTAATGAAAGAAATTGAAGAAGACACAAATAAATGGAAAAATATTCCATGTTCATGGATTTGAAGAACTAAGATTGTTAAAATGTCCCTACTGCCCAAAGCAATATACAGATTCAGTGCAATCCCTAGCAAAATTCCAAAGAATTTTTTTCACAGAAATAAAACAAACAATCCTAATATTTGTATGGAACCACAAAAGACCTTGAACAGCCAAAGCAATATTGAGAGAGAGGAACAAAGCTGGAAGTGTCACACTCCCTAATTTCAAACTATATTACAAAGCTATAGAAATTAAAGCAGTATGGTATTTGCATAAAAACAAACATGCAGATCAAAGGAATAGAATAGAGAGCCCAGGAACAAACCCTCACATATATGGTCAATTAATTTATGACAGAATGCCAAGAATATACAATGGGGAAAATACAGTCTCTTCAATAAATAATGTTGGGAAAATTGGACAGCCACATACAAAAGAACGAAACTGGACCACTGTCTTACACCATACACAAAACTAACTCAAAATGGATTAAAGCCTTAGACATAAGACCTGAAATGATGACTCCTAGAAGAAAACAACGTGGTAAGCTTCTTGGCATAGGTCTTGGTGATAATTTTTTGACTCTTATCACCAAAAGCAAAAGCAACAAGAGCAAAATTAAACAAATGGGACTACACTAAACTAAAAAGTTTCCGCACAGCAAAGGAAACCATCAATAACATGAAAAGGTAACCCACTAAATGGGAGAAAATTATTGAAAATCATATATCTGATAAGGGACTAATATCCAAAATATATAAAGAATTCATACACCTCAATAGCAAAAAAAATTTGATTGAAAAATGGGCAGAAGCTCTGAACAGACATTTTTCCAAAGAAGACATACAAATGGCCAACAGGTACACGAAAAGATGCTCAACATAATCATCAGGGAAATGCAAATTAAAACCACAATGAGTTATCACCTCACACCTGTTAGAATGGCTATTCTAAAAAAAGACAAGAAATAACAAGTGTTGGTAAGGATGGAGAAAAGGGAACCCTTGTCCAGTATTGGTGGAAGTGTAAATTGGTGCAACAATTGTGGAAAACATATGGAGGGTCTTCAAAAAATTAAAAATAGAACTATGATACGATCCAGCAATTCCTCTTCTGGGTATTTATCCAAAGAAAATGAAAACACTAACTTGAAAAGATACATTCACCCTATTGCAGCATTATTTACAATAGCCCCGGTATGGAAACGACTTGTGCCCATTGATGGATGAATGGATAAAGGAATTGTGGTATATCTGTATCTATCTATCTATCTATCTATCTATCTAATGGAATACTATTAAGCCATAAAAAAGAATTAAATCTTGCCATTAGCAACAACATGGATGGAACTTGAAGGCACTATGCTAAGTGAACCAAGTCAGACAGAGAAAGAAAATACCATATGATCTCTCTTATATGTGGAATCTAAACAAAACCAAAAAACAAGCTCATAGTTACAGACAACAGACTGATGGTTGCAAGAGGGATGGGAAGTGAGAGAAATAGGTGAGTTTTTTTTTTTTTTTTAGTTTAAATAAATAGAATTTAAAAAAAAGAAAATGGCTACTGCAAATAAAAGGCAGTGTTTGTTAGAAAAACAAATATGAGGGAAAAAAATAAGCATTATCACTGATCTTTTTGTAAATGCCATAGAAAATCATGAAAGTATTTTCAAATATTGGACCCTAACAGTCTTCATTCCCGAAAAGGCTGGTATAAGGTTTGGAGGACACAATATCTAATTCAAAAATTTTGTAAATGGCTAATATAGATTCTAAACTCTATCATTAAAGAATGAGAAAACCCCAATGTATAGTACATGTTTGTACCGCCATCAATGGGTATGTGGGCTTAGGTTTGTCAGGCTAATGATAGTACTGAAAACATGAGACCTTCTGCTAAAGGAACAGATACATCCAGCCAGATTTGATTGCCCAGAGTGGTGCTTGTCTCACTGGTTTCTTTTTAGAAAGATCATAAGCCACGTCTACATGTCTAGCTTGTCTTCAGAACTGAGAACTCATTTTGGCCAAAATTCTGTCTGCAAAAGCATGACTCAAGTGAATTGAAGTTCAGAGCTTCTTGAATTGAATGGGCTGTGATTGTGCAAATTTAATTTTAGATAATGTACTGCATTTAGACATTTGCTTCCAGGCTTCTATTACCCAGAGGGAGAACCGCTAAATCAGGAGAAAACTACAGCATTGTGCGGTGGAATAGCACTGCACAGGGAAGGCAGAAACCTGGAAAGCACACCCTGTTCTGCCATAATTAACTCTACGACCTTGGGCAATCCGTGTGGCCTCTCTGGGCCTCGCGTGAAAAATGAGCAGGTTACAGTAGATGATCTCCAAGGTCTTTCCAGCTCTCAGTCGTTCAGCCTCTCAGATGGAACAGCATCAAATTACTGCAGCAAATGGTTCCTAGACCCACGTGAGCAATGTCACATGAGCAGCACTTGATTGACAAGTACCTTCTCAAGAAGTTGATTTCTTTGCCTTTTTTTTTTTTTTGGTGGTAGTCGGAAGGGTGGGTAGGTGGGAGTTGACAGTGTATCCTGTTGAATTTACAGAGGAGCTAGGGAAATTCACCACCACAAAGGCAGATTGGGAGGTTGGGAACCGGGTGGGTGGGAGGAGCTAACATTTACTAAATGCCCACTGTGAACCAGCATTCAGTACTTTTCAGCAAGAAATCATGTAAACCTCCAACAACCACAGGAGATGAGTACGTAATTACCGTATGCAAAATCCATCCAGGATTCTAATCTGGTGTCCTTGGGCTTTTTCTCTGTCTGACCATAGCAGTCAGCATCACAAAGCAGCCCCACCCCACGGAGCTCCTGAGAGAAAGCCTGAGAAGTCAGGTGCTCCATCTGCACAAAGAAGAGGCAGTGAACACAGCATCTTCTGCAAAGAAGATGAGCAGAATAATTCGGGTGCCCTGACTGCTCTAAGGACTGCCTTCCTGGGCTCATGTCCAGTTTCTGAGCTAACAGAGGCACTATAGTAACCTGGAAAACATTTCTTAGCCTCACATTCTGCTCCTAGCTCACTACCTATTACAGAAATTCAATAAATTAGGAACCTATGAATGACACTTGTAACAACAGTGTTCTGACTTCTAACAAGAAGTTTTGGGTAATTTGTTTAAGCATTAATATACTTGAAGTAGTATTAGAAAGTTATTTTGTGTTCAAGTACAAAAAATAATAAATATACTTTTCTTTTGACCTACAAATGCATTATAAAACTATATCTCTCCATAATTAAAAAGGAAGAAGGTATTCATGCTATATTTACATTTTTCTATGTTTATAATTTATAACCAACATCTTTCTAAAAAAAGGATTAAGGCAGGTTATAAAGCTACTGAGTCTGCAGGTGGGAGTGAAATAATTATAAGCGTGAGGAGAGGAGGAATGTGGGAGCAGGGGATTGAACAACGCATTAAAGATACAAGCACTTAATCAATAAAAGGTGACAATGGCAGTGCCAGGGATGAGTCTCATTTGAGGTCAACAGGAGAGAGCCTTTCTGTTCTAGGGAAAGCAATAACAATTAGTGAGTGAGAAAAAGGAAGAATGAGAACTTATTGTGGACATAGAAAAAAATAAATATAATATAATGTATTCAACTGGATAGTTCTATGAAAATTCAAGTCAATTTAATCCAACAAATGTATTTGAGCTCTTAATGTGAAAATGTGCACTCCTATGAGAAAATTTAAAAATTGAGTAAGAAGAGATTTCCATCCTCAAGGAGTTTACACACTAAACTGATGGGCATAAGAGGAAGAAGGCAAATAAGAGCAGACCTTTATATTCATGGGACAAATGATGGAAAGGGATATTGAAGAATAAAATGTAGTTGTGAATAAGCTCATTGATTTTTTTATTCAATCAGTTATGTAATCTACAATAAGTGTCGGCAAAGTTTCATTTACTATCTGGTAGAGCCAGATAGTAAATGAATGTTTTAGGCTTTGAGGATCAAGAGGCAAAATGGAAGATGTTAGTAGGTACTTACAGTATACATTAAGGAAAAAAACCTCTTACCTTATCCCACCCCAAAGCAGGCATTCTGCAACCTAGTTTGCATCACTTGCAGCCCTTCTAGGAATGAGGAGCAGTGGTCTCTGTCCGCAATTGTCTTCTCTCCAGGAGCCTAACCACCTCAACTCGGGCAGCTGGCCTGAATGAAGCCAAGCAACTCACCAAGTTGTTGACTCCAGAACTGTGGGTGCAAGACTCAGGGCCTGGTAGCTGACAACAGCAGAGCCTGTAATGTGTAGATGGCAACCAGAACACCCTGAGCAGGAGCACTGGGAACAGAGGGGAGGTGTGTGGGGTGCTCACTGTGCTAACAGGGCCATACAAAAACACAACACTCTGAGCTAAAAGTAAGCGTATGCCTTTCTCACTTCATTAACATGACAAAATGATTTAAAATCTGCCATACTGGGAAAAATGGATAGCCATATGGAAAAAGACAAACTTAGAATTCCTTACAGCATAAGCGAGGATAAGTTTCAAGTGGTGTCAGAGATTTAAATGTAACTAAATTAAAAAACACTAGTAGATATATAGATAGATATAGACACAGACATAGGGGGAAATAGAGAGACAAGAATGCACTCCACTATTTAACACTGTGTTGGAGGTATTGGCCAATGCAATTGGACAAGAGAAAACAATAAGAAGCATAAAATTGAAAAGAAAGAGGTAAAATTATCTTTAGTTGCAAATAATGAGATTACATTATAATAAAAATGGAAAAGAATCAATGAAACACCACTACAAACAATTAGAGGACTTAGATTATAAAATTATAACTTTAGTAGGTTATAAAATTAACGTAAAAAACCAATAGCCTTCATACGCATAGTTTAAAAAACACATAATTCAAGAGAAGACCCCACTTACGTGGCAAAAATGAAAATAAAACACCTAGGTGTTAAATTATCAAGATATGTCCAAAACCAAACCTATATTATAAAAATCATACGACATTCCTAGGAGAAACTAAGTAAACTTGAACAAGTGAAAAGATACACCATGTATTTAAATACAAAGACTCAACATCATAAAGTTATCAGTTCTCCCTAATAAATAATTTAAAGCATTAACAATAAGAACACCATCAGGTTTTTTTCCTGAATATACACAAGAAGCTTAAAAAGTCCATTTGTAAGAACAAACAAGCAAGAGTAACCAGGAATACCATGAAAAAGAAGAATAATGAGGAGGGTGCTAGTCATATCAGATATTAAAAAGTACAATAAGAACTCCATGATTTAAATACTGTGGTACTGGCCATAGCAATGAGACAGGATGGGGAAATCTGGAAACAAATCCACCCACATGTGAAATTTAGAGTAAATAAATATAGTAAGTACATATAATGTCATGCGAAAAAGGTAGCATTTCAAATCACTGGGGAAAAGACAAACTATTTAAGAAGCAATAATGAGATAACTGGATAGCCATATGGAAAATGATGAAATTAGATCCATTCCTCATGGCATATGCCAGGATACATTCCAAATAAATAGAGATTTGAATGCCAAGTAATCAAATGAAAACACAAGTGAGCTCCTCTACAACCGGGGAGCAAAGAGAACCTTCCTAAGACTGGATCCAGAATCAATAAGGCAAAAAAAAAGGTATATTTCATTATATAAAATAAAAGATTTTCACATAGACACATACATACACAACAGATTAGGGGAAAAGACAATTGACATTGTGAAAAATAATTTGCGCTTATTACAGATAAGATGTTATTGTTTCTAGTACAATGTTTCTAGATGTTATTGTAACTATGTACTTACTATCTCTGACATACAAACAGCTTCTAAAAATAGAACACAAAAAGGCAGCAACCTCAAAGTGGCTAGAGATATGAACAAACAGTACACAGAAAAAGAAAGGCAAGTGGCTCTTAAATATAGGAAAACATACTCAATTTCACTAATGATAAAATAAATGCAAAGTAAAACTACACCAAGATGCTGTTTCTCCACTATCAGATTGGATAAAATCCAAGCTAGACATCTAGCTCTGTTGGAAAGGCTGTGGGGAAAAAAGCATGCTCAAATGTTGCTGGAAGAAATAAAAAATGGTACAGCCCCTGTGAAGGGAAATTTGGAAAAATCTAGCAAAATTATATATGCATTTACCCTTTGACCCATCAATCCTATTTCCAAGAATCTATCTTAAAGATACATTGGCAAAAACATTAAGATATAGTTACAGGGGCTTCCCTGGTGGCGCAGTGGTTGAGAATCTACCTGCCAATGCAAGGGACACAGGTTCGAGCCCTGGTCTGGGAAGATCCCACATGCCGCGGAGCAACTGGGCCGGTGAGCGACAACTACTGAGCCTGCGCGTCTGGAGCCTGTGCTCCGCAACAAGAGAGGCCGTGATAATGAGAGGCCCGCGCACCGCGATGAAGAGTGGCCCCCACTCGCCGCAACTAGAGAAAGCCCTCACACAGAAACTAAGACCCAACACAGCCAAAAATAAATTAAAAAAAAAAAAAAGATATAGTTACAAAGCTGTAAACTACAGTTTAGTAAGAACAAAAACTGGAAGCAACTCAAATGCCATTAATAAGGGACTGGTTGAGTGAACTGTGGAACAGCTACACAATGAAGTATTAAGCAGCTGTGAAAAGGAATAGAAATATATTCATATATTACCTCCATGATGTAGTGTTAAGTGAAAAATACAAGATAAAGAGAAGTGAGTATATTTTACTGCCTTTTATCTAAGAAAGGGAGATGCAAATGCATATCTATATGTATGTATTTATTTTCTCTTTAAAATAAATAATACAAATATTTATAAATCATAAAATAAACCAGTTACCTAAGGAGAGGGAGTGAATGGCGTGGAAGGGTTAGGGATAGTAACTAGAGTTCTTTGAATATATCTTGAAGACTTGATTTTGGAATCATGTAAATATTTTATGTAACAAAGTTAAATTTTTTTAAAAAATACTAAAAAGTAAAAGAAAAATGAGATAAATGAACCTAAATATATATCCAGTTGGTGGCATAAACATACAGAGAAGTATCCAGGTGATGTTAGAATATATTTTATTGTACCTCTTTATTGGAATATACTCTAAAGACAAAGAACTACCCACCCCCCAAAATAAAAACAGAAGAAAAAAATATTGGTGGTGATGCTGGTTTTGTTATTCTGAGACTGTTGGGATTCAGCAAGTAACTGACTACGGTGATGTCACTGACAATTGTGATTTTCAGTGAAAACTGGGAAATAATCAAACATGAATCCTGCCTCTGGCGTATGAGCTATACCTCAGCATAACAGTAGTTGATGAGGGGAAACTCCTCTTTACAGATGTTGCCTACCAACTAAATGAACAAGGAATGATACAGTAGAAGAGGTCCATGTTGCAACCCCTCATGAATTACATGAATTAGATCCTAAGGGACCTAGGTGGGTGTCATTGGTGGCTGCTAACATCTCAAAGAGAGACACCAGACACTATGCCCCTCCTAGCAGAGGTACAACGCACCACCCATGAGTAGCATTGCCACAAAAGTCAAACCGGGGTCTGATCAAGCCTCAGATCTATCAATTTATGGGGAATACATGTTAAATGACACTAGCAAAATCCAGACTGTAGGAAATTCTATAGGCAAAACACAATTTCCTCCTCAATGACAACAAAAACTGTTAAGAAAAAGGGAAAGGTAGAATATGAACCTATAAATTAAACGAGACAAATCAAACCAGGGCAATGTCTGGGCCTTATTTGGATCCCACTTCAAAGACACAAAATTTTTAAAAAATTTACAACATAGTTGGGGAAATGTGACCACTGACTAGAAATTAGATAATATTAAAGGATTATTGTCAATTTTTACAACTGCAATCATGCTTTGGCAGGTTTGTGTTTTTTTCAATGAGTCTGTTTTTTCAGAGGTACAACCTGAAATACTTTCAGATGAAATGATGAGATATCTGAAATTTGCTTCAAAATAATCTGGTAGGCCAAGAAGAGTGATGCAATATAGCTAAAACAGGATTTGGCAAGAGTTGATAAATGTGGAAGTTGGGGATAGAGTAAGTATATGGGAGGTCCATTATGTTATTATTCTCCTTGTGTATTTTGATATCTTCTATGATAAAAAAATAAGTTAAAAACTATATTCCTCCCTGAAGCTCAATAAAACTACTTCATGTTGGATTTTTAAAATGTGGCCTGTAAATATAATTATTCTAATATATATATATCCAATATATATCAGTCTATATAGAATATGTGTATTTATATATGCATACTATTTACATTTATACACATATACATATATACACATGTACACATACATATATATACACATACATATATATATGTATACGTGTACATATACATTATACAGTAGTGCATTCGGATAAGCATCTGCCTTTAGTGACATGCTGCCTGGGTACCATTAGTGCTGAGGACTCAGGACCTCACAATCACTGTCCTCTCTAGCCCTTGGAATCTGTGGTCAATGTGGAAAGAAGCAATGAAATAAACAGGAAGATCTTCAGCACGTGGTCTGACCCTTGGGCTCAGCCTCTGCTCATGACTAGTTCAACAGCTTCCAGTGGGGTAACTGGTTGAAATCAACTGTACTATCCATCAGTCTCGTAAAGTATAACTTTTATTCAGATTGGTGGTTTGGCAGAATTGGCTGGTCAGTTTATTAACTACTGTATAAAAAGATACATTAGTAGTCACTCAGGCTTTGAAAAATGTTTCCAGATTACTGAGACAGTTCTCTGATGCAATTTCTTTTTAAAGCAAACATTGTTATTGTCAGTAGTTTAAATTACTAGTTTCTAAAAAGAAGACAAAAAGCACTACATCTCAAACAGTTGCATTTATGGAAAGCTGATGACAAATTACAGTTGACCCTTGAACAACGAGGAGGTTAGGGCACCAACCCTCCTGGCAGTCCGCATATAACTTTACAGTCAACCCTCCGGATCCACGGTTCAACATCGGCAAATTCACACAATGGCAGATGGTATAATACTGTAGTAGGCATTTACTGAAAAAAATCCACGTATAAGTGGACCCTCGCAATTCAAACCATGCTGTTCAAGGGTCAAGTGTACTCACGTTTAGTAGACTTTTACATTTAACATTGCATTTACTCTTGTACCCAAGGTCTCTTATTCATCACAGCTCTTTATGGAAACTTCACTACAAACACAGTGTATCTCATCAAAAATAGTTAACAGGGAATGATTTCTGCCTCGTTTGCCACTATCAATATCACCTGCAAAATTGTTGGACCTAACAGGAACCCCACCAAGGTGAAAAGTGTTCTTATGCCAATGCTATTATCAGCATTAGATACGTTATTGACTGTGATTCAGAGGCACACTAAATTAGAAACTTGTGAAGGAAGAAATTTATTAAATAACTAAAAATAAGACTTGCTCTTTTAGGGTCTATATTTCAAAGAATGGTGAGGTCGCTTTGTTCTTCAAAGCTCTATTAGTAAATGCAGTACAGATTATAGGATGAAATAAATAATCCTCCGTTTTACTCAGAAGCTCTTGTAAGGGCAAACACAGAGTTTTAGAAATTCAAATGTGTTAGTGTACCATTAAATGTACGGCACATTCATGCATGCCCTCTGGTCCTACCTATGGCCCATTAGGCCCAGCGTTCTGTCTCTGGTGTGTGAAAGAGCAGAAGTGTCCTCAGGGATGCCCAGAATCTGGTGGGTCTTCATAGCTAGAGCTGCCCTTTATGCCAATGTTCTTAGAGAAACAGCAACAACAATTCATTAAGCCTCTATTCTGAGTTGCAAACAAAACCCAAATTGTGTATTGTAAGTTTGCAAATAAGTCAAGCCACCACAGAAACTGTGAAAGCTGAACCGAGAGGAAAAAGGAGCTCTGTAATCTTTAATATTTTAAAAGTTAATTAAGGGCTTGGGAAATGCCTCAAATTCAAAGCAGGGAGAACTGATGCCATCTAATCACAGACCCACACAGCAGCCAGGCAAAACTCTCCCCAAATGCCTCCAATTTAGACAGGAGGGACCACCAGGAAGGAGAAACATTTCTGCCATCATGCCCATTCAGTTCTTGGCCTTGTTTCTGGGCCTTCCAACAAGCATATCAATTAGTAGCTCCAATTGTGAGGGTGTTTTTTTTTTTTTTTTTTTGTAATTCAAACACCTGTCCACTAGAAACTGGACGGAGGCCACTGAACAGTTGTCAGATGGTAACTGTAATGTTTATAGATCCAATCCATAGATCTGCCTCTATGTTGCATAAAGTGCCAAAAAGTTATATAGCCAGACATCTGGCAACTGGAAGAGTGTCTATCTCTTTAGCACTCCGCCTAGCCCTCAAAGTTCTATTTGTACTTGCTAGGCTGATCCTGGGAAAGCAAGAGTTATTTTTAAATTGTTATCTCCCTCATTTCTGTCCACAGAGTTGTAGCAGCAACTTCTGGTGACTTACTCTCTGCCAGAACTACAGTCAAACCAAGATAGAAAAAGAGCTTCCAGACCTCGGGCTTCCCATATCTGTTTCTGCTAAGCTCTCCCTATTACTCAACTTGGCCAAATACAATCAAACAGCCTCTAGTTCTAGTTCTCCCTAGTGCCTCAGTCATTTTCAGAAAATAATCTGAGTATTTGGAGAAGCGTTCAAATTTATTTAAACTTTGGGGCACCAAATAGAGCTTAAAAGGAAATGTACTATAAAGAGTCCTGACAGGCCCTCAGAAGTTAATGTGCATTGCCACCTTCTACATTTTTATTAGGAGGGGACTGAGGCAAAGAAAGGATAGAGAAGGCACATCATGGACACATGTTTTCAGTGCTAATTGATAGCCTGGAATATGGTGGAGGAATGATGGGGCCATAAAAAGTAGAACTTTTGTTAATTAGTGATGGAATTCTATAGCTTCCCACAAAAGGCACCTCTAATTTTTTTCTTAAATTCATTCATTTAGCAAGCATTTATAGACTGTATCCTACATTTGTACATGTAAATTTCTTGAAATTTGTACCAAGTTGTATGTGTGACTACTAAACAATAGATATATTTTTCAAGGAGAATTCTGATATTTGAAAGTTTAGACAAGAAATCCTTAACTAGACCTCACCTTTGCTGTGTTTCTATGGTTTTATAAACAGTCTTTTTCATTTTATGATGTTCCTTCACAACAGAGAACATATCAAGGCAGTTCCTACTATGACTAGAGAGACATTACTACGTAAGTCTGATTATTCCTTTTGCGTTTCTCTTCAGTTTCTCATGCGTCCCTCCTTTTCCCCACTTTACCTCTCTGGGAAGCATGGAAAGTATCCACAGGCCATTGACAGCCCTGCTAGAGGCATTAAGGGTTAAGAGTATTTTTATTACAGATGAGGACAGGAAGGGTCTGGAGAGAATCGCCTCAGGTAACATGCAAGAGGAGAGGCCTGATGCTTCGTTGCCATTAAAGCTCATTAAAACAACTCCGTGGCTGTGTCTAATTCAAATGAATAATTAACGCTAAAAAGTTAAGGGCTTCAGCATCTTAACAGTGAGAGGGACAGAGGCATGGGGACCCATCTCTACGGCTGTCCATTCACTCCTGTTCTTGGCTCTCTTCAGCTCCTTGCCCTCAACAATGGGGATTAATCTCACTCTGTCATGTGGTAACTTGTGGTACTCTCTCAACTGTGTTTATAAAATTTCTATGGGATGGAGGAGGAGTCCAGTAGTATAGGCTCATTGGACAAATATGATACTCTAGTTTCCAAAGTGACTTAATAACACATGTAGAACTTAAGCCTTTTGGTATCAACCAAGAGATAACTCAGTAAGTCAATGTTTATATAAACAGAATCAAAATCGAAATAAATTCTGGGTCTGTCAATTACACTAATGAGATTCGTTTTTCTATCTCCAAGTCAGTAATATGTCTCCAAAATCAGTAATTACTATGGCTGCTGAAGCGTTTTTCTGAACGCTTATAACTCAGAGATACACCAGCACATGTACCTCAGCTTCTACAACTTCACCACTGGGGACACTGACATCTCATTCCACATATAGCCGGGTTGCAAAGTTTAGCTCACACTGTAACTCATACATGCATGGGAAATATATCCTTGTTGATGAGGTTGGGCCCTCTCCCCCTCCTCTTCCCCCTCCCCTTCCCCCTCTTCCTTGCTACAACGCCCTGAGCTAGAAAAAGGGTGGGATTTTACTTTGACTTTTCCTGTGTCATATTTTCCTGCTACCGTGAGCCATGGAACAGGCTCACCTGACATCAGGAGATAAGGGAATTTAGAAAGTCTGCTCTCAGGACAACATTCTGACTTGTAAGGTATTAGTCGGACTTAATTTGAATTCCAAAAGCTGAATATTACCTAGATCTTTACCTTTACATTCCTCCAGCAAATGTTATAATCTACCCCCAGGAAGATGGTTGTCTGATTGATTGAGAAAAATCCTGCATTTGGAAAGGTAAAGAGGAAAGCAAGAGTATTTAAAAACCAATTAACCCTCTTACACATGTATTGATATAGGATGACTCACGTGCCCTTCCATTAAAAAGTGCACAATATAGCATTGGGATTTGGTGCCGTGATGAACTGGAAAAAGATCAGTAGTTTCTCTTCTTTTTCAGGGGGACTTTTGATGACCTGTATCTGGCATTCTATATAAGTAGAAACGTCAGGGGACATTATAGAGAAGCAAGACAGCAATGCAAGAGACATTTTGTAATTTTACAGAGATACAAAAACTTCTCGCCATTTTTCAGCAACCAGTGAGTACACGTGTACAAACACACAGGAAAACGTTAAACCTCATGACTATACCCATCCCTTATTTTAGGGTAAGTGCCAGTTGAGCAGGAAATGACGCTAAAGAGACAATAAGACAAATGAGAAAGAAAAGAGGTTCAAGATTTAGGAAGACATTTCAGATGCCATTTTTTAATAGCCTCTGGAACTTTAACTTTTTATTTAAAATTCTTACTATTTTAATCAAAATATTGTATGAAAAGTTATCATCCAAAATTTCACATACATATATAATCTTTGGATGAAATTTTTCACTGGACAGGACTTTAATCTCCCAGCAGGCAGACTTCCAGAAAGCCACTTCTGAACCAGATTTGTGCTCCTTTGGTTGAAGAGTAAACTTATACCTTGCATTTAAGTTAATTAAGCAAAACCTGGTCTCCGTTGGGCTAGGAAAACTTGGAGACACTTCCTCAAACAGCTGAGAAAACATCATCTGATTCAAGGCAAGAATTCACCTGTTAATGCTGCTCTCCAGTGAATACTGAGTGACAGAGATGTCTGTCCATCTCTTTCGGAGCACGAATAGAGAGGAGCAAGAAGGGATGGTGGGAACCCCTTTATTTAGACTCACAGGTCTATCTAGATAAATATATAATAAGGAGGATGGGAGGCTTTAGATGACCTGTAAGGGACTTCATATCCAGCAATACTAAAATCCCCCCAAGTTTCACATGTTTTAGCAAGTTTATTAGGTCTTAAGGCCTTCTCAAGCTCAGGTGTAGACCTTCTGAAAGATGTGTGCGAAGTTGCAGGTGTACGTGGATAGATTTGTCTGGAGGGAGAGCGCATAGCTTCCATCAGATGCTTGAAGGAGTGTGATAGCTCTTCTGAAAGATTAAGAACACTTCTTTAGGATAAAGATTGGAACACATTAGAAAGGTAATAGAGGTGGCTGGCAACTGTTGGCTACTCACTGTGTCCCACCACCCTGCAGAACCAGTAGCCCCCAAGGACTGACTGGGCGGGCTGTGCACCAGGGATCAGCAAGACTACCCACTGAGGTATGGGGAGAAAACATCGAACTCGTATTTGTATTCATTGTTATTGTGATAAAGAGGAAAATGAGCATGACAGGTATTTAATATACGGATTTATGGCAGCACCCTCTCTCAAGCCATGTTAGATTATTAGGGGTCCTGAAGGGAAATGGGAATTCTGCAGTGTGCAGGGGGTTTTGGCCGTGGCCCCATCATTTGTTCCTTTTCTAGTTTATCATGATGTGTAGTTTACGTGAACCAAGATAAGTGGATTTACAGGCTGAATTCTTTAAAGAGTAGAATTTCCCCCCCCCAGTTTTATTGAGAAATAATTGACATACATTACCGTATAAGTTTAAGGCATGCAGCATGATGGCTTGATTTACATATATCGTGAAATGATTACCACAACAGGTTTAGCTAAAATCCATCATCTCATATAGATACACTAAATGGAGAAAAAGAAGAAAAGGAAAAAGAAAAAGAATTCTCCTTGTGATGAAAACTCTTAGGATCTACTCTCTGAACAACTTTCCTATATATTATACAACAGTGTTAGCTGTAGTCATCATGTTGTACATTACATCCCTAGTACTTGTTTACCTTTATATCTGGAGGTTTGTACCTGTTGACCACCTTTTTCCAATTCCCCTTCCCCCCACCCTCTGCCTCTGGTAACCACAAGTCTGATCTCTTTTTCTACAAGTTTTGTGTTTTTTGTTTTTTTTTAATTCCACAGATAAGTGAGATCACACAGTATTTGTCTTTCTCTGTCTGACTTATTTCACTTAGCATAATGCCTTCAAGGTCCATCTACGTTGTCCCAAATGGTAGATTTTTTCTCATTTTTTATGGCTGAATAATATTCCACTATTATATATACACATATATATGTGTGTATATATATATATATATATATATATATATATACACACACACACACACACACACACATACAACTTCTTTATCCATTCATCCATCAGTGTACACACTTTGGTGTTTCCATGTCTTGCCTATCGTAAATAATGCTGCTATGTACTGAGGGTGCAGATATCTTCTTCAGTTAGTGTTTTCGTTTCCTTTGGATATATTCCCAGAAGTGGAACTGCTGGATCATACAGTACTTTCTATTTTTAATTTTTAAGGGTCCTCCATTGGTACTGGTTGTACCAATTTACCCTCCCACAAACAGTGCACAAGAGTTCCCTTTTCTCCACATCCATGCCAGCATTTGTAATCGCTTGTCTTTTTGACGATGGCTATTTTAACAGGTGCGGGGCAATGTCTCACTGTGATTTTAATTTGCATTTGCCTAATGACTAGTGATGTTGAGCATTTTTTCTTGTACCTATTGGCCTCTCTTGTATCTTCCTTGGAGAAATGTTTATTCAGGTCCTTTGCCCATTTATTAATTGGGTTACTTGAATTTTTGCTATTGAGTTGTATGCGTTTTTTACATATTTTAGATATTAACCCCTTATCAAGTATATGGTTTGCAAATATTTTTCCCATTTTGTTAGGCTGTTTTAAGAGAGTAGAATTTTTATAATACTTTGTTATGACATACGTGTGACTATGAAAATGCTTGGTACCACAGAGAGGTTCTCCAATTATTCCTAGAAATGTATCATAAAAGTTACTGACCTTAACCGTGAGTTACACATTTTTAAGCAAAAAGATAGGCCCCAAATTTGCTAGGTTGTTTTCTGTGATAAAATGTGGTTGTCTGTCAATAACATGCTGTCTAGAATTTTTTGTTTTTGTTTTCTTTTTTAAATCAACACACTTCATCTATACCTTGCAGATAAATGTGACTAAACAATGAGAGAGAAAATAGGTGTTTTAGGAAAATAATCTCTGATATGGAAAGAGCATTTTTTAAAAAAGATATTGGAAGTGTTTTCATCATAATGATTTTTTTTCCCTGAAAATTCTGTTAACTACCAAAACTTTTAAACCTAGAAGCAAATCCAGAAACAAATCGTACCCATTTATAAATCTTCCAAATGAAGAGTTTCACAGTGTTTTGAACCTATTCAGTAAAATATAATGATTTCTGATTATTTTCAAAAATAACTGACTGAAACCAGACAAGATGAACATTAACTAACTGAATTTCAACCAAAATCTTTCCATAATTGGTGTATTGGTTTGCAAATTTTAATAAGTGTAGCCAGAAATTTATGTCTTTCATTTCAATATTCATATTTTAACGAAGTATATTTTAAACTGTGATGGTCACTAAAACAAAGTAGAAACAGACCTCTAAATTAATTATATCACTATGCTATAGCAAAATTTTTTTATAAATAATCATTTTAAACTCTGATGGTCACTAAAACAAAGTAGAAACAGACCTCTAAATTAATTATATCACTATGCTATAGCAAAATTTTTTTAAAAATAATCATTTTAAACACATTGCTCTCATAAAAATATTAGTTCAATATAATAATATAAAATGTTATCTTAGTAATCATTTTCCGTGAGAGCAAATATGTATTCTGTATTAATGAAACAGATGAAAATATGTTTTGAAATAGTTTATTTCAATTATTTAAAATTTCTACTTTTTGTGTATGTTTTATAACATGTATAATATTTTAGTTTAGTGGTACTTGATTTAATTTATAAGTGTAGAAATATTTTATATATATATTAAGATATGCAGACTCATATATATATTTTTTAATTAATTAATTAATTAATTAATTAATTTTTGGCTGCGTTGGGTCTTCGTTGCTGTGCACAGGCTTTCTGTAGTTGTGGTGAGCGGGGGCTGCTCTTCGTTGCGGTGCACGGGCTTCTCATTGCAGTGGCTTCTCTTGTGGTTGTAGAGCATGGGCTCTAGGTGCACGAGCTTCAGTAGTTGTGGCACGCGGGCTCAGTAGTTGTGGTTCACGGACTCTAGAGCGCAGGCTCAGCAGTTGTGGCACACGGGCTTAGTTGCTCTGCGGCATGTGGGATCTTAACGGACCAGGGCTCGAACCAGTGTCCCCTGCATTGGCAGGCGGATTCTTAACCACTGCGCCAACAGGGAAGTCCCTATATATTTTTTTTTACTGATGAGGAACAATATCAAGGGGCTTGGGACTGGTGCTGTAAGTCCTTGACATATATTTTCCTAATTAACCCTCTTAACAACTTATGAGGTAGGTATTGTTATCATTCCAATTTTACAGATAAGGAAAGAGGACCAGAGACCTTCAGTAATTCAGGAGCTCACCAATAGTCACAGAGTGGATGGTTGATTTTAAATTCGTAAGCTCTAGCATCTGATATCAGAGCCTATGTTTGGCACTAGAGCTACTGAACTAGAACAACCTCTTAGTAGAGGACATGCTTAAGAACCCAGAAAGGCTCAAGGTTAAGTCAAGCTGTGGTTGAGAATAGTTAGTGGTTAATAACTTAGGTGCCAAGCCTTACTTAAGTGCCCATTTCTTTACATCTTTCTTACTCTAATTGTGCACAGTATTTATTTCAGGTGTGGGATACGTATTGCAAGGTGTACTGATTATTCGTTTTGATACCCTCTTCTATGGGAAAACCTATAGTCTGAACACAAGGCACTAACCAGAGTACCACAGATCAGCTGCTGGCAGCATTCTGTAATTGCAAGCAACGCATTTAAGAGAAAAAAAATTACTTCATTACTGTCCATACAAACTCAAGCCCAAAAAAGTGACAGCAATATGACACCTACAAATCTTATAGCTATCCACGGAAATGATCAGGGGGCATCTGATTGGATCTTTGCTCTATCAAAAACATTTCCACAACCTTTTATACAGTCAATTTATGTACGATGTATAAGAACTTCTGCAACTTGGGTTACTCTGTGATGGGCTATGATACCTGCAATGGGGCCATTATTGTCCATCATGTCAACGCGTGCTCTTTAACAAGGAGATTACTGACAAGATGGGGCATAATGACAATGAGGAAAGTGTTAAAATGTTACTGTCTGTCATGTCAGCTCGCTGTCCACCACCTGGCTAACGTCGGCTTGTTACAGCACCCTCATAGGCCAGCAAGCTGAGGCCACACATCTCAATGAAATAATCCCATCATTTTTATTTTATTCTTATTTTCAAAATATATCCAAAGGCAGCAAGCACCCTAACGTGTCAAGCTTCAGGCAGCAGTGAATTTCCGTGGCAGTTATAAGCTTCTGAAACAGGGTCTTATAATGGAAAAACGGACAGACCCTTAACTATAGCTGCACTAACAGGAGTCGCTATGATAAAAGCTAGCTTAAGAAACCACAATTTGCCCCAATTACGTGGGGCTGCTTCAATCTCCGATAAGCCTGATGTTCAACCTGACCTAATAATTTGTGCCCTTCAGATTGTATGCATTGGCAGTTTCTAAATGGGTTCCTTCCACCCTGAATGGAGGCTGTGTGATGAATCCAGATTCCTGGTTTTGACAGCCAGGTCTCTGCCTGGGAGATTAAATCAGTGAGTATGCGGTAAGACTTGTCAGTGAAAGAGGAAAGAATTAGTGGTAGATCTTGGGTGAAAAGTAAGTGTTTCACTTGCCTTACCAGTGGAGAGTCATGGTCAGCAGGCTTAAAGGCAGTCAGATGGTGGCTGGTAGGGGTGAATGACAGAGCATGCAATCAACAACTATACATTCATAAAGCCAGGGAGTCAGGCATGGTGCCAAGCCCTAAGGGAGTAACATAATTATTTCCCTTAAGGAGCTGATAGTTTAGTGAGAGATAAAAATATCAGGAAATAAATACAGTTGTTTTTTTGCTTTGCTCCCCACTGGGGCAAGATAGAATGGGAGTGTGGAGTACCTTGATTTCCATGTACCATTTACTACTGTATTGTGCATCTATTCATCCACCTACCCACTCACCCATACATCTTCCCACCCACGCACCTATCCATTCATTCACTTGACATTTACTGAAGGTCTCTTACGTGTTGGGCCCTGTTTTCTTCCAGACCTCAATACTTTCTCCTTCAAACCAGCATCTCTTCTCCCAGCTTTCCTATTCCTGTTTGAAGTATCAGTATTCTTCCATTCACACCTTCATCTCCACCACCTCCACATGTGGATCTCTTCTCTGTCCTTGTTGCTTCTACTTCCTCCTACCCACTCCCATAGTTACCACCCCAGTCCAGGCTCTTAGGTGATGAGCAGAACGCCTACTCAGTCTTTGGCTTGGAATTGAATCAGCTAAGCTCCACATTGACCTTAGTGACCTGTCTCCCTGCTTCTTTATCATGTCATCCTACTTCATTTTTCTACATATCCCCTTTTGATGGTTTAATAATTAGCTCCAGGTGTTTAGGAACCTTATCTTGTCCACTGCTGACAAATGAACCCCCTGCCTAGATGGATCATACCCTTTTTTATTCATGCCAGTAAATATTTATTGAATGAATGTTTCCTCAAAATTCAGCCTAGCCTCATCAACTTTTCATGACCTCCCCTTCCCAGCTCTGAATTATGTATATACCTTTCCCCTGTGTTCCAATAACACTTAGACCATAACTCTTAACAAAATGCTTACAAAAGTGCATTCTAATTATATTTACTTGTCAGTCTGCCAACCCTGTACTAAGAACCTGAGGGTGGACATGTCCTGTCCCATGTGACTTTGCATCCCCATTCCAAGTGCCTCTCACAGACTGAAGTACATGTTTGTTGAGTCATTTGTTAAGTGAATATTTAAATAAATGAGTTACAGAAATAACCATGAGCTGCAATCATATGTACAAGCTTTGGCTACTAGGATAGTCAAAGAGTAAAAAAAAAATCATCACCTAAATGAGTTTTTGATCAATTTGGCTGTCTATGAAATTGCTTTGCATATAGACTTAATATTTTCAATAGAAGAAACACAGATGTTTGGATTGACATCTGTTTTGACTCAGGACAGGAACAGGCTTGAGACCCCGAGTGTAATCAATGCTCTGGATCACTGTAAACTAAGGGCCTTTAAACCAGGGTTGTGTACGAGCCATTCACAGACCCTCAGGCTCCAGAGTGCCCCCGGGATTCACCTGCACAAGGAAGTAAGGAGTAAGGAGGGACTTGCTGAGAGCGGCATGGTACCCTGAGAATGGTAGAGTTGACTAAAATGACACAGACTTGAGTAAATGTCCACAGTTTACCAGAGCTAGGGTTTCTGACTTTTGTCTTCTTCTACTTGGTTCCTGCAATTGACTGTTGATTTGGCTGGACCAGCTCAGTAACCAGAGGCATGATCTTCCAAGACAGAATCTCAAGGACCTGCATATGATTGTACTTGTGTGAAAGCTGCTCTTCCTTCCTTCCTTTCTTTTTCTAACTTTCCCTTCCTCCCTTCCAACCTCTCTTTCTTGTGATCCTCCATTTGTTGAGTATCTGATATGTTTTGGACTCAGAGTTTGGTCTTGTAGAGAAAACAGTATGAGTATTTGCCCCCAAGAAACATATGATATGGTTGGAGAACTAATTAAATACACATAATAATAACTCAAAGGAATGTGAGATATGTGTCATCAGAGTAGTTCTGAAGAGCTATCGTTCAGTTTACCGAAGAAAAAGGCATATGGTGGGCATTGGGAATATAATGATAAATAAGATACAATCCCTTACCACCATTTTAGTTTCTCGCATATTGAGAAAGACTAGTATACAAGTATATTATTATAAAATTAGCAGTATTAAAAACAGTGCTCTAGAAGGACAGATGAGTAGCATCTTACTCAACTGGGGATTCAGAGATGTCTTCCTAAAGGGATGACTCCTGAGCAAATCCATGGTTGATTTAACTTAGTTATCAAGTAGCACTTAATATGTACCAAACATTGTTCTAGACACTGCTCATATATTAGCTCATTTAATCCTCACAACAATCCTATAAAGTAGGTGCTATTCTCACTTCCATTTTATTAGTAAGTATACTGAGACACAGAGAAGTTAAGTAACTTGTTCAAGGTTACATAGCTTATACGTGTTAGAGCTTGGATTCAAGTGTAGGCAGTTCAGTTCTTGAGTCTACTGACTGTGTTACACATATTCCAGCATTCAAAAATACCACGAGTAAAATTCAAACGCAAACAATAATCTGGCAAAATACTTTCATCACACGACAGTGCTAATGCTATAAAATTTTTTTCAGATTACTTTTCAAAAGTTAAACACTCCAGTAGAAAAATGGGAAAGGAACACTAAAATTCCCAAAAGGAGTGATAAATGATTACTGAATATGTGGAAATGTTTAACCTCACTAAAAAGAAACACGAAATAAAACAAGATCCCTGTACTACCTACTAAATCGGAAAGTTTCACTTAATTATTGCTATAGCCTTTCTGAGAAAAATTTGGCAATTTGCATTAAAAGCCTTAAAGTGTTGCATATTTTTGATTCAACAAATACACCTTCAAAAATTTGGGCTTCCCTGGTGGCGCAGTGGTTGAGAATCTGCCTGCCAATGCAGGGGACACGGGTTCGAGCCCTGGTCTGGGAAGATCCCACATGCCGCGGAGCGACTAGGCCCGTGAGCCACAATTGCTGAGCCTGCGCGTCTGGAGCCTGTGCTCCGCAACAAGAGAGGCCGCTATAGTGAGAGGCCCGTGCACCGCGATGAAGAGTGGCCCCCACTTGCCGCAACTAGAGAAAGCCCTCGCACAGAAACGAAGACCCAACACAGCCATAAATAAATAAAAATTTTAAAAAAAAATTTATGTAAAGGAAATTTAAGTGTATGTTCGAACAATTTCATCAGTAAGGATAATATTTATCATAGTATCATTTATAACTATGTAAAATTGGAAATAATGTAAATATCCAACAATAGGGGATCGATTAAATAAGTCATAGTGCTTCCACACAATCGACTTCTATGTAGCCATCAAAATGTAATACTGAAGCATAATATTAAATGATATAGGAAGTTATTCATGATTTACAATTAAGTAAAAACAATCAAGTTATAAGATAATATATACAGCATATTTCAACTTTTATAGAAACTATAAGTGTAGAAAAAAATGTCAGTATTGTTCATCCAATGGGAGTTTTTTATGTTATTCATTTTGCTTATCTGAATTTCCTAATTAAAATATATTGCTGGGACTTCCCTGGTGGCACAGTGGATAATACTCCACACTCCCAACGCAGGGGGCCCAGGTTCGATCCCTGGTCAGGGAACTAGATCCCACATGCATGCTGCAGCTAGGAGTTTGCATGCCACAACTAAGGAGCCCACCTGCCACAAGTAAGACCCAGTAAAACAAAATAAATAAATAAATAAATATTGAAAAAAACCAAATTAAATATATTGCTTTTAATATAAGGGGGAAATGAGCGAACAATTCCATTTTTGAGGTGTTATTTATTTGATGAAAGTAGGGAAGACATCTAGGCAGAGAAAATAGTCTGAACAGAATGGCTTGGTGTGTGTGCCCATGATGTGTGAGAAATAAATGCATTTTTTTTTTCAGAAAAAGTGAGAGAGATAGCAGTGGCCTTGTGTGCCATGCTAAGAAGCATGGCTCAGTTCTGAAGATAATGAGCCATTGATAGGTGTTGAGCAAAAAAGTGGAGGGCGATGGCAAAGGCTCCATTCCAGAACAAACGCTCTGCAGGCAGAGTGCTGAGGGAAAGCTTGGTAGGGAGCCCAGGGGTAAGGCTTTGGCATGGTAATGGAAGAGATGGCGAAACCTGATGAGGGTCAACAATAATAACATGGCAGAAACAAGGCACTTGGAGAAACAAAACGATTAGGAGGTAATTTAGGTAGTTTAGGAGGTGAACTCATCAAGTGAACGAATGGGGTGACAGCCTCAATCTATGCTTAGACTTCTGACAAAGGTGGGTGGTGGTATCTTCACTGAGAGTTGTAACACAGAAGGAAGAATAGGATTGCTTGGGAGAGATGATGTGTTCCGGTCTAGAGACACTGAACTTGAGGTTCCTCTCACATTCAAGATGATGAACTGAAACAGTTCAGAACAAGAAGAGGTATTGCCAACATGGGTGATCATGTAAGGTTTCATCTGGGAGATGAAGAAAGGGAGATAAGAAAGAAAATACAGAATGAGCAGAATTGCTACAGGTCTAGATGTTAAAGGCAAAAACAGAGGCACGGGATCTGAAGAGAGTCCAGATTGGCTGAATATAACTTGTGAGGGAGAGTAGTTGAAGATAAATCTGGAAATTTTAGAGCCAAACTAAAAAAAGTCTTTTAATGCTGGGCTTTTATGGTTTTTAAAAAACATTTGTGGGTGTGTGTTGTTTTGTTTAGTGCTACAGGAAATAAAGCTCTTTTGACGCTTTTTGGACCACAGGAGTTACACAACAGAAGTACTGCTGACTACACTGGCAGTAGTGTTCAACAAAATAAAAGTATTTATAGCCAGCATTTAAAAAACACCTACTGTTTTAACACATTAAACACCATGAATCAGGCATTAGCTTCATTTATGATTAACAGCAATTCTGTGAGTAAGGCATTATGACCCTCATTTTACAGATGAGGAAACTGAAGGACAGAGAGGTTAATAAATTTGCCCAGAGTCACACAGCTAGCAAGTGGCAGAGGCTGGTTTCAAACTCAGGTCAGTTAGACTTCAAAGTTCACAGAAGTGACTGGTAGCAACTAGGAAATGTAAGATGTAAAGATGTAAAGATTAAAGGAAGAACCCAGGAACTGGGAACAGCTAGTCCAAATATCAGGTGGATCAAGCTGCTTGTGGTCAAAGACTAGAAAGGAGACCAGAGTGGTGGCAGTAGCAAGGGCAAGGAAATAAGGTTATAGAGGAAGGCGGGGCTGGATCCTGTAGGACCCACAACTGGATAACGGCTTTGGGTTTGACAACAGGAATCCACTTGCAGGTCTTGAACAGGTGACATGTCTGTGCGATATGATCTGACTCATGATTTTGAAAGATCACTATTAGGAATTTTTTAGACAAATAGGGGTAGGGTACAAGGAGGGAATTCTATGAAAAGGTATACCACATGGAAAGGAACAGCATTGAAAAGATTTTTTTTTTAATTTATTTATTTTATTTTTGGCTGCGTTGGGTCTTCGTTGCTGCACGTGGGATTTCTCTAGTTGTGGCAAGCTGGGGCTGCTCTTCGTTGCGGTGCCTCTCATTGCAGTGGCTTCTCCTGTTGAAGAGCACTGGCTCCAGGCACACGCGCTTCAGCAGTTGTGGCACGTGGGCTCAGTAGTTGTGGCTCGTGGGCTCTAGAGCGCAGGCTCAGTAGTTGTGGCACACGGGCTTAGTCGCTCCGCGGCATGTGGGATCTTCCAGGACCAGGGCTCAAACCCGTGTCCCCTGCATTGGCAGGCGGACTCTCAACTACTGCACCACCAGGGAAGCCCTGAATAGAATTTTGTGCAGTTAGAATAAAAGGTTCATGTAGAAGGAAATAATGATGAGGCTGGTAATCAGGGTCTTGCAAGGTCTTGGCTAAGAATTTTGCACTTTACTCAGTGGTGGGAACTGAAGAGTTTTCAGCAGAGCAATAACATGATGAAATTTGCACTCTAGAGCCCACCCCGCCCCACAACAGCTATGTAGAGAATAGAGGAGCCAACTGGGGGCTGAGAGACCAGTAGGCCAGACAGGAAGTGATGGGAGCCTGAGAAGGCAGGGGCAACAAATAGGTCCAGAGGGAGAGTATTTGAGAGAGATTAGGATGGGGAGATCTTCAAGATGTCTGCAGTGGATATAAGGAGGAATTAAGGGTGATCCCTGGCTTTCTGGTACGATTGACTAAGTTGATGATAGTGACTGAGAAAATATGAAGCAGATTTTCAACAAAAGATGGTGAGTCCAGTTTGGACACAGTGACTGATTTATTTAGTGGTATCCAGGTGGAGATGTTCTGGAGATAGCTGGAAATAAGGGTGAAGAGTTCAGCAGAGTTGTAGATCAGAGATGAAGATGTGGGTGTTATTGATATACATGTGGTAACCTGCGGCCATGGGTGTGGAGAAGGTCATCCAGGGGCAGTGTGAGAAGATCCAGGTTACTGAAGGGCACATCCTTGGAGACATACTGACATTTTGGGGTCAAACAGAGAAAGAATAAACTGTGAAGTAGATTGAGGACTGTCAGAGAGGTAGTAGTAAAGTAACAAGATAAAGGTCAAGTAAAACAAAACAAAAATATGAATTAGCTGGAGCAATTCAGAAGTAAGCAGTAAGCTTAACATAAGTTTCATTGAGTTGCAAATAGGGACCATGGACTGCACTTTCTGAATGCTTTACTGGGAAGAGAAGTAGAAATATGGAATGGAGGCTAAAAGGAATACAGAATCCAGGAAAGATGTTTTTCAAAGAAACCGAAATGGTTAAGTGTGATTTTATGATTTTAAGTTAGAGCTAACATAGAGGAAAGGACTGAATATATTGGAGGGAGGTGATTGAAGAGTGCAAGTCCTCTAGAAGGAGGGGAGGCTGGGTGGCCAGCCTCAGGCAGAGAGACAGGGCATGGTGCTTCTCCAATCTTCTCTCTCCCTTGAGCAACTTCTTTTATGCACTAATCTTTGGTCAGCTGGCACCAATTCTTCATTTTGATAGTTTAGCTTCATTGACTAATACTGACTAATTTCCTTTTTTTTCTCTGTCTCTCATTATCTCTCTCTCTCTTTTCTCATTATGCAACTCCTCCCAGCTCAGTCAGCCGTAATCCACGGGACTCACTTTGAACAGGGCGTTTCTCCTTCCAGTAGCTGTGGGTGGGGCAGTTTCTGTAGAAAAGGCTGAGTGCTGGGTTTGTTTTCATGGATGTGGCTAGGATATATTTCTTATGTCTAATTCTCACTTATTGTGAGGTAAGTACTCTTATCTCTACTTTTCAGATGAGGAAACTCAGGCTCAGAAAAGCTTAACTAATTAACCCAATGTCATGCAGTCGGTAGGGTAGTTGAGCTGGGCTCAACATTTTGGCCTGTATGACTCCAAAGCCCACTTTTCCTTTTACCATGTTGTAAAAGTCACATTCCAGTGGATTTGAGGATTAAGAGGCTGGAGGCAAGGAGGCTTGTAGAGAGGGTTTTGCGGAAACCAGACCTGTGGGGATAAATGGGTGGTGGCAGTGGGAATAAAGAGACATGGGTGGAAGTGTGTGGGGAAGCATGCTTTAGGTAGAATGCACAAGACTATGTCTTGAAGAGTTGTAGGGCAAACTGTTTGATGACTGTGTCCAAAAATGACACTATGTGTGTCCCAGATCTTGGTTTCTAAGTAATATTCCAGTCTTGGCTGTTTCCAAATCTGGGGCAGAGAAAGTACAAGGTGAACCTGGGATGTCTTATTGTGCCAGAAAGTAACCACGTGCTCAAAGATTAATGAGATCATGTCAGAAGGACACAGGAAGCCACAGAACTGGCTTGAAAGGATCTTCACTGGCCAAATTGGAGAAAATTTGAGCAAAAAAAGAATAATGAATAAATAAAAAGAGTCCCTGAATTCATGATGATATGGGGAAAGGGGGGAGCAAAAAAAGGGGGCAGCTATTCTTTACAATAAATGTAGAAGAATGATAGAATTAGCAAATCACTATTTTGCAAACCCTAATATAATAAATGATTTTAGGCAAGCATCATTAATGTATGCTAAAACCATTGGGTGGATGGTGGTTGTGTAATAGAATATTCACAGACTTAAAGTATCACCACAGAGTGCCTATTAATTACAAAAGTGAAAATGTATTTTTATAATGGACAGATCTTGTGGACACCAAGTATCAAATTTAGCAAAGACAAAATGGTCAGTATATGCCTTCTTACCTGATGCAATAGGAAGCATATAATTTTGCTTATGTAATACTCTTACCATATGCTTAACCTAGGTCTAAACATGAGTAAATAAATCCAGAATATGGGTTACTCCATGACACAATTGTCCTGAACTCTAAAAGTTTCTGTGTCTTAAGGACAAAAAATAAAATAAAAAAGGTAGGGTGATTATTCTAGCTTAAAGGAAACTAAAGAGACAACCAAATATGAAGAGTGAAACTTAACTGGATCCCAGATTTCTGAAGACTATAAAAGTTCATTTTGAGATAACTGGGGACATTTGGTCTGCCATGTAAGGAGCTTGGAAGTTACCACTCAATCCTAACAAATGAAAAGCCAAACAAACAAAAATTAACAAGTTTCATTTATTTGTAAATGAAGGAAGGTCACAGGGCAAACATCTGCTCCAAAGTTGGAGAGGCAAACAGATGGATACAGAGAATCAGAACTCACCAGAGCAGGAAACCTGTGAGGAGAAACCTCTGCAGGAACCAGTGCCCGGATAGGAAAACCGGAACTGTAACTGACAAACTGCTGGAGGCTCAATGTGCTCAAGTCTGAGAGTCAAAAACGCCAGGGAGTCCCAGTCATAAGGGAGTCTCCACGCCCTTTTGACGTTTACCTCCAGGAGCTCAACCAGAATCTCAGGATGACTCTCAGAGAAAAACCCCCTCTTGCTTCCAGCAGGCAGGGAAGAAAAGTAACAATTTTGAAATACATCAGAGCATTCTGTTCTTCTTTACAAGGTCTGCCCACAGGAGAAACTAATTAACCAGAGCCTAGCCAGCTGGGGTTTTATCAGAGCCTAAACTACTTGGGAAAGGGAGATACTCATTTCCTGTCCCACCTAGGGGGAAGAGGAAGGAGTACTTAGAAGCCCTTGTGTAGTTCACTGTCCAAAGATATAGGCTAACTAAGAGACTGAGACCTACTCAAAGGACTATACAAATGCTTCCTCTTCCCCCCACAGTTCACCACCACATTACTAAAGCCCCATTTACAGAAGTTCCTTTTACCTAGTACATCATGTCCGCTATCAAAAAAAAAAAAAAAAAAAATTACAAGGCAAAAAGTACAGTTGGAAGAGACAGAGCAAAATTCAGAGCCAAACTCAGATATGGCAGGGATGTTGGAATTATCAGACTGGGAATTTAAAATAACTATGATTAGGATGGATAAACAACAAGGTCCTACTCTATAGCACAGGAAACTATATTCAATATCCTGCGATTAGACCATAGTGGAAAAGAATATGAAAAAGAATATCTATCTATCTATCTATATATATAGATATATATATCTGAGTCACTTTGCTATACAGCAGAAATTAACACAACATTGTAAATCAACTATACTTCAATAAACTTTAAAGAAAACTGTGATTAATATACTAAGGGCTCTAATTAATAGACAGCAAGAACAGATGGAAAATGTAAGCGGAGAGATAGCAATTCTAAGAAACAATAAAAAAGAAACGATAGAGATAAAAAGCACTGTAACAAATAAAGAGTACCTTTGATGGGCTTATTAGTAGACTGGATACAGTTGAGGAAAGAATCTCTGAGCTAGACGATATATCAATAGAATCCTCAAAAACTGAAAGGCTAGGAGAACCAAGATTTTAAAATTTTAGGACAGAATATCCAAGAATTATTGGACAACCACAAAAGGTATAATGTATACATAATGGAAATATCAGAAGAAGAAGAAATAGAGAAAGGAGTACAAGAGATATTTGAAGCAATAATGGCTAAGAATTTCCCCAAATTAATGTCAGACACCAAATCACAGATTCGGGAAGCTCAGAGAATACCAAGCAAGATAAATGCCAAAAAACTACACCTAGGCATATAATTTTCAAACTACAGAACATCAAAGATAAAGACAATATCCAGAAAGAAGTCAGAGGGAAGAAATACCTTACCTACAGAGGAGCAAAGATAAGAATTAACATCTGACTTCTCAGAAACCATGCAAGCCAAGAAAAGAGTGGAGTAAAATATTTAAAGTGTTAAGAGAAAAAAAAAAAAAAAACACCAACCAAAAACTAGTCTTACATTTTTTGTATGTGATAATGGTATCATAGTTAAATAGGAGAAGGTCTACTTCTTAGGAGATAGATGCTGAAATAGTTAGGGATGCAGCATAATAACGTCTGCAACTTTACTTTTCAAATATATAGAGGAATGTTTTCAATTAGTGAATTTTTAAAAATATGTATATTATTTTTTACAAAAAATAATAGAAAATTACCTGTGATAAGAACAAAATAGAATGTTAAATTATAAAAAGGGCATTTTCTGACCTGAGGACCATAAGAGATCATTTCCATCTCTCTAAATCCAAAGCTCTGCCCACCCCAAGAAGGAAATGGTTATTTCATCAAGATAATGTGGACAATAAATCTAGATGGATTTAGTAGTAATTGTTTAGACCCAGCAATCCCGGTCCTATGTATAATATTTACCCCAATGAAATGAAAACATGTTTTCACACAAAAACATGCATACAAATGATTATAGCTCTATTTATACTCATCCAAAACTAGCTACATCCCAAAATTCCTCCAATGGGTGAATGGATAAACTGTGTTACATTCAGGCAATGGAACACTACTCAGCAATAAAAATGAACGAACTACTTATATATGCAACAAGATGGTGAATTGCAAAAGCATTATACAAGGTAGAAGAAGCCAGACTCAAAAGGTTACATGCTATGCAATTCCATTTATTTATGACATTCTTTAAAAAACAAAACTATAGGACAGAGGACAGATCAATGGTTGCCAGTAGTCAACTACAAAGAGGTTGCATGAGGGAGACTTTTGGGGTGACGGAACTGCTCTGTATCTTGATTGTGATGGTGGTTGCATAAATCTTTACACGTATTAAAATTTTTAGAATTGTACACTAAAAAGGTCAAGATTACTATATGTTAACTTAAAATATAAAAAAAAAATAATAAAAACTCTAACACTTGAATTCTAAAATTTTGATAGAATGCTCAAAAACAAAAAAAGTTAATCGTTTATAGCAGAGTATATTTAAAGGACATTAAAATACAATATTATTACCATTTGTAAAAATTCATCAAGTTATACACTTATGATTTGTATACTTTTCTGAATGTGTGTTACACTTCAATGAAAAGTTTCAAAATATAAACAGTTTGCTCTAGTAGATGTGCTATTTTATAGGTGAAAATAATGTTTTGGTTGATTGAATAATATGTTAGAAATATCCCCTGCAGGTCTAGAGTTATGGCATTATTTCAAACAAATGTAATCTTCTTCTTTGTTATTTCAAACTTTCCTTCACTTCAGGGCAGAGTAAAGGGGCATAACCACCGCTTTCCTAAATTTATGGCATGACGATATGGACAATTCAGATACTCTAGTCTTCTGTTTTATCACTTAAAATATTACATGACATCTATGTGTCTGTTGATCCTGCTGATAGAACAACTACCACTTCCTTTTACCCTTTGAAAACTTACAGTATTATTACGTGCAAATTGGACTGGGAGTACTGATCTGGCCAAGTAACTGAATCTCAATAAAATGCCTGATGATCCACAGATTCTAGAGTTAATAATAATATTATATGTCTTGTATTTTTTATAGTTCGGGGAGAGGAATAAAGGAAGAGGATATTTATTGAGTGTTTATTAAATGCCAGGCATTGTATTCAGTGTTTGACATTTGTTATTTTATTCAATTCTCACAATTACCAATTTAGCTCAGGGTATTATCCCCTTTTTTTCCCCAACGTCTCAGAGCAAATGAATGGTGTAACTAGGACTCAGCTTGATGAGCCTCAGAACCAGAATCAGCAAGAGAGTTACCACCCTAACCCCACCAGTGGTGTCAGGAGGCCTTCCAGACCAAAAGTGTTCACTGCAATGAAGACAATTACACATGAAGGTTAGTTGCCACTTATAGACTGACAATACCTTTTGCTACATGGCAGAGGCCACAGACCTCCTGAGATATGTGTGTGTCCCCAGGAATGTAGGATGTTTTGCTCCCAGGGAGTGATTACACCAGTGATTGACTGAGGTCATTAGTATCAATACCATAGTATCTCAGTCTCAGGAACACCAAGCTCCATAAAAATCCTATTGCTTCAGATAGCCTAAATTCCACAAAGTGATGGAAATTTGTCCTCAAGTGACAGCCTCCTTACCACAGGACTTATGGACTCACATACTTGGATTTCTCCCATGGACAAATTCCAGCTATCCTACCTTTGGATGATTTATTTCAGATAGCTTCCAGGCTTTACCTAGGAACTCTACCATGAAAAGACAGCAGGAATTCTAGGGAGTTGTCATGGCAACCCCTAGATATCATCTTCAGAATGCCCCATGGCTGTTGAGTCCAGATTTATCACAATTATATTTATATATGGAAGGCAAGCTCTTCATAGGCAACCAGACCCCAGTAAATGGATCTAATTTGTAACTATATGGATCACCATAAGACTGCTGGCGGCAAGATTTTAGGGAACTGCTTATGAATGTTGGCTTTTTGGTGGCTGCTTGTCATATTTACGTGGGCCTATACCTCAAAAGCCAATGGGGAGTAAAAGCTAACCAACTTTTGCATTTTGTCAAAAACTTCAGAGTTGAGTTTTATGAAGGCATTTCATGAGAAATTTGTATCAGTTGCCCTTTTCTCCCTGAAGTGAAGAGAGAAGGCTGAGGATTTCAGAGATTCTCATTTTTATTTCCTCTTGGTCTCATGCTGCATCCTTGAAACAATGGCAACACAAAGCCCAGTTACACAGTATCTGCTTCCAAGCAGGGTGGTGCTGGGTCTACCCAGCGTCTTGTGCAGTGGGTGTTTGTGTCGCATTGTTGTTGCAATTTTTATTGCATCTCATGATGTGCACACATGTGCTTGGTAAGCATCCCAAGAGGAAAAGAGACTCTGCTCAATATCCCTGTTCCCAAATGACACTACCTTATAGAATCACTTTCTGGGCTACCTCCTTTGGGATGCTGTAACCATTTAAAGTCTCTGGATTTTGGTGTTTTAACAAGGGTTTAATTACTAAGGTAAGTGTATGCACCTGCTAAGGCATTCCTAATTATTTGATAATGGTGCAATCTTTCTCAATACAGCCAGTTTTGTGGTGTAAGCTACACTAATGAAGCACACTGAGAGAACACATTCCCCCAGTGTTGGGGAAGCTTATTTAAATTAAATAAATTTGCAAAGGACTGGATTTTTACCACTGGCCTCAACAATTATATATTGGTATTTCATGCTGGAAGCAGGTAGGCACAGGGTCGGAATGAGACACACTTCCTATTACTTTTGTTCTTTGAAGTGTCTTTCAGAGAAATTAAGTCACTTTTAAAATTTTATCTATTCCAGATTGTTTCACATATTCATCCTTGTTCCACCCTTGTCTTTAAAAAAAAAAAGGGAAGAAAAACAGAAAAAAAAACTTAGCTTACCTCTTTTGTTGTTCACTTGGCAACAACTCATAGAAGCAGTTTTGACAATGCTGAAAATTTTCTTTTCCACCTGATTTTTGCCATTGCCACATGTAGTCTGTAGTGGTTTAGTAATAAGATCTTTGCTATAGCATCTGCAAATTAGCACCTTGCATTGCAACCTCTCTGGAAACTTGCTGATGGTTTGCAATTGTAGTAAGTCAGAGTTGACACTATACCCAAATGTTTCAAACTTCGTTTTTTGGACTAAAAAAAGATTCCAATGGGCAGATTGTTTCCAAGTCACTGTTAGGAGCTGTGCTAGTGAAACACAGCATCTCAGTTCTCAAGCACACACATTCATTTTAGTACACGAAGTTACTTTGGGAAGAAATATGCACTGTTCTAAACTGATTCTATCTATTCTTCTCTGTTCCTTGTCATTTGCCTTTTCTTCTGAAATATTTTGGTGAATTGAGCCAGTTCACCAGTTTTCAAAAGGCCATCATTCATACAATTTTCCATGTAGACATAAAAGAACTTCCTTAATCATCTAACTTTCTTGGACTTTTATGCAAACCAAATTGATTTTTTTTAAAAATTTTCTGATAAAACAAGAACATTCCTTTAAATACACCAGCAACCTGCCTTTGAGATTTTAAACTACTTACAAATGACAGCCAAGACAAACGAGCCAAGGGTAAGAATACATACAAATGAAAAACTGTTGCAAATGAGGGTCAAAGGATTAATAGAGGGTTCAGGACCCAGCTTTAGAGGCTGCTTAAGGACAGCTTTCAATTGTGCCAAGGTTCAGATGCTTCACATGCCACCAGAGTTTCATGGAGCTTATAACTACACAGGTCTAGATTACGCTGCCCTTGTTTTATCACACCATCAAACAGGGCTGGAGAATGCAGCAACTTGGGATGGATAAGAGCAAAGCAGAGGCATGTGGGAGGGGCATGGGTAGTAGCAGAGAGCGTAACTTGCAGTGCCAGGCAAATCAAAAGGCGGAGGGAGCCTCCCAGCTGATTCCTCAGTGTCCTAGAGATTTCTGTTATTAATGTGGCTTGGGGCATGTACTGCTGATAATTACTGCTAGCTGGAATAATTAATAAGAATAATTGCTCGGCATGGAAAGGGAAAGGGAAGCTCTGGGAGGAGGAAAAAGCAGGCTAGCGGAGCAAGAGACTCCCCAAGCGCATTTGTATAGACAGGAAGTTCAGCAGCAAGCATCCTGAGAATCAAAGAGTTGTCTGGATGCCAAGGACAAAAGTTAAGAGATACCAAGTGAGGCCGAATTCAATAGTCTTACCTTGGAATGCAATGGAAAAGCAGCTCGTCATGGCTTCAGTGAGGGGTAACTCCCTTTGGAAATAATAGGTGGAGGCTGTGAAAGAAAAATACAGTGTGAAGGGAATTAAGAAGTGTCCTAAAAATGAGCAGACAAGTCTGTATATCTGGTTTAAACCCAATAGTGACAGCAGGAGAGAAGCAAAAAAGGAAGAAAAGTGAGGAATGTTGCCCCAGTGAGAGTTTGGAAGAGTTTATCCCAGCTTGAAGGAAGAAAAGCATCCATTAGAAATCAAGCATGGGTGTTGACAGTCTGTAAAATAACCACAATTTGATGTAATAGGGTAAATTTTCTCAACCCTACGTAGAGTTGCCAACACAGTTCTTGATACTGTAGCTTTCTACATATTACACTTAAATATTCCCCCAAAGGCAAGACAAGCGTATGCTTGGCAAAACTTAAAGAGGTGAGGAAACTGGATGTGAAAACTTAAGTGTAAGCAGCATATGGAATCTGGCAGCTAGAGTTCTGATAATGGCATATAGAGCAAGGGGGCCAAGCCCAAGGGCTAGGTGTTCACCGTGACCCTCTGCAGGAGACAGGGCACCATGTGCAGTGTTGTGTTATAAGATTAGAAAAGCCCATGAAGGCCAGGGGTGACTATTTATGATTGCTTTTCCCTATGGGAATCCTACAGGAAGAGCAATTAAAGCCAAAAAAGATTGATTTATCAAATTATCCCTTACTCAAGATTTGATGTTAGGCATTGCGTTTCATTGGCTCATGAGAACCCTTTCTCCATGTTTGTAACATAAATGGATTACAATTGTAAGGCAAGAGAAGAACTGCTACTAAAACAGCCAATGCCAGTGTGTGGTGGTGGGGCTACTTCAGGGTCGTACCACTGCTCAGTGTAGGGATGATACTCCCTTCGCCAAGCTCCTAGCAGCTTGGGGTTGCAGCCCTGCTGGGTAAGGGGCTTGCGTGCCTGAAGACAGGTGTTGTCATCTTGGGTTAAGCGGCTTTGCGTCTTTACAGTAGTTAGGGAGTTCCAAAGGGAAGACTCTTAAATGACCAATGCCTTTTGAAAGGATAGGACAAGAGGAGGATGAGAGAACCAGGTGTAAACCAGGCTCCTGGTTTTAGACCAGAAGACAAGGCCAAGTAGTGCCACCATGAGAGGGATGGCTGAAATGTCCTAGGGGGAAGTCTCAGTCCATTCACTATGTTCTGAGGAAGCTTTGCCCACCCTAACTGAACATGGCATTTCTTGGCAAATAAGAATATGAGCCAGACCTTGAAGATGCCTCCAGTTATCCACTCAATGGCACTGAGGATTATGGCAGTCAGGTACCAGGTGGGGTTGTTGGTATTTATCAATGGCTATGACAGGGTTAACAGAATCCAGAGTAAACCTGAGCATGCCTTGGAACCCAAGGACATACTGCAGGTTAGAAATGCATTCAATGCTCATTTTTCTCACAGCTTGGAAAAATTACAGTTGAGGAAGTGTAATTACTGGCATAAACAGTTGAATTGGAGTGTGTGGGCTGGGAAGTGGGGCGATGGTGGGACAGGAAGTGGGGTGGAGCCCAAGTTTAAATGAGTCATGATTCAGTCCTTAAGGAAAAGGGAAGAATACCTCAGCATGCTTGCCATCCTGTCGAATTATAGAACATCTAGGCCCTCCAGCTCAATATCCCAGAAATATTTCAGAAAACTGAAATTCTTCAGTTTTCTCTGAAGAATTGAGAGAAAACTCTGTTAGCAAGGTACAACAGAAAATTCAAGGGCTCTGAAGTCACCCACATGTGGAACTAAGTCTTGACTCTGCAGCTCACCTCAGAGTGACCTTAGACAAGGTATTTAACCTCTGTACAGTGTGGATGATAATATTCATCTGGTAGGATTGGTGTTGGATTTAAAGTAAAATATGCTACGTGCTCATTGCCTGACACATATTAGGTACTCAATGTATGTCAGTTCCCATGTTCTTTATCTTCCCTAGACTTCCATGGTCCTGCTCCCCTACTCTTCCTCTCACCCTTCCCTTAGCCCCTCCATCAGTGAATAAATAACAACTGTAATTATTAGAGGTTTGAATAGGATCCCTGATTATCTTGCCTATCAGGTTCTGAGCATCAAGTAATTTCTCTTTCCTGGTTTTGGTTTTAGCAATTTCTACTCTTGTTCCACCAGGGTGGTACCTTGGTCTATTCTACAAATATTTACTGAGCACATCCTAGGCGTCAGGAAGTATGCCTGCTCCCAGCATGACTGATGCCTTCATCTTCTTCAGATATCAAGACGAAAGCTGTCGCAGGGAGCAATACATTGAGAGGAATCTCTTGGCTCCACCCTTCTGAAGGAAGGCACAGTGCCACAGAAGGAGGGTGACTTACAGAGACAGTGGTAGGACGAGAAGACAATCATCACCTGGCTCAAAGTAAAGATCTTATCCCTTAACACTAACTATTATTATGTGCTTATATATGCCTGGCATTGTTTTAAGTGTTTTCCGTGTACTAACCTATTTAATCCTCATAAAAAGTCTAGGAGAGGGCTTCCCTGGTGGCGCAGTGGTTGAGAATCTGCCTGCTTATGCAGGGGACACGGGTTCGAGCCCTGGTCTGGGAAGATCCCACATGCCGCGGAGCAACTGGGCCCGTGAGCCACAACTACTGAGCCTGCGCGTCTGGAGCATGTGCTCCACAACAAGAGAGGCCACGATAGTGAGAGACCCACGCACCGCGATGAAGAGTGGCCCCCACTTGCCACAACTAGAGAAAGCCCTCGCACAGAAACGAAGACCCAACACAGCCAAAAATAAATAAATAAATAAAATATCTTAAAAAACAGCACAACAGTGTCTAAAAACTAATATGAGCAACATAATTTAACAGATTATGTTCTTTAACTATAAAAAAAAAAAGTCTAGGAGACAGAGATGGTCATCACTTCACATTAAAGATGATGAAACTGAAAGATACAAATGCTAGGGACCTGTCCAGGTCACAGAGATAGTTAGTGGCCTAGTAGCCCGGTTCCAGAGTCTTCCCTCTTGACCTCTACAACATGTAACCACACCATTATCCACTCCCATCTACTTCCATCCTGACCTACAAAGCAAGGCATCTTCCCCACTTCTATGCTCAGGCTTCTTTTTAATGACTTCTCTTTCTTTTTAAGAGTGCTCTTATTGTTTATTTTCATGTAATTTAATCCCTATTAAAATGTTAGCTTGGGAGCAGAGGGTACCGTATATACCTACTGTTTTATAGTATCCTGGGGCTGGAACAACATTTTACCATTGTTTAGGTTTTGGTCCAGGTAAATGTCTCCTCTTACTTCTCAGTAGAGAGGCCCAAGAAAGGTTGTAGTAAGTTTCTGAATTATCAAGAGACTAGATTCAACCAAAGGAAACTTTGTCAATATTCAAAGAGAATCTTTCTGTTTAGACCAATCTTAACACTGAGATGGTCTCAAGCAATGTTCTACCAGGACCCAGTCTCTCTAGCCTAGTAGAGGAGGGGAGTAGAGTTTCCCAAATGCCTTAGGGTACATTCCACCCATGAATGGAGCTGCAAGGCAATCTGAAGTCCCAAGGGAACCAGTTCCCAAATATAAATTTTAACTTGTTTACCTTAAACTTGGAGCCTATTACAATAGTTCCTTTGGGATCCTGTCATTCGCACTCAATCTATCCTCATCTTCTAGGGATTGGGGCATGTCTCTTTCCAGCTATGCTTAAGGCTGCATTATTTCCCAAAAGCTTTAAAAGTGAGCCAAATTATTCCTGTCCCAGCGGAGCAAACAAAACCCTGGCAAGGAGAGACAACTTTTAAATCTCCTTTCCCCATGGCCCCTTGGGGACAAAGCCATATCAGAGGGGACCAGAACTTCAGGCTTCTCGTCTCCCACTGCCTGGCTCAGACCAAATAGACTTTTCTCTCTTTCCTTAGCTGTAGGTCTCTTCCTTCTTTATTTTTCTTTTCTGACCTTGAGGTCTCTCTCCCTTTTTAGGAAGAAGGTTCAAATTTACAGAAGCAGCAAGAAAATGATGAAGTGTTAAATTTAGGATCATGAGGCAGGATAGAGTCTGTTTTACCCACCATATTATCTCCAATGCTTAGCAAAGTAGGTGTGCAATGAGTAAATAGAATCAGAAGATAGGACATCTTCTAAGAAGGGGAATAGATATTTCCCTACACCCAATTAGAGAGACACTGAATGGCCAAGTTATCTAAAGATATCTTCTCCATGATCCTATCTTGTTTTCTTGGCGTAAAGTTAGTGGGTCTCCATCAGTACCTGTAGAAATCTTTCTTAGAGACTTGGCAAACCAGCAGCTGTGCACCACAGGAATAGACATGGCAAAACGTGAGAAACAGTCTGGACGTGAAGTTAAAGTTTTTTGTTCATGGCTCTCTATCCGTGGAGCCAAGGATAGATCTCTTACCCCATAGGATCTCAGTTTCCTTTTCTTTAAAATGGTTCCAGGGCTGGCTGGTTCAACTGTAACTTCAAGGAGTAAGCCTCTCTATCAACTATTTTCCGATTTAAAAAATTCTGCAAGGGAAAAATAAGAAAGGACCAAGTCTCTCGCCTCTTTCTTCTTTGCCGTCTTCAGAGCATTATGTTTTCCTCCTTGGCCGGTTGCCCTCATGGACCCAATACAAATACCACAGGTTTCATATGCAGGTGGCAACATTTAGAAGAAAAAATAGAAACTTCTCTGCCTTGTATCCCTTCTCAAGAAAACCCAACAGACGCCCCCTTGTGTCTAACTGGAAAGGTTGCATCACAATCACTTGGTGTAGATCCACAGACTTAGATCATTCAAGATTCATCTCCTTTGGGCTGGGGAGATCAGCCTTCCATGAGGACTGGCCAGCTCCGAGAAGGTGAACACCAAGGAGGTCTGGTACCAAGGAAGAAAGTAGAGGATGGCTGTTGGCTGGGAGGCCAGTGGTATGCGCTATAAATGTCATGTGATTCAAAGGAAGTAAGAAAGATGATAAGCAAAGTTTGATAGAAGTAAAGAAGAGTGGAAGACAGCAGAAAGGCCAGGCTCCCACAGGAGGAGTCCTCGAAAGGCAGGACTGTTACATGTCACAGACATTTATCTAAAGGTCCTAGGTCTGCTCTGCCTGCGCCTACTTTTAACTGCTTGAGCAGCAGGCTTTCTCTGGTTGCAGGACAAAGAGACCTTATGCAAATTCCTTAGGGGTGAGGAAGGACTTGCTCTAGCATTTTAGTGCATTTCCCCAGGAATCCCGAGCTGGGATTAGATCAAGCATGCTGCTTTTTTTCTAAACAGGGGCAGAAGTGACAGTCCCACCCCCTGGTAGACCAGTCCCCTGAGCGTCTTAGAGACACTTTCCACTTCCCTCCGTGCCATGTATTTTTTTTTCCCTTCCGGGTATTTGCACGTGTCATTCCATCTGCTTAGAACTCCTTTCCCCCTAACTTTGGCATATTCTTTTCAAACTTTAAATTTCAGCTTAAGTGTCCCCTTCTCTGGAAAGCTGTCTCTAGTCTCCAAGGTTCTGGGTCTGCTCTGGCCTCCTGAATTTACACTGAACTACAAATTGCACTTTATTATAATTGCCTGTTTTCTTGTCTGTCCCCTCTGCTAGGTAATGTACTTCTTAAGAGCAAGGACTGTTTCAGGTACATGCCTACGCCTGGCACACAGCATAGGGATCTTGCATTCAATGAAGGCTTAAAACATGTTAAAATAATGAAAAAATACTCAATAGGAATAGACATAAAAATACGTTAGAATTTGTAGTCAAGTCTTTGGAACCACCAGTATCATTGAACTTTTAAATAGTTTGGCTCTAAAGACAATCACTTCTCCCCTTAGGAAACTTGTCTGAGATGGCAGCTCTGTGTCTAACCTGGAGCCTACAGCATAGGAATGATGCCTCCTGTAGGTTTGTGTGTGTTTGTGTGTGTGGTAGAGAGGACCCTATTGCTTTTATTTTTCTCAAATCAGTTAGATTTAATACAGTCCTTTCTATCTTCTTTTCTTAAATCTAAAATAGATCTATACTGGTAGTACCACTGATGTTGGTAGTGAGTGTGGGGTGAAGAAACATTGTGTTCCTTCCTTCCTTGCTTCCTTCCTTTTGCTCCTTCCACCAATAAATTATTACAGCTACTGTGTGACAAGCACTCTGCTAGGTTCAGGGGCACAGTGGGGATCAAAAAATATATTTTCAGCCTTAATGGAGTTTATATTTTAACAGTGAATTTATAGTTTAAATCAGCATCTGCTTAGAGCAGGGGGAGGGAAGAAGGCATTTGCACAAAGAGAAGGGGATTCCCATTTGGCAGGAGGGATTCAAAGGCACATCTCTGGCCCTTCTTCCCAGGGCCAGGGGTGGAGGAGTGAACTGGCTGTCTGGTGAAGGAGGAAGGAGGAACTGAGCATGCCCCTTGGTCTCTCTCCCTCGCTTGGCCCCTCCTCACCCTAGGCTGGCTGCACCCAGACCCATGCTCTCTTCTGCCTGCAGAAGGCAGCCTGCCCCTCTAATCCCAGGATGATTCCAAATGTGATGCTGTGTTAGCAAGACATGTTGGCACCATGGGAAGTGGATAGCCCAAGACACCAAATTTATTTTAGGGAATTAGAGAAAACCTCCTTGAGGAAGTAATGTTTAAGCTGAGACCAGAAAAATGAAGAGGACAGAATAAGGGTGTGGGAGACTACATGGTTGGGAAGAGCATCCTATGCTTGGAGAACACTTGCGAAGGGTGGATGGAGAGAAAGAACGGCTCAGGCAATTACTGTCTTCTTCCTGGCCTCTGACCTGGTGTTAGAAAGGGTCGTATCTTAGTTTGGGACAGAGAGGAGATTTATGTGCTTAGTCATTCATTCATTCATTCATTCATCCTAGAGTTACTCTCCTAGGTGAAGGGAACATAAAATTCTGAGTTAGACCCAGTCCCTGATCTCAGGCAGCCGTCGTTGAATGGCGATGCAGGTGTGCAAATCAGTTTGTTCATAAAGCAGTGTAGGTGCTCTGCTAGAAGACAATGGTACAGGATTTATGAGTGGTGGAGAGAGGTATGTTACAAGAGGTAAAGTAGAAGTGACCCTTGAGTTGAATGTTGTAGAATGAGTGTGTTTTTACCAAGTCAAAAAGAAGTCTTACTCTCCATCTTTGGTGTTTCCCTTCCTGGACCTTTCTGCCTTAGAAATCTGATGATTATATGGTGTAGTATTCCCCTACCATAAACATTCTCCCTTCCAAATTCTAGCCAGGGTGATGTCACTATAAGACTATGTCTGGTGTAAATGGGATATAATCCCAAGGCAAATCAGCAATGAAATGAGATCTCTTTAAGGAGAACAAATTAGCCTCAACATAATAAAATAGTTACAACTTTGTGGGAGATATGTAAAATGGTTTACATCACTGAACTGTCCCAGATGGTAAACACAAGGCAAGACTGTATCTTAAAATGGATGTATGGTGGATTTGGTTACAAATGTACAGTACGTGCACAGTGCATATGTGTGGAATAAACTTTAAGCACTTTTTGGCCTCCTGGACAGTGAATGTTTATGATAATGTGCCACACAAATATACCCACAATTTCCAATGTACGAAAGGGAACAGAGTATCTAAAGCCAATGATATGTCAAAAGAAAATATGGTCATTGGAAAGGAGAAAACGTTGCTGAATATACAAAAGAAAGGACATTAGACTCAATGCCGTATGTAAGACGACACAGATAATAAGATGCTTGTAAAAACGTTGTAAATGTAACTTCCAGAAAGGAGGCAAGTGGAAGGCTTCTCCATTCCCCTGTAAGAATGGCAGAGCCGGGGTCCCTCGGGGAGGAGGGAGAGCACACAGTGGTGTGGGAAATGAAATCGAAGAGGCCAGGGACACTGATTTGGTTAGGCCATCACTCCACTGTGAACTTTGGGTCATACGCAGTTAAGGGCGGAAGGAGAAGGCAGGAAGTATTCTAATGAGAATTCAATTAATTCAGGGAATCTCAGAAACCAGGTGTAAACTCTGCCGGATATTAAATGATCCCTGAGAGGAGACTTCGGGTTTTGTAGCGCATCAGATCAATTTGCGAGGAGCTGGTAAATTGGCAGCTGCCCTGCTGTAGCCCCGGCTCCCCTCTCCCAGCTCCAAATAATTACCATCTTTTGACTCTGAGCAAATGTGACTGGAAACCCCTCACCAGGCTGGTAAAGTGAGGGATCCCATTCTGCTCCACCCCGCCTCCCTGTGCGGATCTTCAGGATGTGAATGCCATCCCCAGAAGCCGGGGGAGGTCCTCGCTACCCTTAAAACAGTTCCAACCAGTTGCGGGGCTCAGCATGGGGACACGGTTTCCTGTGGGTGTTGGACTGGCCATGATAAAATGACGCATGACAGTCTGATGCCGGGGCTCAAAGCAGTGGGAGCTTAATACCAAAGGGGGCAGAGGATGAAAACACAGCTGAAGAACAATGTCCTGCCGGAGAGAAGTGTTGAGTGGGGGCCCCCCCAGGGGCCACTTCGAGGGCCTTTAAAGACTTTATGTCCGCATGATTAGCCAAGATGAAGGGCCCAGCTGCAAACTTTAATTTCCTGATGACACAAAGGAACCATGAACAATATATAGATAGGATTTGAATTTGTAATAAGCAGTGGCCTAATCCACAGCAAAGGATAGTCAGTGCAGACAAAAAAAAAAAAAAAAAAAGCCGGTGAAATTTCTTAGGTTCCCCATTCAGACCTTCTCTTTACTGAGAGTTTTACTTCCAGCAATTTATCTTGGAGGAACCACTGGGGTTGGGAGTGGGAAAGAAGCAGTACACTTTTGCACTAGGACCCTGAATTCCTGACAAACTCTGTTCTCCTAGCAGAAGACAAACCAGAGTTTGTGTAATAATGTGTGGGCACTTGGTTGGGAGAATATTCCAGATAAAGGAATGACCCCATTAGTCCACTGAGAATATTGTGCTAGACACCAACCTTCTTTTACCTTCTTTTATCGAATTCTTAATCTTGAGCCAGGGTGGGGAATTTTTTAAAATAATCAATGCTTTCTTCATTCTTAAATAAAAACATTTTTTTTCCCCCAGTGCTGTTGGAATCAAATTAGCTGCTGGAAAAGAAAAGCTCAACTTTCATTTCTGTTTTCACCCTTTCAGCTCTAATAATCTTCAAGTGTTAAGGTGAATAATAATAATTTTTAAAAAGTTTAGGTCAACAGGAAGGGCCACGTGATGGTGACTGGCTTTAATAGGACAGGGAAAGCCATGGCACAAAGGGGGCCAGATGTTTTGACAGGGCACTGTGGAGCAAACAGAGTCTGGGAAAGGAAAAGAAGCATTTCAACACTTCTCAGAACAGGGAGCTTTTTGTATCCAACACTTGGAAAGATCCCAGATTGAGGGCTTCCCTCTAAGAGGCAAAAGATGAGAAATCTGCATATACATCAGTATTGTGAATGCAACATGTTAGTCTTATTAATTATGAAAAACCCCACGGAGGGAGCATCTACCTTGTTCTAGGAACTTTACGTACATCATCTTATTTAGTAGTCCTGCAAAGTTAGCTTTATTATTCCCACTTTACAGGTGAGTCCATTTATGCTGAGAACTTACCTTCCTTGTCCAAAGATGTTCTCAGGGTTAAATGTTAGAGCTAAATCGGAGCCCAGGCTGCCTGACTGCAGATCTGTGCTTCAGTCCCCTTGCAATGACACAAGTTACAAGAAAGACAGAACTCCAGGTTGGCTGTCTCACTGTTACTGAGGTCTCTCAGACCTTGCTCCCCTTGCTAAAAGCAGCAGAGCCCCTGGGGTAGTCATTCTGCTCCTTCCACCCAACGTAACCACCACCCCACCCCAGGAAAAACAGCAGTTACAAAGAACTTCCCACATGGACTTTTTTATATTGTTGACAGAATTTCTTAGTGTGGCTTCATGGAAGGAATGCAACAGGAGCACTTCCAGTCCTGCAAGAATGCCCCTCAGAGAGAAACTCACAGCTGGTTTTCCTTCTTTCCTTCTTCAGACACAAAAGGAATGGGGCAACGTGTTTGGTGGAGAGAAAGAAAATCCTTCTGCGTGATATGTGTGTCCTTGTGAGTCAGTCTTTGGAAGCCGTGGTCAAGTTCTAGCGCTCAGAAACTCTATCTGTGTGTTCCTGTCTTCGGTACTGAAGGTACCTCAAGGCTGGAGCTGGCGGAACGGAGGCTCCCCAGCTGCCAGGACCTGGATCTGATGGCCTTCTGGGCACAGCTGTTGGAGAGACTGGGCACTGTTCCAAGGAGAATGTGTCATCCACCAACTGCCTGGGCAGTGACAGGGGATGGGTGAGGTTTAGAACTCAGAGAAGCCCATTCTAACATATTCTCCTGTCACTGGAAGCTCGTGTCTCTTTATCCAGGAGCGCCCTGCCTGTCTTTGGCTTCTCCTCTGCTTTCTGTCCCCTCTTCGTCCTCCAGACTCTTGGTGTCAGAGCAGACTGCTCCGTGTTTCTGACCCATGCTATTCCTCAGAGTGAAGCTGAGAAATGTCTCTGAGGCTCGAGGTGTGCCGCAGCCTGGGCTGCCAGAGCCCCTGCCCTGGATCCAGCCCTCCTGTCCTGTCCAGGACAATTGAGCTAATTAAAGGGATCGAAGAACAGCTGAGCTACTACTAATGGGCACCAAGAGAGTGCAGGGGGTCCAAGACAAACGTTGCTTGACTCAGATTGCTAAACAGCTTAAGTTTCAGTTTTGAAAATCACTTCAGTTTTACTTAGATCGTCTTCTGTGCCCGGCAGCCAGTCCTGAGAAGGGATGCACGACAAAGCTACCCCATCTGCAGTGAATACTGTCTCCATGTTATTTGGCCTGTGGTGACAATGGGGTGGGACTGGAGTGGGGAGGGGGTTTGTTCATCACAGCCTGTCCAGGGCATCCTTGAAGGAGGAGAGAGAGGGAACATCTGTGACTACTTTCCTTCGCACAGGTAAGAAAAAACAAAGTCATCAAGTTAAAACTGTACTTTGATTTCCTCCTCTGAAGAATGTGTTGCTGAGACTTCCCTGCTGGCACAGTGGATAAGAATCCACCTGCCAATGCAGGGGACACGGGTTCGAGCCCTGGCCCAGGAAGATCCCACATGCCGCAGAGCAACTAAGCCCGTGCGCTACAACTCCTGAGCCTGCGCTCTAGAGCCCGCGAACCACAACTACTGAAGTCTGCACGCCTAGAGCCCGTGCTCCGCAACAAGAGAAGCCACCGCAATGAGAAGCCCACGCACCGCAACGAAGAGTAGTCCCCGCTCGCTGCAACTAGAGAAAGCCTGTGCGCAGCAACAAAGACCCAATGCAGCCAAAAATAAACAAATAAAATAAATAAAAATTAAAAAAAAAAAAGAACGTGTTACTAAGTGAACTGATGCGTGCTTTCTTTTATCTGAAGATCTGTAGTAATTCATATCCCCTAGAAATGAGTCTGATGTGCTTTGTTTCAACAGAAGTAGATGACCTAGCGGTATTGAAAAATGGCAAAAGAATTTTATAAGATTTTAAGACAATAATTTGTTTCTGTTTATGTATTTTCTGTCACTGAGGTACTGCCGTTCATGGCATGGAAAGGCAGCCCAGTTAGATACACCAGGTTAGGATTCTTGTGCTGCTACTTGCTGCCTATTTGGCCCAAGCATGTAACTTAATCTAAGATTCAACTTCCTCACTTGCCAAATGAGGGTAATAATAATACCTACTTGCTTGGATTGTTATGAGGGACCAATGAAATAATAAACGTATTAAGCACTTGGCCCAGGGGCTGCATTATACTGGGTGTCCAATAAATAAATCCTAGTTCAAATAATGTCTACCTCAGACCATTGTAAAGTTAAATATGCCAGTGTGTGTTAGGGACCTGCACATAGTAGGTGCATAAACATAAATATTACTCCTCCTCTCCCTCCAGTATCATGGCACCCAGGTTTGTTGTTTGTTAAAACATTAGATGTAAGACTACACTTATGTTTACTTTCTATACTTTATATCATTTTGTTGAATTACCTTGTGGATTTTAGTATTCCATCTACCTACCACTTTTAAATCAATGTGTCTCCTGAAGGAACTAAATTCTGATTCACACACAGCAAACAAGAAAGTTCAACCACGGACAAATTCCCCCACTAAGCCACCATGTTGAGGAACATGTGAGGAATCCGGGCCATGTGTCAGATTCTCACGGGTACCACGTCAACCAGTTAACCTCATACATGTACGTCTGGTTCAGAGCCATAAACCAGAACTCATTGGCTTGCCCCTCAGGCCTCAGAAATCTCTTCTAGCAAAGAGTGTATCTACAGGCCTGGCTATATGATTTATAATAGTCCTTATGTATTCCAAGTCATGGGGAGAGGAAGAAGGCACTAAATGCCAAGGTTTTAAAGACAGTGCCTCACAGAAATGACCATAAATAGCAGCTCAGGAGGCCACTTACATGAAGGTAGACCCGCTTAGGACTGGGGGCTATTACAGGGTGAGCTTATCATAACTTGATTCAAGTGCAATAAGCAAGAAGTGGAGAAGATGACCAGTCAGTGTGAGAAAGCCAAGCGGAGATCAGATAACCACATTAAAAAGATTAAAATGTCCAGCCTGCTATAAATGCCTGCTAAAATCCTAAAAAGGAGTCTGGAGAGACTCATAAAATCATAACTAAGAAAGTAAGGGAGCCCTGAAGCTTTAACCAGATGTTCCTGTGATATGAATGACTGTGTTAGTAAATTTTCATCCTAGCAATACAGCTTTGTATTGATCTTTTGCTTTTATTAGTCAGTGCTGCTATGAGATTAAATATTGTCTGGAAGGAAATACAGGCTTCCCTCTCTAGAAGGCTCTTCTCAGTAACCCAGTGTTTGTTATCACAAAGCGCACCAGGGAGTTTATAATGAATTGCTCAACAGAGCAGAGGCTTGAGTCTATAAAAAGAGTTATAGAAGGGGTAGCCTTATAGAGAATAACCTCATTTGGGAAACAAGCATTGTGTGCCGTGCGGAGTGGGAAACCTGTGGAGAGCTGTCTGAAACAGAAATAGACATGAGTATTTATGACCAGAAGCACCAATATACAGTGCTAAACACTTAATCTATGGTTAGATTTTACTCCAGATCCAAGCTGAAGTCAGCAGAATTAAATCTTCAAGTGTATTTCAGCAGCCCTAAATCCTTCTGATACTGTTAGCGGTGGCAGGGTTCCAAAATGCATTCTGTTAATAAGACAGTAAAGTATAAAATCGAGTTATATCCTTCAAGGAGAAAAACACAGAGTAAAGGAAACGAGTCTTGTAAAATTACATTCCCAGCACTCAGACCTTTTCTACCTGAGTTCCTTTCAATTTATTCTTTTACTACCAGACCATTCTCCTTAACAAATAAACAGAGAAAAAAAAAAAAGAAAGAAATTATCTCCCACATTTTTTTAACTATGAAACAAATAGTACCCCTGAAAAAAGGCCTAGGATTTTTTTCTTATCTTTCAGGTCAGAGGAGGTTAAGATTTTGCCCATCAGCTTGTAACATGCAGTACGAAGTCTCCTTGGGCTAGCAAAAAGAATTCAGCAGCTGTTACCTTTTCTTTTTCACTTAACATAACTTTTGGTTTACCTGCAGCTAAAAGAAATTTGTGAAGCATGCACAGGGGCATTGTTCAAGACCCCAAGGCAGCTCCATTAGTTTTCCCTGGAGCAGCATTAAAAAGCTTATTAAGATGTGAAATGAAGGAAGGATGGAAGGAAGGAAGGAAGAGAGGGAGGAAGGAAGGAAGGAAGAGAGGGAGGGAGAGAGGGAGGGAGGAGGCCACCACATCACATCCAATACCAACACCCTTTGAACATAACACTGACCTGAAGCACTACACTTGCTCAAATGAACGAAGTCAAAATGAAACCTAAAACTTCTGAATATCCGCTCTCACAGCCTAGAGTTTCTGCACATATGGAATAACAGACCACCCACAGCTCTGAGATCCCTGCAGGGCACCTTGGGTGTTAAGTAATGAATTTTAACCTTAACTCTGAATTTCATTGCTCTCATGAGTTTCACTCAAACTCCTTGATTTGTCAATATGTGTAACTGTGGGCAATTTCATGTTCTTTAGGCAATTCTTTTTTTTTTTTGTTTTGCCTGTTCAGGAGTTTGAAAACCATAGAAACTCCCCTGTGTTATAGAACTAATGTGATACAAGAAATTGAGCTGAGGCAATCCATTGGGCAGATACAAACGTACATGAAAGTATAGATTTATACTCCACTGGAAAACCATGTTATAGTTAGCTAAAAATTTAATACACTATATTAATGTTTCCCCTCTAAGGTAGCTCGGGATCTCTTCACAGGTAATTTTGGTTTGGTTTCTTCATTTGTAGATGAAAAATATCAGAAAAATACTATATGTAATACTTGGAAATAACACCTGTACATATTGGATAGCACATACTTTGGTATCTTAGAACAAAGACACATATACACATATATATATAACATAACTGTAATTGAACCTACAATTAAAACAAAGAGACTTAGAAGTTCTTAAGAACTATTCTCATTGCGCTAAACAACATTCGTAAACTATTTTATAAACTTCTCTCGGGTAACTGCCTAAAATGAAACCTGAAAAACCCTCATTCTCCTCCTCTCATTTTGCTGGGTTCCATGCAGACCCCTCACTTTCCTGTTATGACATCAGAGTTAAAATTTACAGACCACGGTTTTTTAAAGTTGATTTGAGAAACAATCTAATCTAGAGTTTAAGAGATGCCCTATTTACAACGATCCAACCACAGATCGTGGGTAACTTCTGCAAATGGGGGGTCTTTTTGTTGTTGCTGTTCATTCTATTTGCTTCAGTTAAAGAGGGAATTATTTTGTGAACTTGTCCTCAAATTCTGGGTGTCTGACCTAGTCAGCACCCGCAGTCTCCAGGGCCGGGCTATTAGAACGACTATGCCGTGTGAACAACTCCAGTTACATTTTTTACTTTAAAGGTTCTAGTCCAACAAGTCTTTCCAAATCCTGCTAGTTGGTTAATCCCTTCCTTCATCTAGCTTCCTGTTTGTATCTACCTTGATTAAAGTCATTTCTGTAAGTGACTTCATGCCAAATTGTGAGCGCCTAGATTAGGTTTTTGCCACTTTTTATATCCCCATTCAGTACAGAGAACAGTGCCTTTCACATAAAATGTCCCACATAAATGTCCCTTGAACTGAACTGCCTTTTCTAAAAACTGGGAATTAAATCTCCCCAGAGAGAATGGTATGAAGATGAATGAGCAGAGGACAGAAACATACTCTAATGGTGTCAGAGATGAAGCCAACACACACCTGGTCCCAGACCCTTGCTAAGATGTGTATGTAAAACCAAATTAACTTGCAGAGAATTAACGAGTAAAGTGAATGTTTTTCATCCTCCAGTTGCCCCTGGGGAGCATGTCGGAACCATGAGAAGAGGTGGAGGAAGGAAGAGATGCTGCTGCCGACCCCAGTGATAAAGACAGGCGCTCTTCCCCGCATTCCTCCATTCTGCCTGTTTCAAAATGACAGCAGGCAAAACAATTTACAGTTGACTCTAGGTGCCCCTGTCTGTGGAACTCCTTCTGTCACGTCAGAGAGATGAAAAAGAGACCCCTTTTTCCATAAACAATTCTGAGCCACATAAATATTGTTCTACTCCCACTCAGAGCAGTTTCTGTGGCTGGTCTTTGTTCACTGGCACTAAAATCCCGGCAGCGCAGTCACTCCTGTTTCTATCCACCAGATCAGAGCGCTGCAACTGTCCCGGGATGGAGTGAATTGTGACGCACAGAGGCCCAGAAAGGAGCCGGGTTGTTGCACTTTGATGCTATCTTGTGATTCTCCGTTATAACTTAAATCATTCTGCAGTGATAAAATGTCATCTTAACTTGAGATCATCCTAGCATCACCTTATTGCATAATGTTGTTGTTTCCTTCTCATGGCCTGCCCAAGAAGAGAGGTTCTCAAATATTAGGAGATGTTCTTCTAATTTAATTAGTCTGGAGCTGTACCCAGAGATCTGCATTTTAATATATAGTCCATCCCAGGTGATTCTTACACAGTTTTACTGGCTAAGAAGAAGGAAGGTTAAGCTGGGTTATTTTCTACCCAGACTTTTTTGGGGGGAGGGGGGTTGTAATAGATGGGTGAGGGAAATTAGAAGAAACAGTTCCCTTATTTTTTACATTTAAGGAAAGAAAACATAAGAATATAATAATATAATTAACTTCAATTTAACAAATAAACATATATTTCTACCTCAAAAGCACTAGTTCGTGAAGATTCAAAAATTAAATAAAAACTTGGTTCTCTGTGCTTAAATAGCAAATATGGACCAAAAAGAATTACTGTCCTGGCTCAGACAAAGGATCATCCAGTTAGTTCAATGCTCTGCTCAAAAAGGACAAAAAAGAACTTTAGATAGAAGTTCATGATTTGTCTTTGATGTCGACCTTCCCATAAATATCTGATGTTTCCTGACATAGCTTAAGAGCCAATTGTCCATGCAGGTACCACTGATAACATGGCGCAAAGGCACAGCAAAGATCATCCAGCCCTGTCTCCCTATGTCACCAATGAGATAACTGAGGCCCTAAGAGGTTAAGGGACTTGTGAAAGGTCTCTGGTTACTCTGAAGCAGAGCTCACACTAAAACCAGGCCTTCCTAATTATTCTTTTTCTCACTTTAGCCTATCACTTGGAGTAAGGCTGTCCATTAGTTCATTCATCCATTCTACTGATGCTTAGTAAGCACTTACCACATGCCAGGTGCTGGGCTACACACTGAGGATGCAAAGTTGAGTAAGATCTTCTTTCTGTCCCCACAATCCCATAGTCTACGGAAGACTGAGATCAGAAAAAAGGTTATATAAAGCCAATTTTCTTTGGTTTTTGTCATTAATACAGTTCTTATAAGTGTTAAGGGAGATCCTTTCATTGTCTCCTGGCATGATTTTCCGATTTAGGTTTTATCCTCCCTTGCATTTTGTTTCACTGTCTGATCAGCATGGATCTTTTTGTCCAGGCCTCTTGTTGAGACCTCTCCACCACTGTTTCTTTTTAGAAAGGAGGCAGCAAGTTGTACAGTGTTTTAGGGACGGATGTTCCCTGATTTGGTACAGGGTAGAGTAAAGCTTTTATTACAACTTCCTTTAAAACAATGGCCTTTGGACCTGCAGTACTTCTTTGGAACCATGACTCTCAGACCCACCTCTACTTCCCAACAGACCCAAAAGGTGACTATCCTAGATATAGTTTGGATTTCTTCTTGCCTACATGCCTCACCTTTCATTGCCATGCGTGAAAGCACATATACTCTGTCCATTCACATGGCCTCTCAAGATGGTTCTAGAGTTGGCATTTTACAAATAAAAGATCTTAGTTACAATTGTTAAGCTTGAAAATTTCACTGGGGACTCCATCCCCCCACCCCAGTTATTCTTCTTAAATTACAAGAGAGAATGAAGGGACAGTTCTGATTCCTGGCCCTCCTGAAACTCTGCCTTCTCTGGACTAGCCACTCCCTTAAGCAGCTGACTCTATACATGAGCTCATCCTCTGTCTTAACTCCTCAGCCAAGGCAAATCCGAGGTAGTGAATTGCATTTTACAGCTATTAAACCTAAAACATTATCCCACAGGAGCTGCAGAACCCTGAAAGAGCTCACATTTGTATTATAGTAAAATGTCAGTAGCTCAGAAAAACAAGTACCCAGGTCCACAATGCACCATCTCTTGCCACTGTCAAGGATACTAAATTATTTTGCCCATGTGTATATGTTATTTAGTAGTTTCCAAAAATGTACCTAATTTATCACCCAATTAGAGGATAAACTTCTTTTAGAACAGTGACTACATATCTTATTTACTTTCAAAATAAAACCTAATATATATATTTTTGGAGACAGTGGATGCAATTTGACTAAAGATCCATTTTGTCCTTAAATTTTAATAGCATCAGTCATTCATCTGTTGATTGACTGTCTTGTATTTGGTGTAGCCTCTGTACTCAAGTATTTTGCAACCTTACTGAAAAGGAAAACACACATGAAATAATTGGGATAATAGATCTAGAAGAACTTTAAAGTCTATGTAGTCAGTTTCCTTGTAGTAGATATTCCTGCTTTTCACCAATATTTCTGACTCACCTCTCTTCTGAGTACCCAGGAAAATTGCATTTCTCAATCCCTTGAACTTTAGGTAGATCATGTGGCATGCTTTGACAAAAAAAATGCAAATGGAAGGGATGCGTGTCACATATCAGTAGAAGCATTAAAGAACTGGAGCATGCTTCTCCATTTCCCTTCTTTTTAGCAATTGTGGAGGAAGTTTCATGGTTGTCTTAGCCTGTTCGGGCTGCCATAACAAAATACCATAGACCGGGTGGCTTATGAACAACAGAAATTTATTTCTCACAGTTCTGGAGGCCAGAAGTCCAAGATCAGGGTGCCAGCACAGTTGGGTGAGTGCCCTTTCCCAGGTCACAGACTTCTCATTGTGTCCTCACAGGTGGAAGGGACAAACTAGCTCTTTGGAGTCTCTTTCATAAGGATGCTAATCCCATTCATGAGGGATCTGCTCTCAGGACCTAATCACCTCCCAAAGGCCCTATCTCCTAATATCATCACCTCAGGCATTAGATTTTCAATAAGTGAATTGGAGGGGATCGTAAACATTCAGACCCTAGCAGTGGTGAAAGGCACAAAGCCTGAATCACAGAGTCAGGAGCATGGAGAACAGCTGCCCAGAGTCCCACCCATCCCCAGGAGCCTTTGTGTGAGCTAGAAAAGCAATTTTTGTTGTGGTAGGTCACTGAGATTTAGGGTTATCTGTTACCAATAACTGGTATAGCCTAGACTAAATCCTTCATTTTACAGATGAGAAAATTTTAAGTGTCAGCCTGTGTGATACCAAACCTCAATGTATTAAGAACTCAATATAACCATGGACTGGAATGGCTGAAGATTTCTTCATGAAGGATGTCTAACTTGAGCTTCTCTCTGTAGGACATGTATGATTAATCCTGGGGAAGTGGTTCTGGCATTGGTGGGGGTGTAATGGTGGCAGTGATGAGACAGCCCAGGTCAGGAGGAGAAGACAGGAAGAAAATGGGTACCTGATTATAACAGCAGTAGTTCATAACTATTGGTGCTGAGCACTTTATTTGCATTATCTCATTTAATTCTTACAGCCATCCCTATGGAAATAATAATCATAACTATTTCAACCCTCCCTATGAGATAGTCATGATTACTATTTGCATTTCTTTACAAAGTAAACCAAAGCTTAGAAAACTTTACTCTGAATATCTGGAATTCCCTCCCATCTTCTTCCCTTCATCTTCAAGAATAAGAAGTGCCTCTTTTCTTCTGAAGATTCATGTCTTCACTTATGCAATCAATCATATCCCCTCCTTTTCTCTGCAATGTTGCCCTAATGGTTGTCTCTTCTTTTCCCATTACTTGTAACTGCTCTATTTCTACTGGTTCCATCCCTTCGCTTTAAAAATTAGGCAAATGACTCTCATTTTAAAAGAAAAATTGTTAAAAAAATAGAAAACTGAAATAATTAGACCCTAATCTGACTTCAAGTTGGCACACTCTCTGTCTTCACTTCCTTAACCCATCACAGAAACTTCCCTGGATGAGTCACCACTGACTTCCTGGTTGCCAGGTTCAGTGGACAAAATGAGCCCTGATTTTACTGGGCCTATTGGCTAGAGATAACTTGGTTTTTGAGGTTCTATGCTCTTCTGGATTCTTCTTACTCCTTTACTACTCTTTTTAAATCCAATTTGATGATTCCTCTTTCTCCACTAGGGCCATATTTGTGTCTTCAGTCTTTATTCTTCTCACAGAGGAGAGAACCCTATCCACTTCTCTAGGTGGACTACATGTCAATAGATTAAATCCCCCCCAAATCTAAAGCTCTGGAGCAGTTTTCTCTCAAGGACTTCATAAATATGTATTCTGCCTCTTTATTCATGTGTTACCAAGTCCCCTTGAAATAAATAGGTAAAAAACCAAATTCATCCTTTGCTACCCCAAACCTTCTCCTTCCCCTGAACTCCTTATCTTCATAAATAACTCCATCAACTACCTACTCCTTCAAAATGCAAGTCTGCAAGCCTATTTTTCTCCTCTTTCAATATAATTAGACTTCATAGCTTGAACCAACCATTTAGATAGCTCTCAATTTCTCTTTTTTGCCATCCTTGTTATTGGTTTAATTTAAGGCTTTGTCATCCTCATTTTAGCTAGATCATTCCCTTAATTGCAGTAAGACTCCCTCCAAACCATTCTTCACATTTCAGCCAGAGTAATCTTTCTGTTCTAATATGTTCATGTCATTCCTCTACATTGTTCAAAGGTGCTTCATCACATTCTGGATAAAATCTAAATGCCTTAGCAGATACACATGGTCTTTCATGGCCTGATCTATGCTCAGGTCTCTAGCCTTTTCTGCTGCTACTCCCTTCTTCACACAAACCCCCTGAGCCAAGTCAGAGATGTGTTGGCCCAGGAATGAGCTGAGGTCTCTCTTACCTTCATGTGGCCTCCTCTGCCTGAAATACCCTTTACTCTTCCCAGTGGATCCTCTGGCACTTTTCACCTGTCTTCAAGTCACAATTCAAGAGTCTTCTCTGCTGTAAAGCCCAAGTGCTCCCATGTTAGTGCCACTGCAGCCCCTTGAGCGCAGTCTCTAAAGCTTTCATCATATGGCACAGTGATCATGGTGACCGTGTGCATGGTCCTCTACCAGCTGAAGGTGCAAGATTACTGAGTGCAGAGTCTATGTTATATACCTCTTTTTATCCCTGTGCTTACAACAGTAAATAAAAACAACAGATGCTCAGTAAATATTGCTAAATAAGTGAATTAGCATAGATTATTTGAAATATAGATTATATAAAAAATTACTTAAAAATTTGGTTTGCATGTCCTTCTAAAAATTAAGGGGGAATTTTTTTCCACATGATCATTTCATAGCTTGGTTCCATTTCTCTTCTCAAATTTATTTATCTGTTTCACGATATAAGGTTAGTCCTTCAAAATAATGCACAAAAATAAAGTGAGCACCTTGTCATCAAGATTTGTAGAATGCCCACTCTAGGTTCAGAGCCCTGCAGTTAGGAGAGAAACACTTAGAAAACAAATGGACTTTTCCTTCTTTTTTTTTTTACTTTGCTTATCTCATTTACAGCTTAGAATTTGCTTCTGAACCACAGGTGGGCATAAAGACATTTTGATCTTCAAGGATTACTGATATGTCTAAAAGATAGTTTTTATAATTCAACCTGTTTTCTGGATGAGTGGAGCACACCAAATCGTTCAGTACTTTGATGAAAATAAGAGGGCTAGACGTACTTCTGTTTAATAAGGGTACATCAGATTGGAGCCCATATTTTGATTTTTTGTGTGTGTGCGATAGTACTGTAAATTGTCTTTTTTTCATTTTCTCAATCTCATTAACTTCATTCTCCATTGCTTCATTATTTTCAGAACTGTCTTCTGTAGCTGCATTTTTTTTAACCCACTAATGTCAGCTGTTACAGTATTTTTAATTATATTTTCCCAATATTTCTTTGCTTGTCATCATTTATTTTTAATTTACATGCATATATTATTTTTATGATGAAGTACAAGAATGGCTGCACGCTATATGCAATGTATAGTTACCAAATTTTTTATAGGGCCTTTGCCTCTTGTGTCTCACAATGAAATTGCATTTCTGCTACTCTTCCCAGATTTATGCAGAGAAGAGACCATTAGGAAGAATTTAGACCCATGTTGGTAGGCTCTGAAGACTGGCTCTCAATCAGTGATTACAACAGATAATCTCATTCTGGTTTTGAGGATTTATGTTTTAAATTGCCATCCTGAGCAGCAGGATACTCACAAAGCATTTAGAAGGTGGCCCTTAGGAACAAACTGCCTTCAAGGTCATAACTGTGACAAACCAATCCCCTGACATCAAGTGCCATGGTACATGAGGAAAACCTTAATCAAAGAGGAGCGTGATGGAGATGGAGCAGGGATTTAGAAGAAGTTGAGACACAGAGAAAGCGAGTGTTCTAGAGAGTAACTCAGTCAGCTGCACAAGAACTGAGGTTAAAATTCAGGCTCAAAGTGTTCATGTTCTTTGTGATTGCTTGCATGAGTATTACTGGGACTCTGGCTCAAAGCATGGATGTTCTCTGGCCCTGTGTCAGGGAACAGCGGGAAGCAAAGTCAAGATAATAATACCAGGTAACATTTATTGAGTGTTTACTGTGTGCCAAGCACCATTCTAAATACCTTAAATGTACATTATGTCATTTAACCTCATAACAAACATATGAATCAGGTACTTTATTATTTCCACTTCAAAAATGAGAAAACCAAGGACTGAGGATAAAGTAACTGGACAAAAGTCATACATATTAATAGGTAATGGAGTTAGGAGTTGAACCTAGGCTTTCTTATCCCCAAACCCTTGCTCTCAGGTACTGCACTGATAAAAAAAAATACCAGGAAAATACACATTTAGGAGAAATATTAGAAGGGCAGTTCTTTCTGCCGAACTCCTTAACACAAGAGTGCCCCAGTCTTTGGTCTTCTTTTCTTTACTTACACTCAGATCCTTATGAGCTCAGCCAGTCTTATGACTTTAAGTATCACCTATATGCTGACAAACTCCCAAATTTAGATCTTCAGATCTCTTTCGTAATTCCAAACTCATGTGTCCAATTGCCTTCTTGACATCTCCATTTTGATGCTGGGTGGATATCTCAAACTTAACAACTCCAAACTGAACTGATTTTTCCCCACAGTCATATTTCTCCCACAGCATTCTGCATCTCAGTCAATGGCAACTCCATTATCCCAGCTGTTCAAGTCAAAACCTAAGTCTTTCTTGGCTCTTTCACTCCAATCCAATCATGTTGGCAAATCCTGTTACTCCCACTTCAAACTTTATTTAGAATCAGACTCCTTCTCCTATCCCCTCCATGTAACCAGCCTGGTCCTGACCACCATTCTGTCTCACCTGAATTACTGTAATAATCTCATAATTGGTTTAACTGCTTCCAATCCCATCCATCTACTGTTTATTCTACAGAGAGCAGTCAGATCGATCATTTTAAAATGTAAGTCAGATCACGGCAATCCTGTGTTGAAAACCTTGCAATGGCTCCCAATTTCACCTGGAATAAAAGTCCCAGTTTCATAATGGCCTATAAGACCCTGTGTGAGCTGACTCTCCCTTAAAAAGGTCTTGAGAGGAGAGGATATTTTCTCCTCTTCCTCTTTTCCTCCTCTCCTCTTTCTCCTCCTCCTGCTCTACTTCATTTTCATCTTTATTCTACTTCATTTTTTACTTACTCCATAACACAAGTTCTAGAACAAAATGGAATTCAGTACTTGGTAGTGTCTATTGAATGAAACACGAATTCTCTCTTTGGCCAAACAACTTTCACAGAGTCATGAAAGCAAGAGGTGTGGAACTCATCCTTGACGACTGTCTTTCCATCATTCACTATATTCAATTAGTCCTAAGGACATAGACATGGCTCTCAAGTTCATTTTCTCCTCTCCATCTCCATTACCCTTACCTGAGTGCAAGGCCTCTTTACCTTCCTCTATACCAGCTATATCACTGCAACAGGTCCCCAAGAGGTTTCCCTTTCATTGGCCTCTCCCTCCATCTCTTCTCCATCCTACAGACAAAGTTATATTTCTAAAAGGCAAATCAGATATCATTTCTTGACTTAAAGAGCTCTAATGATTTCCCTTTATTTACAGCTTTGCTTTTGAACCTTTTCAGATCAAGAATCCCTTGCAAGTCTGACAATATATATGAACTTCCAAGAAAAGTACAAGTAAGTACCCGAGTTTGCACCAAATTTCAGGTGACTCATGGATGCTCTGTAACTATCCAAGGAAGTATTCAGCTCCCAGGGATTCTGCATTAACAAACCTTGGGCCATAGTAGAGTGAACCAAAGTTCTTCAGTCTGGCCCAGCAGCCTCATATTCCATGACTACCCTTACTCTTCTAGACCAAGCTCAAGGGAAATACTTGAGGAAGTTTATCTTTCCTATTCACTGCCTCTAAAGCATATTATCCATTAGTTTTGTTTTGTTTTGTTTTTTAATTTAAATATAGTTGATTTACAATGTTGTATTAGTTTCTGGTGTACAGCAAAGTTATTCAGTTTTGTTTCTTTTTCATATTCTTTTCCATTATGGTTTATTACAGGATATTGAATATAGTTCCCTGTGCTATTTAGTAGGACCTGTTGTTTATTTTATATATAGTAGTTTGTATCTGCTAATCCCAAACTCCTAATTTATCCCTCCTCCACCCCTTTTCCCCTTTGGTAACCATAAGTTTGTTTACTATGTCTGAATCACATTGGGTTTTAAGTTATTTCTAAACATTTTCTCCCCCTAGAGCTCTCAATTCTTTGAAGAGAGGAATAATATCTAATTTTTGGTTTATGTTCTAGTCCTATCACAGACCCTAGGGCACAGTTGATATTTAGTAAATATTTACTGGGTGATTATATCAAAGGTTAGAAAAAGAATGGACGTTGATTTCTCTGTTAAAGATTTGCCCATCCTGGTTCCTTCTATCCTTTCTGATACCAACCAGAAAAGAGATAACTCAAGTGCATCAAATTACAATGTGATGGTAGTTATATACAACAAAACCAGTGGTTACCAGTGGGAGAGGGAAGTGGGCCAAGGGTCAAGATAGGAGTATGAGATTAAGAGATACTAACTACTATGTATAAAATAGATGAGCAACAAGGATACAGTGTACAGCACAGTAATTATAGCCATTATTTTGTAATAACTTTTAATGGAGTATAATCTATAAAGTACTGAGTCACTATGCTGTACACCTAAAACTAATAAACTATTGTAAGTCAGCTATACCTCAATTTAAAAAATAAATAAATAAAACTTTCCTAGGGTAATGCTCTATACACTAAAAATTGGGAACCGTTGACCTAGAACTCCCTTCCATTCTCTTTCACTTGTATGTTGGATCTGCGTTTCTTCCTTCTTTTCTTGACTCCCCTTTGTTAAAACTATATTTTAAATTCATCATGGTTGCTGATTACCATTTTTTGTTTGTTTGTTTTCGGAAGCAGGAACAAGATTAAGAGGAAGAGGTTAGATCCAGAAAAGTGGACTAACAATACTTAACTCACAGGATTATTGTGAAAATGTAATGGATAATATATATAAATTATTTCTTTAGCATAGTTCACAGCCCAAATGAACTGCTCAATAAATGGTAGTTATTACTAATAGTAGTAATAATAAACAACCCTGAAATTTGTCATTTTCCCAATAAGATATAAATGTATATCTCATAGTGTATGTATGTTTGCATGTAGATATGTATATATAAGAGGAATAATATCTAATTAATATAAGGATATTATATATATTATATAACTATAATATATATATTCATATAAGAGATTTCTAATTAGCAGATCATTTGCCTCTCTTTATTCACCTACTCAATTTGTCCTGTCATCTGACTCCTGTCTGTCTGTCTAGCACTTTGACTATCAGCCTTAGCTCCAAATTGGAGGTAGCTGAAGATCAAATCTTATTCAGTACTTAGAAAACTGCTTCATTCTATTAGGAAATTTTTAAATTACTCAGATGAATCACGATGAAGACTAATTTTGAAAACCGTGTTTGATCAGTGGTACAGTTTTGGTTGATAGTTCTGCAGTTCCCAAAGGAAACTTAACAAAATATTTTCAAAGAGGAACACTTTGAAGGAAGAAAAGATTATGCGAGGAGGCAAACTTGGGGGAACAACCATGCTTCATAAGAATTCTTCATATGGTTTCTCATTCATTAGACACGTTCATGAACTGTGAATCATGTCGGTGGTGCCTCTTTATCAACTAGGACCAAACTGAGATTCTGGAAAGACCTCTTCAATAACACGAAGAAAATGATTCAAGGAGATTCTCAAAGATTTTTCTATAGGACAAAAAAGTGAAGCAGTATAACTTTGATTTAAGCCAGACTTCTCTCTCCCGAACTAAAATTTGTCATGATCACAGCCACCCTGATGTCATTTAGAATTTCTTCATCATTAGAAATCTCTAAGTGAGAATGAAACTGTAACTTGAGCTCCCATTTTCTAGTTTGAAGGTTTCAGCAGGGATTCCATCAGCTCCTGAACTACCTGATGACTTCCAGGGGGTTGAATAGAATAGCACAAAGAACTCTAGTATTAGGAAAGTTGCAAGTGAGACTCTGAAGAGCAACTTCCAATATGCATTTGCTCTCTTTGCAATAATCTCTCTTTAGTTCTTAACATGCAGGAATATAAAAGGCTTTACTATAACGGGGGTGTGGTGGGGGAGAAGAATAGGACATTCCGTGAGAGTTTGAAGAGACACAGACATTGGTTAGCTATGAGACAAGGTTTCCAGAGGGTGCTCTCAAACAATAGAGAGCAGTGGGAGATGGGGTCTAGAAGGAAGGACATGCTGCCCAGTATGGGGATATGGAAGAGAACAGCTGACATAAGCTTGACAAAGAATTATGTATCTTCTGAGAAATCTTCATCAGAACTTTTTGTCAGCTTTTTCTATACTGATGAGCCTTCTCATATTTTCATCTCCTTCCCTTTCCACTCATATTCCACAATATCTCACTTCAGTAACTCTCCTCCTGGTATCCTCAAAGTTTTCATCTCATCAGCCTTTTTATAACTATTCATCTGGCTAAATCCTGGAAAATTCTATTTGTCCTTCCCTGTACATGTGCCTAGGATGTGAACCATCGCTGCAGAGAACCACGACTGGGCAGTCTGGGGTCACTGTAAATTCATGTGATGGAAATTCAAAGATGCCAGGCAATCATCATTTCTCCTCCTCACTGCTCTGTCCCATTCAGCACAGCAGCCTTATCAAATTTCCCAAATCTTTAAATCCATGTCCCTTCAGGCTCTGCTTACACTCTTAGCAAATAATCACCTATTTTATTAGAAATATGGACACCGTTGGATGGGAACACCTCTGCTTCCTGCTCCCAACCCCACAAAATAAACCCCACTTTATCCACCCCTTCCCTCTTCCCTCCTCGCACTTGGAAAGAGAGTGTTCTGGATCGCATGCCTTCTGTTCTATCAGTTTTCTTTTCCCTGCTCTATCTCTTCAACTTCTCCCTCCCTGGTTCTTTCTGTTCAGCAAATATTTCTCCCATCTTAACTTTAACTTCCCTTCCTTCCCCCTCCTTCCAATCAAGTATCTCGAAAGAGCTGTTTGCATTTGCTCTTTTACCTCCTTACCTTCCCCTCCCACAAGTCCAAAATGGTTTCTGCCCCTTCTGAGTCACAGTGTTCCAATGGCCATTTTTTAATCTTTAGCTGACTTACCCCGGTCACTCTCCCCCAGCCAAGAAATTCTTCATATTTTGCTCCTAATCTCCCCACCCTGCTCTTCTCACTCTCCTATCTGGGCTCCCCTTCCACATTTCATCCCCAAAATGTCAGTTTTTTGTTCAATTTAAAGGTGTTAGATATTTGCATTTGTGTGTCAATTGTTGTTTATGACCTCTGGTGTAATTGGATTTTTCTAAATTATTTGCGAGAGGTGTTTTACATTTTGAAGTTTTAAAGTTGCCAGAACCTCATAGGTTTTGTCACAGGCATTGAAAATATTCCAAATTTTTCATTTGTCTTTCAATTTTTAAGACAATTTTAATTTTATGCACTAAAATATGTTGATCCTTTCCTTTATAGTTTTTGTTTTCAGTGTCATGCTTAGACAGGCTTTGCTTATACTAATATTAAATATTGATCTATTTTTTTATAAGAAAAATTTTAGAGCAGTTTAAGGTTTACAGCAAAATATAGAGGAAGGCACAGAGATTTCCCATAACCCCCCTGCCCTGCACATGCATTGCCTCCTTGATAATCAATATCCCCACCTGAGTGGTACATTTGTTACAACTGATGAACCTGATGATGACTGATACATCATTATCACCAAAAGTCCATAGTTGGCATTAAGGTTTACTCTTGGTGTTGTACATCCGATGGATTTGGAAAAATGTATAATAACATGTATCCATCATTATGGTATCACAAAGAGTATTTTCACTACCTTAAAAAATCCTCTGTGCTCTACTTATTCATCCGTCCCTCACCCTGAACCCCTGGCAACCACTGATATTTTTACTGTCTCCATAGTTTTGTCTTTTCCAGAATGTTATACAGTTGGAATCATACAGTATGTAGTCTTTTCAGATTGGCTTCTTCTACTTAGCGACATGCATGTAAGTTTCCTCCATGTCTTTTCATGGCTTGATAGTTCATTTCTTTTTAGCACTGGATAGTATTCCACTGTCTGGATGTATTACAGTTTGTTCACCTACTGAAGGACATCTTGGTTGCTTCCAAGTTTTGGCAAATATGAATAAAGCTGCTATAAACATCTGTGTGCAGGTTTTTGTGTGGACATAAGTTTTCACCTCCTGTAGGTTAAGTACCAAGGAACAAATTTACTGAATCACATGGTAAGCGTTTGTTTAGTTTTGTAAGAAACTCCAAACTGCCTTCAAAGTGACAGTGCCGTCTTGCATTTCCATCAGCAATGAATGACATTTCCTCTTACTCCACATCCTTGTCAGCATTTAGTGTTGTCAGTGCTCTGGATTTTGGCCATTCTAATAGGTGTGTAGTGGTTCTGTTTTTCTTCTGATAGTTTTATGGTTTAATTTTTGAGGTTCAAATCTTTAATTTATCTGAAGTTTATTTGGGTGGAAGTTTATTATGATGTGGAGAAGAGAGCTACTGTTAATCTGTTCCAAATGTTAAGCCACTGGCCCCCAAATAACTTTTTGAATAATCCTTTTCCAAAGATATTTTAAATGTCACCTTTTCTGTTCTATTAACTTCCCGTAATATTTGGGAAGTCTATCTCTAGACTTTCTAGTCTCTTCTGTTGATCTGTCCTATTTCTGGACCTATTCCTTAATGCTTTTAATAATGTAGATTTATAATGCATTTCAGTAACTTGTTGGGAAAGTAGACTTCTAAAACTTCTTTATTGACTGGCTTTATACTTTTATTTTCTCAGGTAAACTACAGAAGCATTTGGTCACATTATAAAGAGTAATTTACTATTTATACTTTGATTGTAATTTGTTAAATTTGTACATTAACTTAGAGAAATATGGACAACTGTACACTTTCAAGCTTTTACATCCAGTTGTTATATGTTTCCTTTTTGATTCCCAGGAGAGGATTAAATTGTTCTACATATAAAGCTCAGAGTTTTTGTTAATTTCACTCCTAAATAATTTACATTTTTTGGTTTTGGTTACCATTGTGAATGAGATTTTTATTTTCCACTATATTTATATGTAGAGAGGCTTTATGTGATTATCTTGATTCCAGGTACTTTACAAAACCTGCTTAGTAGTTTTAGTAATTTTCTGGTTTATTCTGTAGCATTTTTTAAGTGTTTTGATCTATCATTTGCAGAAAAGTAACTTATCTCTTTCCAATAATATGGACTTAAAATTTTGTTTTATATCTGACCGTAATGTAAACAAATTTCATAAAATATATTAAAAGGAGTGGAGATTTTTCTTGTATTTTTTTAAATTAATTTATTTATTTATGGCTGTGTTGGGTCTTCGTTTCTGTGCGAGAGATTTCTCTAGTTGTGGCAAGCGAGGGCCACTCTTCATCGCGGTGCGTGGGCCTCTCACTATCGCGGCCTCTCTTGTTGCGGAGCACAGGCTCTAGACGCGCAAGCTCAGTAATTGTGGCTCATGGGCCCAGTTGCTCCGCGGCATGTGGGATCTTCCCAGACCAGGGCTCAAACCCGTGTCCCCTGCATTGGCAGGCAGATTCTCAACCACTGCGCCACCAGGGAAGCCCTTTTCTTGTATTTAATTTGAAAGTCTCTGATTTTTTTATTAGGCATGATATTTTCTGTTTAATAAACAGATTTTATATCTATGTATTTATTTGTATGCACCTAGAATATCTCAGGAAGGATAACCAGAAAGCAGTAACAGTGATTGTATCTGGGAAGGAGTTTGATTGATGGGACAGTGAAGTAGGGATATACTCCATGAATATACTTATGTGTCCTGAATTTTGTACCATTTACATGTATGACTCATTCAAAACAGAAATAATAGAATTGGGGACTTCCCTGGTGGCGCAGTGGTTAAGAATCTGCCTGCCAATGCAGGGGACACGGGTTCGATCCCTGGTCCAGGAAGATCCCACATGCCGCGGAGCAATTAAGCCCCTGCGCCACTACTACCGAGCCTGCGCTCTAGAGCCCGCAAGCCACAACTACTGAGCCCATGAGCCACAACTACTGAAGCCCATGTGCCTAGAGCCCAAGCTCCACAACAAGAGAAGCCGCCGCAATGAGAAGCCCGCGCACCACAACGAAGAGTAGCCCCTGCTCCCCGCAACTAGAGAAAGCCCGCGCACAGCAACGAACACCCAACACAGCCGTAAATAAATAAATAAATAAATGAATGAATAAATAAAGAAATAAATAAAATTTTAAAAAAAGAAATAATAGAATTAACAAATCAAAGAAACATTTATTTTGTTATTAAGAAGTTATTTATTTAGTCTTAGTTTCTGTGGTGTTAAAAAAAAATACTTACCAATGAATGGGTGGTGAATTAAACATGTGTTTCTTTCTATATTCATTGCCCTGAGCATACGACTCTTTATTTGGTCTTTGTTATAGTACATCTAAAATGTGTCTAATTTTAAACCATCTTCATTGGTTGTGACATTGTAGTCATTTTTCCTGATGAAATAACTAAGGTTTCATTTAGCATCTCTGTATCTATGGTCATGAATGAGATTGTTTTGCAGTTGGGGCAGCTGTGAGGTTTGGGCAGGTTTTGATGTCGGTGCCATGAAACAAACTGACAGTACTCCAGACTTTCTTATGCTCAAAAGTTTATTTAGAGTGGAATTTCTCCAGTGTTTGAAAAACTGAAGGAACTCATCTGTAAAGCTACCTGGTTTTAAGCTTCTTTTGGAAGAAATATTTTGATAAAATCTTGAATTTTTTTAAACTGCTAGGATTCTATTAAAATTTTCAGCAAAGAAAATATGCCTTAATATTTCTCATGAATATTGACCTGAAAGACACCTTCTAAATGCAGGATGAGTGTGATTTTAGATCCAGTCTAGACCACATTGTGGTTCTAAATGATAAAAATCATTAAAAAGTGAATTTATTAACATAAAAAGTTTATTTTCTGATTTAAAATTACAAAATTTCTTTCATAAATCACCAAATCTTGCTCTTACCAAAACAGAAATACATATTTATATTTGGTAAAACAATCTGAAGTTTTTAACTCACTCACATGGTTACATGTATTCATTAATAACACAAGCCGACTCTTAAAAATATTTGATTTTCTGCTCAGAGTCCATAATGGTAGGAACTGAAATGACAAATTTATCTTACTCTAGAGAACAAATCTCTGTAACTCAACTATATCTCTGCCACTCATGAATCATCAAGTCTGGGCTTTACTTGTGGGATAAATATATCTGCTATGTATACCTTCTTGTCCTTTCTGTATAACTATATATTTCTTTCTTTGCATCCACTTTTATTTATATGTATCCTACCTCTGATACTCACAGTGGAGACTTAACTTGGAGGAAATCAATTAAATCCACCAGTATTGTTTTTGCTGTATAATACTGCTGATCAAAACAGCAAATTTGCCAGGGTCTTTACCATACTTTCTTCAAAGAAGAGGCACAAACTGGAAAAGGGAGTGAGGTGAACATCTGATCAAGATGACAAGCACCAGTGGATCCCTGCCGCTAGCTGGAACACAAGCCCGATGACATGTATTTGGTGTCAGTCTGTTGTAGATTCTGACAGAGGCCAATTTATGGTCCAATTTATGTCTTGACTCTCATACGAAGGCCAAGCAAGCTATAAAGTGTAATAAGAATTTCTTCAATCAATGTCCAGAGGAAAACCAAATCACTCAGTTGCTGACACAATATTGCATCAACAACCGGGTAAAGTTCTCACAAGTGTGTGACATGCCCCCAGGCTACAAAGAGCATGGAGACGGAAAAACCCACGATAGCAACACCACATCCTAATGAAAGAAGTCCTAAACTTTATAGCTGCTAATAGGTCATCAGCTTTCTTTTTCCTTTATTCTAATAGTACTCCCATTTGGGAGAGAAGGGGAAAGGAGTATTAAATAAATAAATAAATTATTCTCCTTCCTTCCAAGATTTCAGTTCCAGGCTTATTTCTGACCTCCTTGCTGTGAACTCCTTCTTTCCTCTTCTCCCTACCTCCTTTCCTTCCTATCTGTTCCCCTTTTGCAGAGATAGTTATCTATTTGTCCCTTGGCAGATCACTCCAACTTAGGCTCCTAGTGAGGTAACACAGATTAGTTCCTGATCAGAGTTTCTATCCAGCCAGTCGTGGGCTCGTGTATTTTCACTCTCTCATCTTTTAGATTGTTTTCCAACCAGACACATGCCGTTAAGCACTGTTACAAGTCGGTGCATGGAGGGCTTCAGAGAAGAAAGATGGGAGAATCGGCTGTCCATGAGGTCTATCCTAATCGTTTCTGATTTGTTTCTTCCAAATCCTATTTTAAGACTGTCACTGTGCCCTCCTGCCGCCACACACACAAAGCGAAAGGCTGTAGAAGCGCCATTATGCTCTATTTCAAATGTGGCTTCGAATACGTGTGCAGTTAGGGCTGGAGTCTGGGTAATTTTGTTTATTGGTATGAGGGAGACAAATTGGCTAACCCGAGGCACTTCATATTTGAAAGCGTTTGCCTTCGGAACATTAGGAAATTTACAGGGCAGGAAAACAGAACACATTTTTTAGAGGTACTTTTTCCTCTTTTTAGAAAAGAATAGGGGAATTGTTAAGAGGACCTAAAATGCACTGTGGTGTACTGGATGAGAACTGGGGGCAGCTCTGGTTCACGTGGCAGTGCTGGCACTTCATGGGTGTGTAACAGGTTGGGAAGGTACTCCCGACTTCGCAGTGCTTCTGAGAAAGCCAGTGTTCACAAATGAAAAAGAGTCAAGCAGTAATTATCATTAGTATTTGGTAATATATCTAATATATTCCTGAAAAGGAATAAGGCTCCATCCAGTCAGGGCAAATTTTGTCCATGCGCAGTTCAAGAAGTTGTGGTCTCATGCATTGATTGGCTTTGCCTCTGGAACCTTCCCCAACCCCACTAGTTCAAAAATTAACCACCCCTTCTCATGTTCTGAAAGCAAGTCAGCTGTGATTCTCCGTTGTCAGGGAAAATCCAGGTGCAGTGGGGCCCAAACCAATACAATTGGATGGACTTTTACAAAAATACGAAGCAACTTTCACAGAAGTGATCATTTATTTTAGATTGAGAAAAGAAACCACAATTTCTTAGAGCCTTGGAGACTTGAATTCCTTTCTCCTGAGACCTCTTTATGTTTACATAGAAGGGATTCCTGGCTGCAACCTGGTTTCCCCTCCCCACCTAGAACCTGCACCTGCACCAGCAACTCCCCGGACTCAAGGGGCTGGTGCACGTGAGCAGCCCTGAAAACTTAAGCTTCTATCTTTCATATTGTTGTTACTTAACAATATGTGTCTCTCCTTCTAGCAGATCCCAGGTATACTGTTCTGAATAATATGGATACAGTAACTGCATGTGGAATCGCATTCTGAACTGTTTCACTGTTTATTTCTCTTGAGTAATTTTTCCAACTGTAAAAGTACCCTCAGTTCATGACTGACGTTTCGAAAAACCCAGCGAATGAATTAAAGAAGAGAATTGGAATACCTGTAATGTCATTGCCATTAAATGTTGTATTTCCTTCTGATCTTTTTATTGCAGATGTAGTTGTATGTGTGTTACATAATTTCCTTTAAAATATCCTGCTTTTCACTTTTATCATTTTCTAATTTCCTTTCTCATTAAGAACATTTTGAAAGCTTGACTTTTAATAGTGAATAATTTCACATTATACAGATGTACCATATTTTTGTACCCATTCCCCGAACATGACTCAGGGAGCTGTGTCCTATGTAGGCCTATTTCCAATAAATAGGCACAACACCCTATAGAATCCTTCTAAGGTTTTTAGTCTTCCCATTTTATTTCTTTGCCTTTGAGGTGGAGATAACATAGAGAGCTAGGAGTTGGGCTTCAGAGTAGTAGAAAGAAGGAAGGGGTAGAGGCTGACCAAAACCTGCTATTGAATTTGGATTGCCACAAAATTCCCTACACCAAAAACTCTATTAAACCTATTAAATAAAAATTAAGTAATAGTATTTTTCTCTATGCTTACGACCCAACCAAAATGTTAAGCACAGATTTAGTAGATGTATAGATAAATAGATAAAAAGGACAATAGATTCCATTAAAATAGCACCCTGAGAAATGGTTTACCCACTTAATTGGAATGATGGCCAAGGGAGAAATTTAAAGCAAAGCATTTCAATGACTCTAAACAAATGAACAAATGGTTTACTTAATTCATTGCAATGTCTGGTCTGGTAGTACCCAAAAGTCTATTCAAAAGATGTCCCATTGCATTGCCCCAGGGGTTGCTTCTTTCTGCCCTGTGCTGAATATATACAGACATTTAAAATTCACGTCTGATATAAAAACCATCTATACAGATCATGTTAAATGTCTTGGGTTCTACTTTGGAGTCTCAGAATTCTGACCAACACCACAAGAATAACATGATCTGACTTTAAAGAAGTCTGCCTTGGGTTTAAAGGATGCCTCCCCAAGCAGGAAGAGTTCTAAAAATGTTTCAATATAAAGCATTCATTTGTGACTAAGCTATACTTAAGGTGGAAGAGACGCAGACTTGGATTGCAGAAACATTTTTGGAGCATGTACATTGTGCCAGAAATCAAACAGTATGTTTTCACATTTTTCATCTCATTTAATTCTCAAAAGAATCCTCTGAAGAAGGATTCTTAAACGCATTTGATGAGTAAAGACAGTGAGACTCAGAGATGTTTAGTGATGAGCCCATACACTTCATCTGTTTACTTATCTATTCGTCCAGGAAATTTTTTGAGTACCTACGCTGTGCCAGGCCCAGAAAAAGGCTCTTAGGATACAGTTTTAAACCAGTCATAATTCCTACCTTCAAATTGGTTACAATCTTGTGTACTTAACTACTAGATGAGTAAACAGTGTAAAAATGCAGCAATAAGAGTAAAGCGGTGTCATGGGATCACATAGGAGCGATATATAGCTTAGGTTTCAGATGGTACGTTCAGTGAAAGTTTGCAGAGGAACAGAGGAAGAAATAACTAAACTAAGGAAAAGTTGTCTCAGTAGAGACTGGCAGGACTTCCCTGGTGGAGCAGTGGTTAAGAATCCGCCTGCCAATGCAGGGGACACAGGTTCGAGCCCTGGTCCAGGAAGATCCCACATGCTGCGGAGCAACTAAGCCCGTGCGCCACAACTACTGAGCCTCCACGCTTAGAGCTGGTGCTCCACAACAAGAGAAGCCACCACAATGAGAAGACCGCACACCACAACAAAGAGTAGCCCCCGCTCACCACAACTAGAGAAAGCCTGCGCACGGCAATGAAGACCCAATGCAGCCAAAAAATAAGTAAATAAATAAATAAATAAATAAATAAATAAATAAACAGACTGTCAGAACACAGGGGACAATGGTTAAAATATTCCAGGCAGGGGGAAGAGCAGACATAGAAGGCTGACCGTGAAGAAGAGGATCATGTGTGTGAAGATCTGAACAGGTTTCAAATGATAGGTGAATGGAGTGCAAAATTATAGCTCTATGAATAGTAAAGCCAAAGAAGTAAACAACAAGGTTTTATAAGTCAAATTAAAACATTTAAAGTTAATATTAAATCCAAAGGAAAGCCTTTGAAGTGTGTTAAACAAGGACAGACATAGCCAGATTTGTGGTTTAGAAAGAGCACTCTGACTGTTGTTGGAGAATGTATTATGGGCTCTAAAAGTGTTAACATAGAGAAGAGTTAGAAGACTACTAAGCAATCCAGGTAAGAAAGATGATGAGGCCCGACTAAGAGGCAGTGGTAATGGGGAGAATAGATTTAAGAGTTGTTTATGAGAAGGAATTAATACAAAATGAACTTTTACTAAAGGGTAAAAGGGAGAGGGAGAAAAGCTATGACTCTTCTGGAGAAATGACAATACCATTCACTGGGATAGTTAATATGAAGAGAAAGGGAGGTCTGACTGCCAAAGATCAAGAGCTAGAATTTGAACACGTAGAGTTTGTGGTGCTGGTAGATGTTAAGTTGGAGATGCCCAGTAGATAGTTGGACTTATGAGTCTGAAGCCTGGATCCATGGGTATGAAAATCAGTTGAACACAGGTGCTAATAGAACCCATACATGGAGGTTGATGAGAAACAATTAGTGGAGGGAGAAGAGTCCATAAAGGAGAGCAAGAAGGAATGACTGGAGAGGTACAAGAAGAACCCAAAGAATGTGTTATTTCAGAAACCATAAGGGAATAAGAGGCTTTAAAAGGGAGGAGCTAATTTGCAATATTATATGTGGTCCATTAAGATAGGTGCTGAAAATTGCCCATTAGCTTTTGCAAATAGGAGGCTATTGGTGACTTTATCTAGGTCATCTTCATGGAGGTAATGGTAGAAACCATATTGTTCTGGGTTTAGGAAAAAATGGGAGAATGAAATGGAGACAGAGGGCTAGCTCACACTATTGAGAAGTCTAAAGAAAGAAGGGAAGATTGAATGGTAGCTAGAGGAGGGATGCAATTTCAAAAGAGGGTTTTGTAAAAGGCAGTTTTGTGTGGATGTGGATGTGCATGTGTGTGCATATGTGTGAGTGTAGTATTTTCTTTTTTCCTCTGTGTGCATATGTGGTTTTGTTCTGCAGGGTTACTTTGAAAGTCTTCTGATTTCTATTCCAAGACTTTTTGGTTTTACCATAACTAAAGAGTCTTTGCTATAAAACTGTTACCAAAAAAATTCTGTAAAGCTGTTCCAAGGGTCAAATGAGCCATTGTCCTAAAACTAGGCTAAGTAGTTTTTATCGCATTAGATTAATAAATGGTAAATACATGTAATACACCATGAAGACCAGATATTCTTGTCTAAATGAGTTAGAAAAATGGCAGGACTAGTAGGGAGTGACACAACAGCTAAACTGTTACTGAACAGTTCTTTTGGGAGACACTTAAAGAGGCAATAATGTAGCTAACTTTGAGCATTAGATTTCTTCCCTTGGATTCTGAATTTTTCAAGCAAATTCTAAGAAGGAAGCAGCTTGTCTCGATGGTTGATAATCTTTGCACTACAATGAGAATATTTCCATAACATGCTTTGGAAAAAAATGTGTCATTCTTTTTCTCTACCGCATGACTTTTAGGGTAACAACTTAGGTTGCTTAATGGACACTGTTGTTTATTAGCACCTCTATCTTAGGATGAGCAGTGGAAGGGAAAATATTATGAAATTTAAATCTGTCCCTTTCATTAATAGTTTAAGTACTTGGGAAAAAAGCCTACAGAGGAGAAAGGTATAAATGAGTGCATAAAGAAAGGTTTCTACTCCCTAACTATTCTTGTCTATGATACAACAGGAAACTAACAGTTGGGTGTAATGAAGCAGAAAGTCTGTTTCATTGGAATAAGACATCCAAACTATCTGAAAATGAAATTTAAAAAACAATTTCATATACAGTACATCCAAAAAGATAAAACACTTAGGAATAAATTTGACAAGAAAAGGGCAAGATTTGTTCACTGAAAACTACAAAACATCATTGAAAGAAATTAAAGAAGACCTAAATAAATGGAAAAACATCCCATGTTCATAGATTGGAAAATTAAGTATTGTTAAGATGACCAATACTCTCCAAATTGGTCTACAAATTCAATGCAATCCCTTTTAAGATCCCAGATGCCTTAAAAAAGAATGAAAAGCTGATTCTAAAATTCATATAGAAATGCAAGCCAAACAAGCTTGAAAAAGAAGAACAAAGCTGGAGAACTTATAGTTCCCTATTTAAAAAATTACTACAATACTATACAATACAGTACTACAGCAATAAAGACAGCGTGATACTGTCACAGAATAGACATATATATCAATGGAATAGAATTGAGAGTACAGAAATAACCTCTTACTTTCATAGTCAACTGACAAGGAAACCAAGCCAATTCAATGGGAGAAAGAACAGTCTTTTCAACAAATGGTGCTGGGACAACTAGATATACTCATACAAAAGACTGAAGTTGGAACTCTACCTCACACCACATACAAAAGTTAACTCAAAATGGATCATAGACCTAGGTGTAATATCTAAAACTATAAAATTCTTAGAAGAAAACATAGGCATAATTCTTTGTGACCTCAGATTAGGCAGAGGTTTCTTAGATACGACATCAAAAGCACAAGCCACAAAAAGAACAGGTAAATTAGACTTCATCAATATTTTAAAATTTTGTGTTTCAAAGGATATCATCAAGAAAGTGTAAAGACAACACACAGAATGGGGGAAAAATTGGCAAATCATACAACTGATAAGAGACTACTACCCAGAATGCATAAAGAACTCTTACAATTCAACAATAAAGGACAAACAATACAACTAAAATATATTTGACTAGACATTTCTCCAAAGAAGCTATAAAAATGGCCAATTAAGTATGTGAAAAGATGCTTGACACCATTAGCCACCAGGGAGAAGCAAATCAAAACCACAATGAAATACCACATCACATCTACTAGGATTGCTGTAATCTAAAACACAGACAATATCATGGGTTGGCAAGGATTTGGAGAAATTGGAACTCTCACACATTGCTGGTTGGAATGTAAAATGGTGTTGCTGCTTTGGAAAACAGTTTGGCAGTTCTTTATGTTAAATATACATTTACCATACAGTGTAGGAATTCCACTCCTAAGTATATATTCAAGAGAAATGAAAACATACATCTACATAAAAACTTGCAGATGAATGCTCATACAGTGTTATTCATAACAGTCAAAAAGTAGAAACAACTCAAATGTCCCTCACTTAACTAATGGATAAACAATGTGGTATATTTATATAAGGGAATATTCTTCAGTCATAAAAAGGAATGAAATGCTGATACATGCTACAACATGATGAACCTTGGAAAACATATGCTGAGTGAAAGAAGCCAGACACAAAAGGCCACGTATTGTATGATTCCATTTATATGAAATGCCAGCATAGGCAAATCCACAGGGATGGAAAATAGATTACTGGTTGCCAGGGGCTGAGGGGAGAGCAAAATAGAAGTGACTGCCAATATGCATGGGGTTTCTTTTGGGGGTAATGAAAATGTTCTGGAATTAGATAGTGGTGATGATTACACAACTTTGTGAACATACTAAATAACACTGAATTTTACACTTTAAAGGGGTAAATTTTGTTATATGCATGATATCTCAATTTTAAAAAAGAAAAAAAGAAAGAGGCATTGATAAGTAATTACCTAAGAAAGACCCTAGATTATCAGCTCTGACAGTACAGCAGTAAATGCTCAGTTCTACTAAACCCCATTCCTCAGGCTAGACTATTTTCATTTTATTCATGTTTAAATCCTAAAACAGAGGATACATTATATATACATATACATAGAGAGAGAGAGAGAGATTTATACTATATGCTTCCAAGTGTCTTGAAATAAAAATGAACATTAAAAATTATTTGTTTAACTTGCCTTAGGAACCATGGTAGGAACCTGCCATAGAGAAGGCGCAGATGCAGGAGCACAGCTTATCCATGGAATCTGCGCAGCCAGGTGATGTCGCAAAGGAGAGAACGGTCCCCGTCTTAGACGCCTAGTCAGTCAGTTCACTTATCCATCTTTGAGTTTCCGAAGCACTGAAAGAGACTTAGCCCAGCATGGCTGTCTCCAGTCCCTTCCAGCTCTGTCATTCAGAGTCTCTGAACACTGAGGAAAGCCTGTCTAGACAGAGCAATGATATTTTCACAACATGGGGCTGGCAGACCATCATCTTTTAAGAAAACCAGCAAATAAAAACAGAACAGCAAACCCCAGTACAGTAATTAGAGAGTAGACCTAATTTGAATCCTCTGTAATGAAACTCAAGCTTTTCTTGTTCCTTCAGAGACACTGGAACAATCCTCAATGAACGAGCAAAGCCACCTCCAGAGTGAGATTAATCGGGACAACTGCCACCAGCTCAGTGCAGAGCACACAGTGCTTGGTGCCCAAGGACCTGGGCCTGGGTGGTACCAGGGCGGAGGATGATGTAGTATTTCAGGAAGGCTATGATGTGGATATGGGGAGAAAAGAAAAATGAACTCCCCAACTGAAATCATCCTGAGGCTTTTGTAATCTACACACATGCACACGATTGCCCAGGATCCTTCCCACCTGTCCCAGTGAACAGAGTGGCTCATGGCCACTTCTATGCTTTTCATCTCATGGGTGCTTGGACTAAAAAGAGGAATGGGGAGAGGGGAGGAGAGATACACAGGTAGGTTTGCCACAGTCTCCACTCCACTTGGAATGCATCAGGGAGTGAGAGCTTCCTGGAAATAAGATGCTTTGTGAGCTGAGGAAGGTCAGGGCAAGCTGATAAAGAGCTGGGCTTTGAAGCCAGGTTGCCAGGGTTGGAACTCTGACTCTGTAACCTCCTGGTTGTGTGATTTGGGGTCAACATTTAGTCTCTGTGACTTTCAGTTTCCTCATCTGTAAAGTGGTCTAAATTCCTACCCCAAAGAGTTGTGAGAATTAAATAACATATTTATTAAATGGTAGACACTATTTTAAACAACAATGACAAAATGCTATTGTATCTGTGCTCATAATTGCTCTATTTTTAATCTTATTTCCCCTAACATTTTCTAACTTGGCTTAGATTTAGCTATAGCAGTCTACCCAACTATGTTCTTTATATCAACACAATTTGATGCATACTTATTATGGTCTGTGTTAAAATCCTAGGGATCAGACAGAACCGTTTTCACATTCCTGACCCAAATATATATAGCAGCTGTGTGACCCTAATAAAAAAGTTTAATCTTTCCAATACTCATTTTAAAAATATATAAAGTAGATGGGACTTCCCTGGCGGTGCAGTGGTTAAGAATCTGCCTGCCAATGCAGGGGACGTGGGTTAGAGCCCTGGTCCGGGAAGATCCCACATGCCGCTGAGCAACTAAGCCCATGCACCACAACTACTGAGCCCGCACGCCAAAGCTACTAAAGCCCACGCACCTAGAGCCCGTGCTCCACAACAAGAGAAGCCACCGCAGTGAGAGAAGCCCACGCACCGAAACAAAGAGTAGCCCCCTCTCGCCGCAACTAGAGGAAAGCCCGCACGCAGCAATGAAGACCCAACGCAGCCAAAAAATAAAAAATAAATTAAAAATAAAAAAATAAAATAAAATAAAGTAAATTTAAAAAGCAGAAACTTAAAAAAAATAAAAAACATAGAAAGTGGAGCCTTTAATAGATACCATGTCTAAAGTCTTTAGAATAGTACTGGGGAAACAACTAGTATAAATAAAATGTAGTTCTCCTCCTCCTTCTCACATGTGCTAAATTACCTTTATTCATGTTTCTTGGGATAATTCAAATCAATTAAATTACTTTGACCAGCTCAACAACCAACAACCTGATGGATAACTGATTTAACCATAGTCAATTGTACAGATAGTGAAAGTGGCTGCAAAATACAAACTAGCCGTTGTTATGGTCTGGAGTGTCTGCTAAATGGAGAAACCGTGTTAGAGTTTTAAAAGTAATATCTAGAGAAAATTGTCGCCAGGGTTTACCTTTCTCTGTGTCTCTGTCTCTCTCTCTCTCTCACACACACACACACACACACACACACACACACACACACACACACCCCTTCTGGCTTTAACCTAGCCCTTCCTTCAGAAGAACTCAGCTTTGCCTTTCATTTCTTTCCATATAAATGTAGAAATAAATTTCTCCAATTTACTGAAAAGTATCTCCCAAAGGGACCAAGGGAGGCAGGAAATTAAACTGTGGTGCTGAAATCATTTCAGCACTCCAGCTTTACCCCACAAATGTAAATTTAGGGAATTCCACTTGTCAAAGTCCTCTTTGAAGCTTTGAATAATTGGATCCCAATTATTCTTAACCACATTATTCAGGCCTATGTTCAACTTAATACCTAAATAGATTACATTTTTTGCCACCTACTAAAATTCCCCAAAGTGAATCTTGCCACATTATGCTCCTCAGTTAAGAGTGAAATTTCTGACTAAAAATGTTTTTACTCATATTCCAAGATGGCTGCAAAATCCTCCGTGATAACTAAAGCTGTGAGAATTGGCATCACATTTGAACTGGTATCAACTTGTAGTAAAAATATGCTCAGGAAGAAGGAGTCATTGTACTTTCTTCCAATCACTTTAATACCTGAGACATCTTCCTTCTTACTAATAGCTACTCCTAATGGTTATAAAGTCAAAACAGATAGCAAAGAATATAAAGGAAAATCATAGTATCTGGAAAGCATCCCTTTAAACAGGTTGAATACAGTGTAAATTACATGTTCTACTCTACTTTCAAAAGGAATTAATGTTTAAAATGGTGCCATGAACATTCTCTTGTTATATAATTTTCTTTTGATTTTGTTTCATACAGAGCACTGTTATCAAGAGGCTACACTACATTTTTGTGAACACTGAATATCAAATGTTTCCTTTCAACTTTGCAAGAGAAAGTAAGAGAGAGTGGCATGAAAACTTTTCTTAAATTGATTTTAAAAATAGATGTATCTTCACGGAGCATGGAGAATCAAGATGGTGTTAGTATTATCTTTATAGCATATACATATCGTCACTGAAAACTATTTACTAAGCACCTGGGTGCTGTACTAGATTCCTCCTCTCTTCCAGGTGTTTAAAATCTAAATCCACCATTATTATCTTGGATGAATGTTTGCAGAATGAATGGGGCTGAGGGGGGTTAAAATTGTTGAGCGTCTATTATGAGCCACGCCCTGAGCTTGCTATGCACTTGTTATACCTAATCTCACTTAATCCTCACAGAAACCAAACTCTTTAGTATCGGTAATGTGCTCAAGTTTTCACAACTAGTAGGTGGGAGAGTTGTTATTCATGCTCAGGTCTCTCTAACACCACAAGCCTGTTTGTTCCATTATACCAATGGTTCTCAACTGGGGGACTTTTGTCAATGTCTGGAGATGTTTTGATCCTCATGACTGCTGGAGGGCAACTCACATCTAGTGGGTAAAGGATAGGGATGCAGCTAATCATGCAACAATGCAAAGGACCACCCCCCCTTAGCCCCCTACACCAAAAGATTATGTTGTCCAAAATGTCATTAGTTTGAGAACCCCTGTATTACACCGTGTTACAGATAGGGACATTGATAAGATGTTATAAAATGTCATACCAGGCATGAGTGGAGAGCTATGTTTACATATTGTGATTACTTGAGACAAAATTACTTTATGGATTTATTGATCCTAATTTAATATCACAACCAATGGTGACAGAACATGATTAAGAAGCTTCTTGGGTGATAGAAGCAAATCATTCTAGAATAAAGTTTTATTTTTCCATTTCTGACCCACTAGGATGTCCAAAAAACAAATTCACTTGTGTTAAGAAATAATTATGTTTTAGAAATTTATCTAAGTTTTGCATTTTTTTCCTGATTTTAAATCCTACAATTTTCAAAACAGATAGGGTAAGTAAGCAATATTGAGCCAATGGCTTCAAAGTGCAGTCTTTATACTCATAAATATTTTAAATACCTTATCAAGTTTATTTTAATAATAATTGTATACAAAGTATAGTGTGTCACATACTGTTTGCTATTTTTATGTGAGGAAAGAAACAAAAATGGGTAAAAAGAATTTCTAATCCACTGGGTGGCCATCAGCCCCAGGCAAGGTTCTCCATGAATTTATTTAATGCTCCCTCATTTCTCTTTGTCTCTCTGGATATAACAGCAGGCTGACTCTTCCTCCCTTCCTCCTTTCCTCCATTCCTTTTTTCCTTTCCTCTCTTTGTTTTTTTTTTTCTTCCTTCAGTACAAAATTGACAATGAGAAAAAAGTAGGGGTTAGTTGCAGTCATGAGATTTATGAATGGTTGGTTATAAACAATTTCCAATGTCAATTCCAGTCCACACATGAACTCTACATGTCTCTTATTCCAGGTCTGTCTAGATGGGCCATTTGCTCTGCAATGGGTTTTCACAGCCTCCATTGTTGTCACTTGTTTTGCAGGAGCCACTTAGATCGCAGGTTAGTGTTTCCCATCTCTGCAGGACTACTCAACAGGTGAGAGATGGGTGATGACTGAGGAGAGTCTGTATGGTCCCCCAGGATGCTGCAGCAGCAGCACCACTTGAGGCAAGTCTGTTTTCTAATTAATCTCTCTGCCTCCTACCCTTCTCCTCCCAGGTGTGGCTTGAATTTTAAATTCTAGATCATAACAGTCAGATATCTACATCTTATATTTCAGTATGTAAGCCAATCATGAGCACTGAAGTACAATTTTCTTCCCTAAATGGTCACTAATGTCAGAGACTGGCAGTTTAAAGAATATGCTACAACCAAAGTGTCCATCGACAGATGAATGGATAAAGAAGACGTGGCACATATATACAATGGAATATTACTCAGCCATAAAAAGAAACGAAATTGAGTTATTTGTAGTGAGGTGGATGGACCTAGAGTCTGTCATACAGAGTGAAGTACGTCAGAAAGAGAAAAACAAATACCATATGTTAACACATATATGTGGAATATAAAAGAAAAAAATGGTTCTGATGAACCTAGGGGCAGGACAGGAATAAAGATGCAGATGTAGAGAATGGACCTGAGGACATGGGGAGGGGGAAGGGTAAGCTGGGACAAGGAGTGAGAGAATAGCATTTACATATATACACTACCAAATGTAAAATAGATAGCTAGTGGGAAGCAGCCGCAGAGCACAGGGAAATCAGCTCAGTGCTTTGTGACCACCTAGAGGGGTGGGATAAGGAGGGTGGGAGGGAGACACAAAAGGGAGGGGATATGGGTATATACGTATGCATATAGCTGATTCATTTTGTTATACAGCAGAAACTATAACACAACACTGTAAAGCAATTATACTCCAATAAAGATGTTAAAAAAAAAAAAGAACATGCTACATATATTTTTAATACTGACTTTAAAATATGTTCTTAGCAGTGTTTGAATTTGGACCTATAAAGTTATGGTAGTTGTCTCCATTTTTCTATAGATTTTTTTGTATTTTTCATATTTCTTGGATATAGGATAGATTAAGTATGTCTTATAAGGTAATTAATTTATAATGCCCTTACTGTTGTCTGTACAATAGGCAAGGAAAAGTACAGCAGAAAGTTTCACAGGCTGCTGAGAAACCTCAAAATTTAGATCTCAGAACTAAAAACCTATTAGAAAATATAACATAGAAATAATAAGTATAAAATTATGTACAGGTTTCAAACCAAATTTGAGGTAGATTTCCCAAATGTCATATTTGAACTGTTCTTTTGAATGGACAGAGACACATATTCCTTTTCCATGCAGGTAGAATTCATTAGTAGACCAATCTCCTTCTAAATGATTAGCTGTAAAAATTAGGAATTCTAATTTCTTAAGATGTAATTGTTCAGGAAAAGACACATTAAAACTCAAATATACAGGAGGCTTTCACTATGCTCAGGGTATTGCTGTATAACTGTAAATTACTTCAGCATCTACTTTCTTGAAATCTGAAATCTCAAGATTTGGGACACCTAGGTTACACTGAGGGAAGATATTTCTAACTTTCCACATTAAAAATTGTCCTAGTAAGAAATCTGGACCCACTCGTATGATAAAGGATGAGTAAAGTAAATTTTCTCCAGAAGGAGCTTGCTATAAATTTGCCAATTTTAATTTTAGAAACAGTGTTTTCATACAATGGTTTCTGAAGTGCAAAAAATTATCAGGAAAGATGATTTTAAATCTATCCTAGATTTCCTACTGCAAATACTACTGTATTTATTACTTATAAAATATACATATTCTATATGTAAATGCCAGTATATACATGTGCCATGTTTAGGATAGAACCATTCGCACTGAGTTAAGGCTATGTGCCACTTCTAAAAACACTGCAACAAAATTGTAAATCATGTATAAAATGAAACGACCCTGCTGAACCCATAGACAGAATGTTGGGCAGGACCATGGGATTATTACAGTGCTAAGGTTTTTCTATCCAGATAGCCCATTTGGAAAGGAAAAAAATAGCAAAAAGAAAAAGAAACATAAGACATATTCCTGACCAAGATGAGTAACAGGGACCAGAGGTACCCTACCCAGAAACAACCAAAACAAGGGCAAAATGCATAAAACGTCAGTTTGCAAGACACTGTACATCAGACAACAAAAATCAGTACCCTTAAGAGATGGTAAACAAAGTGAGCTGAACAGAGAAAGGGGTCGAAAGATCTACAGAGGGTCTCCCTTGAGTATTAAGCTGAGTATTGATCAATACAAAAGAAACTACTGGTAGCAAGGGAAAGAACTTGGAGGGATTAGAGGTAACAGTGCCCAGAGCTCAAATAGGATTGGAAATAGTGCCTGATTCTACTAGCCAAGCTGGAAAATCTCAAGATTCATAAGGCATTGGGTAGCGTACTCAGAAAGCTCTTGCCTCACTAGTAAGGAATAATTAGCCCTAGGCTATGCACACTCTTGCCTTAGCTACCGAATCTTAAAACCAAGATCTGAGAGAATTATCACGTTTCTAAGCACCTAACTGCATCCCAGAACGAAGATCAAAAATATTTATAAGAATTAAAAAATATCTTTTTTTAAAAAAGGTAAGATACACAATGTCTGGCATCGAATAGAAAATTACCAGACATGCAAAGAAATTGGAAAATATAAACCATATGAGTGGATAAATCAACCAATTCAGATTGACTCAGAACTGACAGAGATGTTGGAATTAGCAGACAAGATCAATTAAAGCAGTTGTTATTACTGTGTTCCATATATTCAAAAAATTAAGTAGAGACAGTGAGAATATAAAAAATAACAAAATCAAACTTCTGGAGTTGAAAACTACAATGTGTAAGAACAAAAATACGTTGGATAGGATTAACATCTGATTATACAATAAGGAAGAAAAGATTAGTTAACTTTAGGAACATTAAAAAATAAAATGCAGAGAAAAGAGAATTTTAAAAAGTGAGGCAAATATCAGTGACTTTTTGGACAATTTCTGGCAGCCTAATATAAGTGTAATTAAAGTTTTTGAAAAAGAGAAGGTGATGGGCTTCCCTGGTGGCGCAGTGGTTGAGAATCTGCCTGCTAATGCAGGGGACACGGGTTCGAGCCCCGGTCTGGGAAGATCCCACATGCCGCGGAGCAACTAGGCCCGTGAGCCACAACTACTGAGCCTGCGCGTCTGGAGCCTGTGCTCCGCAACAAGAGAGGCCAGGATAGTGAGAGGCCCGCGCACCGCGATGAAGAGTGGCCCCCACTTGCCGCAACTAGAGAAAGCCCTCGCACAGAAACGAAGACCCAACATAGCAATCAATCAATCAATCAATCAATTAAAAAAAAAAAAAGAAAAAAAGAAAAAGAGAAGGTGATACAAAACTATTTGACCACAGCGTCTACCTTAAGATATAGAAAAGGTGACCAAGTAAGACCCAAAGTAAGGAAAAGGAAGAAAATAATACAGAGCTGAGTGGAAAGAAATGAATTAGAAAATAGAAAAAAAAAAATAGGGAAAATCAATGAAATCAAAAGCTTGTTTTTAGGAAGATCAATAAAATTGATACACCTCCAGCCAGATTTAGTATTAAAATAGAGAGAAGACATAAATTACCATTACGAAGACTGAGAGAGGTGACACCACTATAGATTGTACATACATTAAGGAAATGTTATCTACAACCTCATGCTAATAAATTTGACAGCTTAAAATAAGTCGCCCAATTCCTTGAACGACACAAACCACCAAATATCACTCAAGAAGAAATAAATAATCTGAATGGCCCAATATCTATTAAAGAAATTGTATTTGTATTTTAAAAATTTCCACAAAGAAAATTATAGACCCAGGTGACTTTACTGGTGATTTCTACCAAATAATTAAGGTAGAAATAATGCCAATTTTTTCTTCCAGAAAATTAAAAGAAGAGTATTTCCCAATTCATCTGATGAGACTAGCTTTATTCTGATAACAAAACCAGACAAAAGCATTATAAGAAAAGAAACTACACATGGCTATCCCTCGTGAATATAATATATGCAAAAAATTCTGAACAAAATTTTAACAAATTCAATCCAACAATATGATATCATATTAATATCATATCATGTCAAAAATGATAGTAGTACATATTACCAAATGGGTTTATCCAAGGAATGCAGCGTTGCTTTAACACTTGAAAATCAATCAATATAAGTAAACTTATTAAAAAAGAAAAAAGGAAAAATATAGTTTATGTATTACTGATTAAAAAAAAAAGCACTCAGCAAAGCAGGAATAGAAGTGAATTTCTCAGCCTACATCTACATCATACTTAATAGTTGAAGACTAAACCCTCTCTTCCTAAAATCGCAAACATGATCCTGATGTCTGCTCTGACCTCTTCTATTCAACATTCTACTGGAGGCTCTAGACAGTTAAAACAGTGAATGAAAAGAAATAAAAGGCATACAGATTAGAAAGGAACAATCAAACTGTCTTTATTCTCAGAAGACATGATTGGTTATGTAGAAAATCCAATAGGATTTACCAAAAATAATAAATAAATAATAAATAAATAAGTAAATAAATAAATAGCTACTAGAACCAGTAAGTGAACTTAATAAGGTGAAAGGATAAGCTATGAATATACAAAAACCAGTTGTATTTCTATATACTAGAAACAAACTATTGGAAACTGATGTTTTCAATTTACAATAGTATCAAAAATTACAAAATACTTAAGGATTGGTCTGTTAAAAGACCTGTACACTGAAAACTATGAGAGTGCTGAGAAAATTCAAAGAGGGCCTAGATAAATGGAGAGATAATTGTGCCTGGATTGGAAGGCTCAGTATTGTTAAGATGTCAATTTACCCCAAATTAATCTATATGTTCAATGCAATCCCAATCAAAATCCTAACCTCATTTTCTGCAGAAATTGCAAACTGATTTTTAAATTCATATGAAAATGCAAAGGCCCTAGAATAGCTGCAACAATTTTGTAGATGACTCAAGTTGGAGGATTAACACAACCTACTTTCAAAACCTACTGTAGAGTTTCAGTAATCAAGACAGTTTGATTTTGGTATAAAGATAGATCAGAGGGATGGAATAAAGAGTTCAGAAACAGACCCATACCTATATGGACGAATGATTTCCAACAAAAATACACACACACAAAATTCAATGGATAAAGGATAGTCTTTTCAACAACTGGTGTGGAACAACTGGATATTCATATGCAGAAGAAAAAAATCCACATCTTGCATTATATGCAAAGCTAATTCAAGGGGACTTCCCTGGTGGTCCAGTGGGTAAGACTCCACGCTCCCAATGCAGGGGACCCGGGTTCGATCCCTGGTTGGGGAACTAGACCCCTCATGCATGTGGCAACTAAGAGTCCGCATGCCGCAACTAAGACCTAGTGCAGCCAAAATAAATAAATAAATAAATAAATAAATAAATAAATAATAAATAAATACCAAAAACCCCACAAAAAACAAAAAACAAATTCAAAATGGATCATTGACCTAACAGTAAAACCTAAAACTATAAAACTTCTAGAAGAAAACTTAGGAGAAAATCTTTGTGACCTTGGGTTAGGTCAAGTTTTTGTAGACATTACACACAAAGTGTGATTAATAAAAGTTAAAAAAAATTGATAAACTGTGCTTCATCAAAATTAAAAATTCATGTTCTTTGAAAGATATTGTTAAGAGGATAAAAAGATAAACCACAGACTGGAAGAAAATGTTTGCAAATTGCACATCTGATAAAGAACTAGTATCCGGAATATATAAATAACTTTTGAAACTCAATAATAAGGAAAAGAATAGTCCAATGAAAATATGGGAAAAAGCTTAGAACAGATATTTTACCAAAGGACGTATATGGATGTCAAATAAACACACAAAAAGATGCTCTATATCATTAGTAATCAGCAAACTGCAAATTAAAACCACCATGAAATATCATTACATACCTATCAAAATGACTAAGATTAAAAAGGCTGACCATTCCAATTTTTGGTGAGGATGCAGAGGAACTAGAACCTTTACACACTACTGGTGGGAGTGTAAGACAGCACAAACATTTTAGAAATTATTTTGGCAGTTTCTTAAAAAGTTAAATGTACATAAACCATCTGATCCAGCCATGCCAGTATCAGGCATTTACCCAAGAGAAATGAAAGCATATGTCCATGCAAAGACACGTATACAAATGTTCTTAGTAGCTTTATTTGTTAACAGCTAAAACCTGGAAACAGTTCCAATACCCATTGACATGTGAATGGATAAACACACTGTGATATATAAATACAGTGGAATATTACTCAGCAAAAAAAAGGAATGAATACATTACAACATGGATAGATCTCAAAATAATTGCTAAGTGAAGGAAGATAGACCACAAAAGAGTACCTATTATATCATTCCGTTTATGTAAAATTCTAGAAAATACAAACTAATTGACAGTGACAGATGATTGGTTGCCTGGGGACTGGGGCAGTGTGCTGAGATGTTGGGGAGAGAGGTTAGCAGGTGGCAAGATGGTAGAACCCCAGCTGCCCTGAGGTGGACCATGGCTTTTACTTTCCACAGATGAGCACATCATAGTAGGAAAGATGCTCTTCCCTCAGGATGGACAGTTTGGGTGGACCTGAGATTGCTGAAGAAGGCCATTTATTTATAATACAGGGAGTGGAAAATTAGGGCATTGTATTTCTGCACAGGGGAAGAATTCATAAAAAGTCACACAGAATTATTCTTATATAACTGACAATGTCATTGTTGTAAGGTGGAAACAGAGCTTTATTTGTCTTACTTAAAATGATATATAGAGCACTTGTCTGTTTATTCCACTGCAAACAGCTTCTGCAAAAACAGCCATGAATCCCTGGGGGTTTCTTCTGATAGTTATAAGTTACTTGAGCAAAATCTCTCAAGCAAGTTGCTGCCTTGCAGGTATCCATTATTCTAAATTCAAAGACCTTTTCCTTGTTGTTTGTTTGTTTGTGTGTGTGTATTTTTTTCCCAAAATTATGTTACACGCAATATTACTTTAAAAAATATAAAATGTGTCAGAACATAGCTACTTTTCAAATAGGTAAGTATATATGCCTAAATCAAAACATGCACAGCCAAAGGGGGAAACACTCAATAAATAGGCTTCATAATCAAATCTGGCTCAGGTTAAAGTGAAGTTAGTTTGATGGATTCAGCTGGGACCCTAGTAAATAACAGCCTCTGTAATTAAGCTACCTGAGCTTAGCCTGCCTCGGAGTTTATGGGCAGCTCAAAGGTGCAGGAGTGACAACCAGGAGGCAGACTTCAGAAATGAGTAGTCACCTTGCCCACCCATGTGCTGGTCCCTCCTCAGCACTCAGCTCATTTCACTGAAAGCTGAGCCAGGGAAGGCTGCTGTTCTCCACATACAGACTCAAATGTCCATGGCATTGACTGGCAAAGCTCATGTTTGGGAATGGAAAAGTAAGCCAAAATCACCAAATGCTGAAGTCACTTGCCCCTCTTTTGTCACAAAATCTGGAACCTTTCATTTCTGTTTCCATATATATCTATAGTACATCTATGTGTACGTGTGTGTGTACACACAATCAGATGTACATACGCATGCATACATATACTCCGCAAAGAAAACATTCTAGCAGAAAGAGGAGCAGTGGCTTTGCAGCATACAATTCTGGGTTCAATTTTAGTTTAGTCACCTTTTAACTTGTGACTTATTGTTTAAGGAAAAGCAATTTTTGAGCAATTGCTATGTGCCAGATACATTAGGCAATGGGGGAGACAGTCACTGCCACAGGAGCTCCCCCTCTATTTGGGATGGAAAAGCACACAAATAATTTTAATAAAATATGTCAAATGCTAACCTAGAAATAAGTAGGGTGTTATGTGATCATAGAGGGATAGGAGATTTCAGATTTAATCTCCTGAAGGATGAAACAGAACTAAATTTTAGAGGATGAAAAACTTAACTTTCTTGAGCCTCACTTTCCTTAACTATAAATGGAGTTTATAATATGTACATCTATAGTTTTGGTATAGGAAGTAAGCAAAGCATGATACGAAGTTTCTAGTAAGAAATGCTATTTTCTGCCCTGATGGCCCTCTTCCCTTCTCCTCGCTCTCAAATTCAAAGAATGAATAAAAACAATCTTTTGCCAAGGGTGTAAAATCAGAAGCCACTACCTCACATAGAAGGATGGAAAGGAGAGTATCATCGATTGAAATAAGAATTCTCCATTCCTCTTTATTATGACAAATTAATTCACAACACTGAAAGAGAAAAACAAGACTCATTCATTCCAAGCTACATTTTATTTTCCTCCTCCATTTCTCCCTTCACCATGCTTATACAAAAAGGAAACCCATTTCTTCCATTTTGAGAGGTAATTCTATTTCCCCCATTGTTCAGTTCATGTATGTTACAGCCCACGCCATCTCTGGTGTAGCAAAGAGAAGAGTTGCTCAGATACCCCTTCAAGGAAGGACTCATTTCCTGGCTTCAAGCAGTGTGGTTGGCTGAGAGTCTCCAGCTATATATAGGCTGCTTCAGAGCAAGCCTGAAGTTTGAAGTGTGGATCACAGTCTTCTCAGGGTGGCCTCTAGCCAGTGGTGTGCTGGCTCATACCAGCTCATACTGGCAGGAGAAATGATGTGCACATCTCTTCCAATCTCTGTGTTCAGTGATGTCATGTAGGCAGCTTGAAATCAGCCATGGTGCAAGTATTTACACCACAGAAATGGGCAAACACTACAAACCAGGCTTTCCTATCACTGGAGAGCCCTTGTTAAACATTTGCCAGGACACGAGCCAATGACTGAGCACTGGTACAAGGACCTGGCTGTTTCTGCCCAACATGGGACTCCTGTAACAAGTGATCTCTGCTCTGGAGCTCCCTGTTGAGCTTGCAAAGACCATCCAGTCTGTACCTTGGACTGATGCAGCCCTCTGTCCAATACCGCTTCCTCCCATTTTCCTATCACAGATGTTATTCCCTAATAACCTTCTGCAATTCTCACTCTGCCTCAGCATCTGCCTTGTGAAGAATGCAACCTGGGACAGCTGGTACTAGAATTAGTCTGAGAAAGAAGGTGTTAAGAAGGGGTTTTGACGCTGGAAAATCATCTACTGGCTGGTAATGAGAACCCATCCTTGATGAGAGGTGGTACACAGGTCAGGGTGGTAGCCAAGGGCACTGACCCAGAGAGAGTTATGGAGATGGTTAATAGAAAAAGCTTCACTGGAGGCAAAATAGATGGGTGATTGACAAGGGATGTATATGTACACACACACACACCCACAAATGAAGCAAGAATGGATGAAAAGGAGTCTGAGAGTGGTTGCCCCAATAAAAAAGTCCTGATACCCAATTGTTTACGGACCAGAGCCAATATTCAGCCCTGGAAACCACAACTGAAGATGTGGCTAGATCTCCAGGGGAAGAACACTGCAAAAACTGCAAGTTTACACTGCAATGATCTGCCCAGTCCTTCTCCAAAGGGACCCATAGCCATATATACAGACCTACAGAAGTGGACATGAAATGAGAAGATCTCTATATCACATGCTAATGCTCAGCAGAAACCATCCCCTAGAGAAGAGGCACTAAACAACTACACAGACAAAATAGACAAAATGGCCTTGGACAGGCAATGCCGGTGAGCTTTTGTTAGTGGCCACCGTAGTCCAGGCAGAAGAAGCACACAAAGTAGCCATGGCAGCAGAGATAGAAGGTAAGCATGAACTCAACATCATGAACTCCCACTTACCAAGGCCAATCCAGCTACCGCCACCTCCGAATTTCCAACCTGCCAGCCCTAGTGAAAAATGCTGAGTTCCCAGCTGATACCATTCCCTGCCAGACCGATTGACCCCTTGGTGACAAGTTGAATACATTAGTCCCCTTCCATCATGAGAGGACCAGCAGCTCATTTTCATAGGAAGAGATGCCTATTATAAGTATAGATTTGCTTTTTCTGCAGCTAGGGCCTCAGTCAGCACCAACAATCCAGGGTCTCATGGCATGCCTGACCCCAGGGATAAAATCTCACATGACACAGAAGCTCACCAGGGTACATACTTTTCAGCAATAGAGGTACAAAGGTGAGCCTATGACCCTGGGGCCACTGGAAGCACCATATACTATATTACCCAGAAGCTGCTGGCCAGACAGGGTGTTGGAATGATCTGCTGCAAGTGCAGGCAAAACATCATCATGGGAGGTAGTAAATTATGAGTAGGAGATGCCATCTTTCAGAGCATGGTATCTGCACTGAATCAGAGACTTTATATGGCACAGTGTTGCACTAGGAAGACTGCATGGGTCTGGGAACCAAGGAGTCAAAGCAGGAGTGGCTCCATTCACCATCACTCTCAGTGACCCACAGGGAGAACTTGCGCTTTGGTCTCTGCAGCTCTGGGCCCTGTAGGGTTAGAGGTCTTCCTCTCGAAAAGTGTCTACTCTGTCCAGGGGACACAACAAAGGTGCCACGGCTGCTGCCTGGGCACTTTGGCTTCCTTGTGCCCAGGAACCAGCAGGCAAGAGGAGGAGTCACCGTTCTCTCAGGGACAATTGACCTTACTCAGTAGAAAGAGGAAGGGCTACTGTTACACAATGGGGGTAGACAAATGTGTGTGTGACCCACTTGGGTGCCTCTCGGTATTTCCTTGTCCAATTGCAAAAATAAATGGGCAAGTGCAGCTACCCCAGCCTGAAAAGGTGATGGTTTCCAGAACCTCAGACTCTTCAGGAATGAGGGTTTCGTCACAACACCAGGTAAGCTACGTGAAATCAGCAGAGGCTGTACTAAGGGTGAGGAGAATCTTAGAACAGTGGACCGAACCACGGGTGGGGAGGATACCATGAGTACCGTTGAGGCCCGAGACAGACTGCAGCAATGGGGCATCACACAAACCTCCCTTCTTTACCTTCCCATTGGGAGTAGAGTCCCACCAGAGCCCTGGAGGTTCTGCTCCCAGAAAGCATATAGAGAAGTGAATCAGCACAGAACAAGGGGTAGACTATGGGAGATATGGAGATGTGCTGCTCAGATGCCCCTTCGAGAAAGACTCGCTGTCCAGCTTTAAGGAGCCATTAGGGGACAGTTTCCAGATGTTAACACCTTCAGGATCTGCCTCAGCTTTCAAGCTGCGGTCACATCCTTCTTGAAGAGGCCTCCAGCTAATGACTGAACAAAGTGCTGGCACAAGAACCGGGCCATTTCTGCTCAATGCAGACCTCCTCTAAGGGGCAATCTTTGCTCTGCAGCTCCCCTTTGGGCTGGCAGAGACTTAGTTCATGGAGCGATAGATCCCCCTGCCCAGTCCTGCTTCCTTCCCTTTTCCTTTCATGGATATTATTCCCCAATAAGCCATTTGTGTTCCTGAATCTATCTCAGCGTCTGATTCTTGGGGAACCCAACCTGTGACAGGGAGGGGCAGAGCCAAGAGCCAAACAAATCTAAAAGGCACCAGGGCGTTGCCCTCCTGAAGTGCCTGTCTGACACCGAAGAACTTTTCTGAGGATCTTTCTCTCTGGCCCCTCAGAGAGGAATAGGTAAAGCGTCTCTGCCTCTGACCTTGCAGGCTCAGACTTGGACAACTCTGATGATGGGCTCCCCCAGCCTACTGCCCAGATGCTGTTCTTAGCTTTGAGATCGTGTTCACTACTATCTGATGACCTTTGCCTCTTCTTTACATCCTAGGTCTGGTCAGCGTGTTTTACTGGTTTCCCTCTTCCTGTACTACCTCCTGGATCCTTTCAATTCTGCTCTTTAGAATGAAGTACCTGGTTCCTCCATTGAACCTAGGAGTATAAATTGTGTGTATCTTTCCACATCTAGGTTCACGATATTGAATGGTCCACTCATGTTCTCACTGACCTTGCAGCTGTGTACCCTTGTTATCCAGACCCTTAGAACATATCTAAAACCCCAGTTTTAACCCGACCCCACCAGGCAGGCCACTCCTGGTCCAACCCATCCTATGGCTATGGAAATTCTGGTTCTGACATTAACTTGTCAGACCTGGGGAGGAAGGGAATAATTTTCTTGGCTTTCTTCTCTACCCCATCACCCCACGCCCCTATATAATTGTATGCACTCCCTGTAGACTTAACTACAAATTATTCAGAAGGCTTATGTGACATTTCTAAGCATCAGGTGATTCATGTTAACTTAAATCCCTGTTTCAAAAAATGATCATTTATTAGTCATTAACTGAGCACTTACTATAAGCTAGCACTTAGTCTCTTCCAAGCACATAGACTCAGGAGTAGCACATATGTAGAGCTTGGTTTGTTTGCCTATTTGCTTGTTTTACTTCTCTCTGAATTCCTTCATTGACATTTTGTATAGGTATTCTACTCTTTTCTGGTACTAAATTTTAGGCTGGTGATCAAATAAGTACTACTGCTTTACCAAAAATAGTCTTAATATTACTTAAATTGACATAATAAAGGACATTTGCAGACCAAAAATCTGACTTATTTTGTTCCTCTTACCTCATTATTGCTCCCTCTCTCACCTTTATATTTTCCCCTCTCTTCTTCTTTTGGAAAACTTAAGTTTAGAGAAAGGGAGAGTCTCCTTTTGACTATCACTATGATTTTTGCGTATTTTTCTTTCTTTTAAGGAACTGGGTGAAACTGGAATTTTTTAAGTTAGGGGCAAAAAAGAAATTTTTAATTTTGAGAGCAAACTTCTAAACATATACTGAGAACTTACACCATCTGCAGCCATACAGTTCTCCATCCACATTAATCTGCCTTTACTATTCCGCTGCCTGGAATTTTGTTTTGTTTCAGAAATGTCCCCCAAATTCTTTTTTCTAAACAATAGACTAATGGCCTATCAACTAGCCCTTCTTAGAGTAAGTATCCCATTCTCAGGGTTCATCAAAGAAATATTTACACAAGATTTTCTTAGAAACTCTTGCCATGATGTGTCCACCAGTCCTAAATTATTATGTCACCAAGCCTGCCCAACCCTAATCAGGTCACACTCCTCAACCAACATCACCTCCCTAAGTACTTCCCCTTTACCCCAGAAACCTCGTAAATATCTCACTTTTTTTCTTTTTGTTCAGACATGCTACTAAGACTCAGCTTTGCTTTATCACAGGTCATTTTGCTATTTTCTTTTTCAGGGAATCAGCAGTCAACAAAAAAACAACCTTTAGTGGGTACCTAGCACTGACCTACCTTTTGTGGAAAGCCATGACGAATAGTACCACCAAGGTGATTTCTGTCTAGCCAGTGAGAGGGATAAATAAAAGTTACCATATGAATCAGAATTAGGTAAATGCTATAATAAATGAATAAGCAAACAATCCTGATGGGACACAGCGTAGGATCTGCTAAAGCTTTGTAGAGAAGGTGATAACGGAATTTAGGGTGTTGTAAACGTGAGCTTGAGATGATACGGAGGCTTACATCTTGCAATTGCTGTCTCCTAATTCTCAGACGGATGGTTCCTGGAGATGCCTACAGCCACTTTAGTGAGAAATAACATAATTCCAAAATTTTTTGAACAGTTACTCTGTGCCTAGAAAATGTGGTGAATACTGGGGCTCCATCAATGAAGAAAATATGATTGAGGCTTTCCTTTTAAAAAAATATTGCAAGGAGAGAGACTCTTTCTGTCTACCAGAGTCCTTCCACTCTCTCTACTGCCTGTGGATCCCCTTCCTGGCCATCTGGGGGAGTCTAAGTTATGAGGCAGGGCACCATATTCCGTGATCATTCACCCATGCTTCCTGCAACCTTCTCAAACATTGGATAAACACACCAGAGCACTTGTTTAAACAGAGCTTATTGAAACTAAACTGTCATGGTTCTCTTATATCTTTTCACGGGGTTTGGTTGATGAGGGGGATGGTACCCAATACATTTTAACAAATATGAAGCAGATTAAACAAAGTGAGGGTTTTTTCCCTGGTAATCATAGCAATTTTCTCTTAGGAAAGTATGCATTTTGTTTGTGCAGCTGACAGTTATTGTTGAAGGTGCAGTGTGGCCTGCCATTAGATTTCTGAAGATGATCCCAATCTGAGTATAATATGAGGGATAGTTCATAAGCCTAAATGGAAACGACTGCCTTTAGAAATAAATATTCTAGCCACATACTGATTATACTTTCAAAACCTAAAGGTACAAATGCTATAGGTGTGTTCATAGTAATTGTATTTTTCAAGTGACCGCAAGAAAAATATCAACCTGATTTCCACTGAGCTCATAAAGTTCCAGCATCTTGCAGTGACTGAGCCTAACTTTGCTGAGAAGAATACCAAGTGTGTGAAGAAACTGCAGGTGCTGGCAGCAAAGGTCTCATTGTGTTCTTTGTCCAGACAACAAGGTCCAAACAGTTCCATAAAATGACCAAAAATTGATCAGGGCCACAGTAATCCAAACAGGGCGACATAGGTGCAACCTTCCATCTCATTAGCACTGTTTGTCTCATATTGCATTAGCATCCATTTTCACTAATATGATACAAAAATGTAATGATGTGTAAGTGTTTTTTAATGTCATGTAAGTGAAAACAGGTGGGTAATTTACCACGGGCTCATTCAGATTGGAGCTGACTGGTTGGCATTTCACAAAGAATGCTGAGGTTTTTTTGTTTTGGGGGGGTTTTTTGGTGGGGGGGGGACTTGTTTTTACTTGGGTCAAATTTCAGCAATCTTGGTTTTTAAAATCACTTAGTCAAGTCCATGTGAGACATCACACCACAAGTCTGTAAACCTGAAGCAAAAATCAGGAGAGTGATTTACTGGGGCTGAAAGCCTCAACAAACAACAAGCCTGTTTATGTAGTTAACCTCCATTCAGAAAGGAAGTAAAGAGGGAGAGAGTGACCTAAACGAGGTATCGTGGGTATTTAAAAGAAATCTGTGGTCAGAGGACAAGCCCTTGATTAGAGCGTTTGCCCTGCCTGAGTATGTGGCCGCTGAGCTAATGGACAGTCCTAGAGGCATAAGTCAAGGGTGTTACTTTTTAAGATTCACAACCACGTTCGTTGGTACTGATTGGTCCCTATTTTTTCCAGGAAGTTAGAAAGGTTTAGGATACCTCCAGATCTTTCCATAAGAGACCCCAGTTACTTTCCTGCTGCCATCATTATTATTAAGATATCAATAATCTGGATTAATTTCATCTACATCAATATTAGCTGAGCTCATAAATCTAGTGAAGTCAGGTGTCGTCGTGCCTTTTTCTGGGACAAGCGTTATTCAGACTCTCCCTTGACTATTTGCTGATAAAAGGTTATAATATATTTAATAAGATCCGAGGAAGTGAAGAGCTAATTTTCTAAGTGGAAATGAGGTTCTCCTTTCTCCTCTCAGATACATGTAGAGATAGCACCTTTCTCCTCAAACTTTTTATTTTCCACATTTTCTATTTTCCCATTTTAATATTGAAATAGAAGAAACATGTTCCCCACCGAGCACATTTCTGCAGCCTTGTTCTGTGTCTCACTTTGCCTGTCCAGCCTGTGGTTCTACATTCCAGAATGCCCTGCGGGAGAACGAAATTGTGTCCAGACGCAGCCATGGGAATGGGGAATTTCCCATACCTTGAGAGTGACCTCCACTGTGACCTTAAAATTAAAAACTTGTTTGTGAACTCCTGAGAGAGAAAAAAGTACATAACAGTAGCTTCTGTTTAAAAATATAATTGGAAAGCACAGTATAGAAACAACACATGAGTCAATCATGGGCTCCCTTAAATCCCAACAACTCATGACAGATTTCCTGTGTTTTGCTGCCCATGAATGGACCAACTACCCGTGTAAACATCCAGGAGGGAAAAGAACTATTCCTTTCTAATCCCAGTGTGCACTGGTAACTTTTCCCAAGTATTTGTCTTAGGACTGGCATTTCTCACTCATTCAGTCACAGTCTGAGAACTTGTCATCAAGCTTGTTTGTGTTTAAGAACACAGATTAGGGCTTTGGCATTAAAGAAAGGCATAAGTCTTAACTTTATCATTTACCAGAGGTGTGACCTCAGTTTCCTGATCTGTAAAACAGTGATAAATGATAGTACATACCTGAGACACACAGTTGTTATGAGGGCAAAAGGATATATTATATTCCAGTAGCTGTATTTCACTAATAATATCTTATGACATGAATTTTTCTTCTTATGAAAATAGCTGCATGACTATTCCTTATAAGCAACAGAGTTTCTGAGATGACTGTATCCATATCTGCCTTATAAGAAAATGACTAATAATCATATATTACTAATATTGTCAACAATATATCACATTTCACAGTTTACAAACATGTTCACGTTATATTATTTAATCCTTGCAACAATGCTGTAATTAATCTTTGAATGGTTATATTGCCTGTATTGTCCAGATGACATATTACAACCTCTATTTACATATTGAGAAGGTAAGATCCAAATATTGGAAGTAAATTTTTTCAAGACCAGATATCGTCTATGCAACTAGACCATGAATTTGAGGAAGGTCCTGCCTTAGGAAGGCCTCTGCCATTTCAGTATAGCGGGGGACAAAGTGACTGGCCAAGTTGGGAATTCTGAATAAGTTCTGTCACTGAAAATGAAATCAAAGACCTGTGTTGGGCAGGGTCTATTGTGCCAGTGGTCAGTCAGCATTTCCATGTCAACCAAGAAAGCATTATTGTTTAGTGCCAGTGTTTTTGCTGCTTTTCAGGTCTTGTAAGCTGCAGTGATTTAAGAGATGGTTTGCTAGAAGTTGGTCTTTTGTTGGTGGTGGTTTTCATTCGTCTGTTTGTTTTGCCTAAATAGGGAATTGTCAGTGGACTCAGCTATTCACAAGTCAGAATATTACTACAAAGCAAATAAATGGGCAGGTTGTCTTGGGTTGTTCAAGTCATGAGAAAAAAACTTTGTCTCTGGCAAAGTTGATAGACATAAGGGTTTTCAAAAGGTTGGAAGGTACATTTTTATGTGTATTTCATGATCCTCAATAACTGCTTTAACCTGCTGATGTAGAACTGAATTTCACTAATATCCTAATTTGTTGAGGATCAGCTATGCATCCAGATTTCTGCAAGAAATCATGAGGAATATTTTCTTCTTTAATTGACACAACATAGTTTTCTGCCACAAGGTGCTAAAAATCTAGCAGATATTAAATGTTTTGCCGACCCTTTCAAGACCAATACCAGACAAAATGTAACTAAATGTTATAAGATGTTTTATAACTGTCAGACATTAGAGGATTTGGGGAGGTGACAGCTGGCTTCAGCAGCCAGGGAAGAAGGAAGGAACCCTCTCCATTCGCACTCACAGTCCGGAAAGGGAACTCCCTGTTGTAATGAGGGACCCCTCAGGAATATCCCAAAGGGGCTTTGGGGTGTCTGAAAAACAGATAGCGAACAAATCTTCCTTCTTACAGGAATAGCTCAATGATCAGTGCTTTTAAATAAAATAATGTAGCTCAAGGTGGCTGCCTTCCTGAAACACCCCCAGTTTTCTGTACAAGGTAGAAAGACTAACGTGACGATACCTTCTTAAGTCCTGTTTTTGTTTCTGTATGATTTTTTTTTGTATGATTCTCTAATGTACTTTGAGAGAAACTCATCCCTTTATATCCCAAATAAAGAAAAAGAATATTGTAATGCGATTTCACCATGATGGGCGGATTGTAATTCAATTTTACACAATCTCAGAATCTTGACCTTAAGAAATTCATTTAAGAATAACGACACTCTCCCCCTTTTCTGTTGGAATGGGATTAGTCCAATAAGAATGAAGAAACTCAGCTCTAATGCCAAGGTAGCCTTTTGGTGGTAGTCTCCCAATCATTAAGCAAACAATGAACCCAAGTCTAAGGACCAGGGAACATTCCCACAGTCAGGCAGAAGGTAAAAAGCAGCAGAGTAATACCTATATATTGTCTGGAGGTTGCAACTGATAGGGAACAAAGGGCATATGCTATTGCTTTGGCTTGTTTCTTGCTTTCCTGAAATTTGCACCATAATGGGATTAAAAGAATCAAAGTATGGCTAGCCCAGAGATAGGAGGCCTTGCTAATTCACCAGACCCTAAAACATCTGTTTTTTAAATCCCACCCAGTAAGCCACAGCTGATGGGCCAGGTTGAATATCAACACAGGTGGTCAATACAATGCACCGCCAAGAACCAGTCAGATGTACTTTTTCAAGGACTTCCTTCAGATGAAGGAAGTTGGATATTGAGTCAAGAAACTGAAAGGGTAGTAAATACAAGTCCAAGAACTCCTGTTGATGAGATTCTAGACGATGTCCTGCTTCTTATAAGAATTTAAGGATTTGTCATAAGGATTTTCCCTTATGACAAATCCTTTTACTTAAACTAGCTGATTTGCAACAGAACCATCTCTGAATCAGAGCATGTGCAAGTCTCTCTAGTCTATTAAGGGAATTCAGATGGGAAGGAGTATAGTGGGCAGAGTTCATTTCAGAGGGAGGAAGCCAGTGTCCATATGTAGATTACTATGATGTTGTTTTTTTAAGTTTTTACCACCATTTTTGTATCCAAGTGGTTAATACATATTCATTGTAGAATCCAGAAAAGCACAAAAATAAAAATAACAAGTACTCCGAGCACTAAGCCCTATTAATATTTTGCTGTGAATACTTATAGTCAGATATGTCACTTTTTTAAAAAGCAGGATTGTAATGTATGCACCATTTTAAACTTTTTCCCACCTAACATAATTTGACCAAATATTAAACCATTATGTAGTATTTCATTATATTTTAGTCCCCTTATTGTTGGACACAAGCTATTTCCAGTTTTTTACTCTTAGAAGATATCCCAAACTTAGCATCCTTGCAACAGTATATAAGTGTTTGTATACACCTCTGATTATTTATTCCATAGAATAATCTACAAGAGGAAAATACATTTCCCATCAGACCAAGGTAAGCCTGAAAGCATTTCTAAATATAAAAGCAAGAGAGGAAAATATAATAAAAGTTACCAATAAGTTTGGCCTCCTAAAAATGGAAAACTAGGCTTCTTTTCTCCATTTTTTGCCTACACCTAAGGATGTGCCTTACTGCCCAGGTACACATCTATACGTGGGTAGAAGTGTTGGCCACCATTATATTAGCTGTGCAGGAAGAGGGAGCTGGGGGATTTATTTCAGTCAACAAATTTCAAAGGTACCAACAAATATAAAGGCCAAATATCCAAACGTGGCTACTTGAAACTAGAAGATCCATGTGGTCTTATCCTCAGAGGTCTCCTTTGTGTCTGGGCTCTCTCCTCATACAACCAGTATGTGCAATTCCACATACAAGTGGAATTCTACACAAGTGTAGACTCAGCTTCAAGAGGACAAGCGAGAGAATAAAGAGGTGATCACACATGCCTTACAAATCCCTCAATCTTTTCCTTTTATTTAGGTAAGAAATTTTTAAAGAATGAATGCCATTTAAGCCTACTAAGAAGCCTATTTGTTCTAATATAATGCACAAAAACACAATGGTGAATTATCAAGCTGACAGTGCACTTAGTAATGAATGAGGATTAATATCTTTGCAGAAATGTGATTCATGAATAAAAACTGATATAAAATTAAACTCTAGACACACACAGTCATTTGTAATCTTTAAAAAGAAGACTGTGCTGAGTTGTGAATTATTTTTGTGTGGGACCTAGGTAAGAGTTATGGAACTATCAGGCTAGAAGAGGTGTTGAGTCAGCTATTCTGGTCTGCCTGTAGGGCAGGTGGGCTACCATGGCCCACCGCTCTCGCCCTGCCTCTGGTCTTTAGGCCAGCCCAACACGACCATCTAAAGGTCAGCAACCACTGCCTCCAGGTTGTTTGCAGTTAGACCTTCCTTCTTTATTTCCAGCTATTCTTCTTCCAACACTATTTCCACCACATTCCAAACTCTCAGTAATTGTTATGGGCTGAATTGCATCTCCCTAAAAAATGTCAAAATCCTAACCCCCAGTACCAGGGCATTTGACCTTATTTGGAAATAGGGTCTTTACAGATTATCAAGTTAAGATGAGATCATTAAAGTGGGTCTTAATCCAATATGACTGTGTTCTTATAAAAAGGAGAAATTTAGACCCAGACACGTACTGGGAGAACACCATGTGAACATGAAGGCGGAGATTGGGTTGATGTATCTCTAAGCCAAGAAACACCAAAGATTGCCAGCAAACCACCAGAAGCAAGAAGAGGCATGGAATAGATTCTCCCTCACAGCTCTCACAAGGGACCAAATCTGTCAACACCTTGGTCTCAGACATCCAGCCTCCAGATCTGTGAGAGAATATATTTCTGTTTTTCAAGCCGCTCAGTTTGCTATACCTCATTATGGAAGCCCCAGCAAACAAATACCGTAATGCTTCCGGACCCAGAGCTAGACTTTGTCCTTTATATTCAATCTCTCCATATATCCAACCTCCCACCCCTCTGCCCTAGTCCTGACGCCCGGGAACCCATTCTCAGCCCTATCTAGCCATACACTTCCTGATGTACTTTCCCACCCTGAGTATGTCTATGTAAGGAGGAGGGAGATAGGGAGCCAGGGTCTGGACACTGACAGAGGAGCTGAAAGGGCCAGAAATCAGCTGTTGAGCCTCTGCTGCCTCCTCATGCTACAGAAGGGAAGGGAGATAAGAGCTGGTTCTGCTACCAGGAGCTTCCAGAAGGCCTGTGTGTCACCACTGCAGCCACCTCCACCGCAGGCTGCTGGCCAGGAACGTAGACTCTGCAGGCAGGTGGCTTAAGTCAGCTTCTTGACTCTACCACTTACTGGTTGTGGGACCCAGGGCAAATTACATCTCTGTGCCTCAATTTTTCCATCTGTAAAATGGAAAAAATGATAGTCCCTACCTTACCAGGTTATTGTGAGGATTTAAAAAGCCAGTATATGTAATGTGATGGTAGCATGCCTAGTTCAGAGTAAATGGTATGCAAGTATTTGCTTTCTGGGGGTTTTATTCTGTAGGACTGTCCCAGTTTTCTCGGGACTGTCTCAGTGTATACCCATGGTTTTGGCATAATTATAGCCCGAACAACAACAACTGCCTGCCCCCTTGCCCCTCCCCTTTACTCTCATAATAGGTACAAACTACTAGGTATAAAACAAATAAGACCGACCTTCAAGATGGTGGAGGAGTAAGACGTGGAGATCACCTTCCTCCCCACAAATACATCAAAAATACATCTACATGTGGAACAACTCCTACAGAACACCTACTGAACGCTGGCAGAAGACCTCAGACGTCCAAAAGGGCAAGAAACTCCCCACGTACCTGGGTAGGGCAAAAGAAAAATAAAAAACAGAGACAAAAGAATAGGGATGGGACCTGTACCTCTGGGAGGGAGCTGTGAAGGAGGAAAGGTTTCCACACACTAGGACGCCCCTTCGCAGGCAGAGACAGGGGGTGGTGTGGGGGAAGCTTTGGAGCCACTGAGGAGAGCACAGCAGCAGGGTGCAGAGGGCAAAGCAGAGAGATTCCCGCACAGAGGATCAGTGCCGACCAGCATTCATGAGCCCGAGAGGCTTGTCTGCTCACCCGCCGGGGTGGGTGGGGGCTGGGTGCGGAGGCTTGGGCTTCGGAGGTCAGATCCCAGGGAGAAGACTGGGGTTGGCTGCGTGAACACAGCCTGAAGGGGGCTAGTGTGCCACAGCTAGCTGGGAGGGAGTCCAGGAAAAGTCTGGACCTGCCTAAGAGGCAAGAGACCATTGTTTTGGGGTGTGCGAGGAGAGGGGATTCAGAGCACCACCTTAACGAGCTCCAGAGAGCGGCGCGAGCCGCAGCTATCAGCGTGGACATCAGAGACGGGCATGAAACACTAAGGCTGCTGCTACAGCCCCCAAGAAGCCTGTGTGCAAGCACACCTCCCCTCCCAGGAGCCTGTGCAGACTGCCACTGCCGGGGTCCCGTGATACAGGGACAACTTCCCAGGGAGAACACACTGCATGCCTCAGGCTGTTGCAACATCTCACTGGCCTCTGCCGCCGCAGGCTCGCCCCGCATTCCGTACCCCTCCCTCCCCACGACCTCAGTGAGCCAGAGCCCCTGAATCAGCCACTCCTTTAACTGCCTCCTATCTGGGTGAAGAACAGATGCCAGAGGGCGACCTGAAAGCAGAGGTGGGGCCAAATCCAAAGCTGAACCACAGGAGCTGTGTGAACAAAGAAGAGAAAGGGAAATCTCTCCCAGCAGCCTCAGGAGCAGCAGATTAAATCTCCACAATCAACTTGATGTACCCTACATCTGTGGAATACCTGAAGAGACAATGAATCATCCCAAAATTGAGGCGCTGGACTTTGGGAGCAACTGTAGACATGGGGTTTGCTTTCTGCATCTAATTTGTTTCTAGTTTTATGTTTATCTTAGTTTAGTACTTAGAGCTTATTTTCATTGGTAGATTTGTTTATTGATTTGCTTGCTCTCTTCCTTATATATATATTTCTCCTTTTTCTCTTTTTGTGAGTGTGTATGTGTATGCTTCTTTGTGTGATTTTGTCTGCATAGGTTTGCTTTTACCATTTGTCCTAGAGTTCTGTCTGTCCATTTTTTTTTTTTAAGTATAGTTTTTAGTGCTTGTTATCACTGGTGGATTTGCTTATTGGTTTGGTTCGTCTCTTTTATTTTTTAATTACTTTTTTAATTTTAATAATTTTTTTATTTTAATAACTTTATTTTATTTATTTCTTTCTTTTTTTTCCTTTTTTCTCCCTTTTCTTCTGAGCAATTTGGCTGACAGGGTCCTGGCGCTCCAGCCAGGTGTCAGGCCTGAGCCGCTGAGGTGGGAGAGCAGAGTTCAGGACATTGATCCACCAGAAACCTCCCGGCCCCTCGTAATATCAATCGGCGAGAGCTCTCTCAGAGTTCTCTGTCTCAATGCTAAGACCCAACTCCACTCAATGGCCAGCAAGCTCCAGTGCTGGAAACCCCATGCCAAACAACTAGCAAGACAGGAACAAAACCCCACCCATTAGCAGAGAGGCTGCCTAAAGTCATAATAAGTTCACAGACACCCCAAAACACACCATCAGACGCGGTCCTGCCCACCAGAAAGACAAGATCCAACCTCACTCACCAGAACACAGGCACCAGTCCCCTCCACCAGGAAGCATACACAACCCACTGAACCAACCTTAGCCACCGGGGGCAGACACCAAAAACAACGGGAACTACGAACCTGCAGCCTGTGAAAAGGAAACCCCAAACACAGTAAGTTAAGCAAAATAAGAAGACAGAGAAACAAACAGCAAATGAAGGAGCAAGGTAAAAACCCACCATACCAAACAAATGAAGAGGAAATAGGCAGTCTACCTGAAAAAGAATTCAGAGTAATGAGAGTAAAGATGATCCAAAATTGTGGAAATAGAACAGAGAAACTATAAGAAACGTTTAACAAGGACCTCGAAGAACTAAAGAGCAAACAAACAATGATGAACAACACAATAAATGAAATTAAAAATTCTCTAGAAGGAATCAATAGCAGAATAACTGGGGCAGAAGAATGGATAAGTGACCTGGAAGATAAAAGAGTGGAAATAACTACCGCAGAGCAGAATAAAGAGAAAAGAATGAAAAGAAATGAGGATAATCTCAGAGACCTCTGGGACAATATTAAAAGCAACAATATTCGAATTGTAGGGGTCCCAGAAGAAGAAGAGAAAAAGAAAGGGACTGAGAAAATATTTGAAGAGATTATAGTTGAAAACTTCCCTAATATGGGAAAGGAAATAGTCAATCAAGTCCAGGAAGCACAGAGAGTCCCAAACAGGATAAATCCAAGGAGAAACATGCCAACACACATATTAATCAAAATTATCAAAAATTAAAAACAAAGAAAAAATATTAAAAGCAGCAAAGAAAAGTAACAAATAACATACAAAGGAATCCCCATAAGGTTAACAGGTGGTCTTTCAGCAGAAACTCTGCAAGCCAGAAGGGTGTGGCAGGACATATTTAAAGTGATGAAAGGGAAAAACCTACAACTAAGATTACTCTACCCAGCAAGGATCTCATTCAGATTTGACGGAGAAATTAAAACTTTCACAGAAAAGCAAAACCTAAGAGAATTCAGCACCACAAAACAAGCTTTACAACAAACGGTAAAGGAACTTCTCTAGGCAGGAAACACAAAAGAAGGAAAAGACCTACAATAACAAACCCAAAACAATAAAGAAAATGGTAATAGGAACATACATATTGATAAATACCTTAAATGTAAATGGATTAAATGCTCCAACCAAAAGACACAGACTGGCTGAATGGATACAAAAACAAGACACTTATATATGCTGTCTACAAGAGACCCACTTCAGACCTAGGGACACATACAGACTGAAAGTGAGGAGATGGAAAAAGATATTCCATGCAAATGGAAATCAAAAGAAAGCTGGAGTAGCAATACTCACATCAGACAGAATAGACTTTAAAATAAAGACTATTACAAAAGACAAAGGACACTACATAATGATCAAGGGATCAATCCAAGAAGAAGATACAACACTTGTAAAAATTTATGCACCCAACCTAGGAGCACCTCAGTACATAAGGCAAATGCTAACAGCCATAAAAGAGGAAATCGACAGTAATACAAAAATAATAGGGGACTTTAACACCCCACTTTCACCAATGGACAGATCATCCAAAATGAAAATAAATAAGGAAACACAAGCCTTAAATGACACATGAAACAAGATGGACTTAACTGATATTTATAGGACATTCCATCCAGAAAAAACAGAATACACTTTCTTCTCAAGTGCTCATGGAACATTCTCCAGGATAGATCATATCTTGGGTCACAAATCTAGCCTTGGTAAATTTAAGAAAACTGAAATCATACCAAGTATCTTTTCCGACCACAACACTATAAGACTAGATATCAATTATAAGAAAAAAACTGTAAAAAATACAAACACTTGGAGGCTAAAGAATACATTACTAAATAACCAAGAGATCACTGAAGAAATCAAAGAGGAAAGCAAAAAACACCTAGAAACAAATGACAATGAAAACACGATGACACAAAACCTGTGGGATGCAGCAAAAGCAGTTCTAAGAGGGAAGTTCACAGCAATAAAATCCTACCTCTAGAAACAAGAAAAATCTCAAATAAACAACCTAACCTTACACCTAAAGCAATCAGAGAAAGAAGAACAAGAAAACCCCAAAGTTAGCAGAAGGAAAGAAATCATAAAGATCAGATCAGAAATAAATGAAAAAGAAATGAAGGAAATAATAGCAAAGATTAATGAAACTAAAAGCTGGTTCTTTGAGAAGATCAACAAAATTGATAAACCCTTAGCCAGACTCATCAAGAAGAAAAGGGAAAAGACTCAGATCAATAGAATTAGAAATGAAAACAGGGAAGTAAAAACTGACACTGCAGAAATACAAAGGATCATGAGAGATTACTACAAGCAATTATATGCCAATAAAATGGACAACCTGGAAGAAATGGACAAATTCTTAGAAAAGCACAACCTTCTGAGACTGAACCAGGAAGAAATAGAAAATATAAACAGACCAATCACAAGCACTGAAATTGAAACTGTGATTAAAAATCTTCCAACAAACAAAAGCCCAGGACCAGATGGCTTCACAGGTGACTTCTACCACACATTTAAAGAAGAGCTAACACCTATCCTTCTCAAACTCTTCCCAAATATAGCATTGGGAGGTACACTCCCAAACTCATTCTAGGAGGCCACCATCACCCTGATACCAAAATCAGACAAAGATGGCACAAAAAAAGAAAATTACAGGCCAATATCACTGATGAACATAGATGCCAACATCCTCAACAAATGCTAGCAAACAGAATCCAACAGCACATTAAAAGGATCATACACTATGATCAAGTGGGGTTTATCCCAGAAATGCAAGGATTCTTCAATATACGCAAATCAATCAATGTGATAAACCATATTAACAAATTGAAGGAGAAAAGCCATATGATCATCGCAATAGATGCAGAAAAAGCTTTTGAGAAAATTCAACACCCATTTATGATAAAAACCCTACAGAGAGTACACATAGAGGGAACTTACCTTAACATGATAAAGGTCATATATGACAAACCCACAGCCAACATAGTTCTCAATGGTGATAAACTGAAACCATTTCCGTTAAGATCAGGCACAAGAGAAGATTGCCCACTCTTACCACTATTATTCAACATAGTTTTGGAAGTTTTAGCCGTGGCAATCAGGTAAGAAAAAGAAATAAGAGGAATCCAAATCGAAAAAGAAGAAGTAAAACTGTCACTGTTTGCAGATGACATGATACTATACATAGAGAATCCTAAAGATGCTACCAGAAAACTACTAGAGCTAATCAATGAATTTGGTAAAGCAGCAGGATACAAAATTAATGCACAGTAATCTCTTGCATTCCTATACACTAATGATGAAAAATCTGAAAGAGAAATTAAGGAAACACTCCCATTTACCACTGCAACAAAAAGAATAAAATACCTAGGAATAAACCTACTTAAGGAGACAAAAGACCTGTATGCAGAAAACTATAAGACACCGATGAAAGAAATTAAAGATGATACAAACAGATGGAGAGATTTACCATGTTCTTAGATTGGAAGACTCAACATTGTGAAAAGGACTATACTACCCAAAGCAATCTACAGATTCAATGCAATCTCTATCAAACTACCAATGGCATTTTTCACAGAACTAGAACAAAAAATTTCACAATTTGTATGGAAACACAAAAGACCCCAAATAGCCAAAGCAATCTTGAGAAAGAAAAATGGAGCTGGAGGAATCAGGCTCCGTGACTTCGGACTATACTACAAAGCTACAGTAATCAAGACAGTATGGTACTGGCACAAAAACAGAAACATAGATCAATGGGACAGGATAGAAAGCCCAGAGATAAACCCACACACATATGGTCACCTTATCTTTGATAAAGGAGGCAAGAATATACAATACAGAAAAGACCGTCTCTTCAATAAGTGGTGCTGGGAAAACTGGACAGCTACATGTAAAAGAATGAAATTAGAACACTCTCTAACACCATACACAAAAATAAACTCAAAATGGATTAAAGACCTACATGTAAGGCCAGACACCATAAAACTCTTAGAGGAAAACATAGCCAGAACACTCTATGACATAAATCACAGCAAGATCCCTTTTTTTTTTTTTTTTTTTTTTCACACACACACACTGTATTTTATTTTTACAAGAGATAAATAGGCAAGATCCCTTTTGACCCACCTTCTAGAGAAATGGAAATAAAAACAAAAATAAACAAATGGGACCTAATGAAACTTAAAAGCTCTTGCCCAGCAAAGGAAACCATAAACAAGATGAAAAGATAACCCTCAGAATGGTAGAAAATATTTGCAAATGAAGCAACTGACAAAGGATTAATCTCCAAAATATACAAGCACCCTCATGCAGCTCAATATAAAAAAACAAACAACCCAATCCAAAATTGGGCAGAAGACCTAAATAGATATTTCTCCAAAGAAGATATACAGATTGCCAACAAACACATGAAGATGCTCAACATCACTAATCATTAGAGAAATGCAAATCAAAACTACAATGAGGTATCACCTCACACCGGTCAGAATGGCCATCATCAAAAAGTCTACAAACAATAAATGCTGGAGAGGGTGTGGAGAAAAGGGAACCCTCTTGCACTGTTGGTGGCAATGCAAATTGATACAGCCACTATGGAGAACAGTATGGAGGTTCCTTAAAAAACTAAAAATAGAACTACCATATGACCCAGCAATCCCACTACTGGGCATATACCTGGAGAAAACCATAATTCAAAAAGAGTCATGTACCACAATGTTTGTTGGAGCACTATTTATAATAGCCAGGGCATGGAAGCCACCTAAGTGTCTATTGACAAATGAATGGATAAAGAAGATGTGGCACATATATACAATGGAATATTACTCAGCCATAAAAAGAAACGAAATTGAGTTATTTGTAGTGAGGTGGATGGACCTAGAGTCTGTCATACAGAGTGAAGTAAGTCAGAAAGAGAAAAACAAATACCATATGCTAACACATACATATGGAATCTAAAAAAAAAAATGGTTCTGATGAGCCTAGGGGCAGGACAGGAATAAAGACGCAGACGTAGAGAATGGACTTGCGGGCACGGGAAGGGGGAAGGGTAAGCTGGGAGGAAGTGAGAGAGTGGCATGGACATATATACACTACCAAATGTAAAATAGATAGCTAGCGGGAAACAGCCGCTTAGCACAGGGAGGTCAGCTCTGTGCTTTGTGACTACCTAGATGGGTCGGATAGGGAGGGTGGGAGGGAGATGCAAAAGAGAGGGGATATGGGGGTATATGTATACGTATCGCTGATTCACTTTGTTATACAGCAGCAACTAACACACCATTGTAAACCAGTTATACTCCAGTAAAGATGTTAAATAAATGAATAAATAAATAAGATACAAGGATGTAATGTACCGCACAGAGAAAATAGCCAGTATTGTATAATAACTTTATACGGAGTATAATGTATAAAAATATCAAATCACTATGTTGTATACCTGAAACTAATATAATATTGTAACTATACTTCACTGAAAATAAAATTAAAAAAAAAAAAAAAGCCAATCCATGGTCACTCTACAAATCAGCGCCTTCTCTGATTCTGAAATATGAGGTTATTTCCAGGGAGGGCCCAATTTCATGCTTTGGTATCTGGAAATATTCCTTTCGTATAGGTAGGAGAAGGCTTATCCTTAGAAAGCTTGGTTTTGAGTATCCCTGCTGAATGCCTACCACTATCCCAAGGTTTGGGGTGTTTTCTATGACTGCAGCCTGGGAAACCCACACTTTCTTCTTGCTAACCATCACAAGTGCAGGACACCTCAAGCCAGTCAGGAATCATTGCTTTGTTATCAGCTGCAAGTGATTATGAGGGCACAAACTCCATGCAGGCTGGTGATTACATAGATAGAGACACAGTCCAGTTTCATGGGCAAATCTTTCAGACCTTACAAGGAGACACTCACCTAAACTCCATTCTCTTCCCAGAGCAGGCTTCTCTGACTGGCTCCTTAAAAATCCTGCATTCTCTTTCACTTTCAATCTGCTTTTATTCAGAGTTGAGTCCCTGCTCAATTACATATGCATTCTACACTGGTCTCTTCTGAATCTTTCCTCTTTTTTCCTCCCTCCCTTTTAATAAGTGTTTATTGATCCATCTATTATGCGCCAAGCACAGTTCTAAGTGCTAGACATACTGTAGTGAATAAGACAGAAAAAGTCTGTGCCTTTGTGGAATCTGTATTCTCATGGGGAAAAAGAAAAATCAGACAAGTAAAAAAAATATATATATATAATATATATAAAGATATATATGTATAATATATATATATATATATATATATATATATATATATATATATATATATATATATGGCATTTTAGATCAGGGATTGGCAAAAATTTTTCTGTAAAGGACCAGATAGTAAATATTTTAGGCGTTGTTGGTCTCTGTTGCAAGTATTCAACTCTGCCATTGTAGTGCCAAATTGCCACAGATGTACACGTGGTATGGCGGTGTTCCAATAAAACTTTATTTATAAAAACAAGCAGCAGGTCAGATAAGCCATAGGTCCATAGTTTAACAGTCTTGTTTTAGAAAGTGATGAATTCCATGAAGAAAATAGAATGGGGTGTATCGTAACTGAGAGGAAGAATAGCTTAGGGTGGTCAGCAAAGGCCGCTCTGAGGAGCAGACTTTTGCACTAGGCCCTAAATGATGGGGAAGAGAAAGTCAAGGCTCAGAGTGGTCTAGGCAAAGGCATCAGCTGGTGTGAAAATCCTAACAGAAGAATGAGCTTGGAATGTCCTAGAATGGGAAAAATATGTCAGTATGACTGCAGCATATTGGGGAGAGCAACTAGCAAAGTCATGAGAGAGGGAGCCAGAGCCAAGGTAAGTGCTTCGGATTTTATTCTGAGTGAAACTGCAGCCACTGGAGGATTTTAAGCAAAAGAGTGACATAGTCTGATTTACGTTTTTCAAAGTTTGCTCTGGTTGCTGTGTGGAGACTGAATGATCGGGGATAAGACGTGACCACAGAGACTTGCCAGTGGCCCACTGGTGTAGACCCCCACAATGAGGGTCCAGTTTTTACCTCTAGTCTAGTCTAAAATGGAAAACTGGCTGAACTTTCCCAGGACCACCCCTGCACCCCTCCCCTACTTCAGGGAGGGCTATTTGGTGGCAAGCAAGAGAAGCCATTGCTGAATGACTTGAGTGAAAAGAGAATTTATTAGAAAGGCATGGGAATGGGTATCTAAATATCAGCCTGGGAAAGGACAGAGAAGTATCTAATAGCTGTGAAAGGGCCCCTTAAATGAGAATCGGCTCCAAACAATGAAAAAAAATCCTTGAATTACTAAGAGTCCTTAGAGTCCAGGTGGCTGAGTGTTTGCCATAAGCCCACCCTTGGAGAGGGGAGAGCATAGCACCTTGACTTAAAGATTCAGCAAGAGCACACACGATGAGAGAGATGTGATTACCCCAATAAGGAAGTAGGGTGTCGCTGCCACTGGAGAGAATGGACACTGGGTGGCCCAGTTACAACAATCGTCAAGAACCTTTTTTTCTGGTGTTCAGTTTCTACTGAAGGGAAAACCTCTTTTCTTCCTTTAATTGTTCTCCCACCATTAGGTTTAGTTCCCCTTAGAAAGAAGACATTTATTGGGCTAGAAAAACATGTCGTGTTTATCCATGTCCCCCACTGCACACCACCCAGAGATCAATTTCCATGAAAACACTGCTTTGATGAGGACAGTTCGAATCGTGTCACCTGTAAGTCAAGCTGCTCCCCTGACCCTCTTAGCCTCACCCACATGAATCAGGACTTCAAACTAGCCGCATGGTTTTCCTTGCTGCTTCCCAAATACAGCAAGCAGGTCCATTCTTTCGCTTATGCTTTTTCTCCCACCTAAAGCTCTTCCAAATACTCTGAAATGTTTATTAAGTACCACTATATATAAGGCACTGTGCTAAGCACAGAACAATAACTCTGGTGCTTTAAGCAGTACTTCTCAAATTTTAATATGCATCCAAACCACTTGTTCATCTTGTTAAAATGAAGATTCTTATTCTGATTGTCCGGGGTGGGGCCTGGTCATCTGCATTTCTCACAAGCTCCCAGGTTTTGTTGATGCTTCAGGTCTGCTGGCCATGCATTAAGTAGAAATGTTTTAAGTATATGTATTCAATAAAAACACCTTCATTCAGTAATAAAAACTACCATTTGTAGAGTGTTTTGAGGGAGTTCCCTGGTGGCCTAGTGGTTAGGATTCTGGGCTTTCACTGCCGAGGCCTAGGTTCAAACCCTGGTTGGGGAACTGAGATCCTGCAAGCCATGTGATGCAGCCAAATAAATGAAAAATTAAAAGAAATGTAGAGTGTTTTGAATTTTACAAAGTAATTTTCAAACATTATCTTATTTAACTCTTAGGACAATTCTGTGAGTCAGCGCAGTAGAAATTATTATACCCATTTTAATAAAACACTTTACCTCCTACACACACACACACATACACACACGTATATACCTACATGGTTTCTCCGAACCATTTTAAAGTTGCGACATCATAACACCTTATGCCTAAATATTCCAGTAGTTTCTCTTGAGAAAAAGATATTCTCCTACTTAATCTCAATACCATTGTCATACATAAGAAATTTAACATCTAACATCTAACATCTATCTTAGATGTTGATAATCTAACATCTAAGATATAGCACATTTTCAGCTTCCTAACTGTCCTCAAAATGTCCTTTATGGCTGGGTCTTTCTTTTTTGGATCCAGGATCTGATCAAGGGTCATATGTTGCATTAGTCAGTATGTGCTTTAGTCTTCAAACCTTTTTTTGTTAGTGGTATTATAATTTTATTAATTATATTATCTCTGCTGTCAGATTACTTCTATCTGGATGTTGCAAGTCATGTCTTATATGTGCTTATATTCTCACAGATCTTAGAATATTATTATATACTAGGAAGAAACTCAATAAATGTGTGTTGAATTCATTCATTCATATCCAAAAGTGATGGAAAGAGTGATCAGTTGCCCATAAATTTCTTTTGACCTAAACCATTTGATCATAACATCTAATTTTTTAGAAATATAGTACAGCAAGAATCTCAGATAATTTCAGAAAATAGAATTATGCACACATACACCCAGAGTTCTGAAAAATGACATAGGCTATTGACTCAGCCTGCAGCCCAGGTATACAACGCTTTTGAGTTTTGCATGTCTGTTTTAATTGTTCACATTAAAATGTTATACCCAGACACGCATTCCCTTTTGGAATCTTGAGTACTTACAATAAACACAAACACCACCAGTTTTATACTCATCTGTGTGTTTGTGTGTAAATAGTTCTATGCAATTTGCTCCGGTGCTTAGCGTTGTACAGTCACCACCACAGCCAAGATCGGGAATGGTTCCATCACCACAAGACTTCCTTATGTTACTCCTCTGTGACTACAACCGCCACCATCACCCATCCCAAATCCCTGGCAACCAGTAACATGTTCTCCATCTTTATACATTTTTATATAAAATGCTACATAAATAGAATCATACAGTGTGTAACCTTTGGGGATTCAGGTTCTTTCACTCAGCATAATTCCTTTGAGACCCATCAGGTTGTTGTATGCATCGACAGTTTATTGCTTTTTATTACTCAGTAGTATTCCATGGTATGGATATATCACCACCCGATGCTTTTTAAAATGCACTAATAATCCTTACCTGAGTTAATTGTTACCTCAGAGTCTGCAAAATAAAGATTCATCTTATAAAATTATTCCTTCAGTATATCCATTTTCACACGAAAAATTTGAGGCTCAAGATTGTGAAACTATTAAAAGATGGATGCAAGACAATCTCAGGGTCTCCAACTACAAATCTTGTATTTTGTGTCATCCACAATATTTATCAAGCACCTATTATGCACCTCCCTGTTCTAGGTACAAGAAAAATAAAAATAAAAATAATAATCCATCCTTCTACCCAAAGCTGACAATTATTTAAATGTAACAGCTGTATGAACAAAGTCTTCCAAGTCTGGTGACACCTAGAAACCCACAGATTCAAGAAGCTCAATGAAACCCAAATAGAGAAAACATAAGGAAAATCACACCCACCAAGGCACAGTCTAATTGCTGAAAGCCAGTAGTAAGCAGAAAAAGTCTGAAAGCCCCCAGAGGGGAGAAAAAAAGGTGCAGAGTGGAACAAAAGTACGATAGTAGATTTCTTGTCAGAAACCAAAGGGCTAGAAGTAAATGCAACAATGTCTTTTCAGAGCTGAAAGAAAAATAAATAAATAAAACTGCAAACCCAGATTCTATTCCTAACAAAAATATCTTATAAAAATGCTGAGAAACTTCTGCTTCTGTTTAATATTAAGTATTATAATAGAATCAAATTTACCATCCCATCTAAAACACCAAAATACACACACGCACACATACACACACACACACACGAGTGTGTGTATACATATATTTTAGGTGCATATATGTATATATATGAAAAAATAATAATACATTGAACATCAGGCAAGGAAGGACAAGGAAGAGAATGAGGTGAGCCCTAAAATTATCCCAGATTATTGTCTGGAGAAAGTTTCCAGGCTATGATACAGGAAGGGGGATTCAGGCAAAACCAGAGGTCTTTATGAGTTGAGAAGACTAATCTGGGAATCTGGGAAATCCAAGGTAACCAGAGTTTCCAGTGTAAAGCACTGGAAAGAAGAGCACTGCACAGAGAGAGGACCCTGCTGAGGACTGCCCTTGGATATTTGGTTGAGTACTGACTACCTGTATGTGATGAAACTATCCAGGTTCAGGGAAAGAACCACCCAAAAGGACTGAGGTTAACAGTCCTCAGAGCTCACGCAGTGCTGGGAATAAGTCTATTCCCAACCGTCAGCGGGGAAAACCTCATAAGTTACGAGGTATTAGTTAAAGTACAAAGAAGAGCATTGTCTCAGTCCTGGGGAAAATTTGCCCTAGACTAAGTGCTACTCTGGTCATGTCTAACTAACCTTACACATGAGACCTGACAGGACAAACTGTTTCCAATTAATTGAACCTCATTTAAGAACAAAGCTCAAGAATATTTATAGGAATAAAAAAATAGCCAGTACCAAACAAGTAAAGGAAAAATATCTCACATACAATCAAAACTTACTAGGTAAGCAAAACAAAACAAAACAAAACATAAAACAGGAAAATATAGCCCATAATGAGGAGAAAAAATGGGATGGAGGAAATGGAAGTGTAATTTTTAAGGTTGTGATATTGTACATGAACTGATATAATTTTATTTGAAGGTAGACTGTAATAAGTTAATTGCTTACTGTAAAGCCTAAAGCAACCACTAAAAAGACAAAACAATGAAGTATAGGTAATAAGCCAATATGGCAAATAAAATGGAATTATAAAAATGCACAATTATTCTAAAAGAAGGCAAGGAAAAAAGAAAAAGGGAATAAATAACAGATGCAATAAATAGCGAAAAAAGCAGGATGTTAGGTTTCAACCCTACTCTATGACCATTATGCTATTTATAAAAGATATATCAGGACTATGCGAATTTAAACCATAAAGAGATACCACCACTCATTGCTAGTAGTAGAGTGAAAATTGAACAGTGACACCACCAAGTGTCCTTTAGGTTTTAGAGAAACTGGAACTCTCATACAGTGCTTGTGGTAATGCAAAACCGTACAGTTACTTTGGAAAACTGTTGGACGATTAATTTCTTATAAAGTTAAATGTGCACTGGCATTTGACCCAGCAATTCTACTCTTTAGTATTTATTTATCTAAGAGAAATGAAAACACAAATGAAAAGATAAATGAAAACACAAAGACATGTATGTAAATGTTGATAGCAAATTTACCCATGAAAACAGCAACAAAAAAAACTGGAAACAATGCAAAAGTCCATTAAATCATGAATAGAGAAACTATGTTATATCCACATGAAGGAATATTTCTCATCAATAAAACGGAGTGAACTTAATTATGGTAGTGGTTACACAACTGTACAACTGAATACATTTGTCAAAACTTATTGAATAGTACATTTAAAATTGGTGATTTTTTTGGTATATAATTTATACCTAAATAAAGCTAATGTATACCGATATATAAAATATATATAAGTGCATATAAATATAAATATTTTTGGAACTGAAGAGTGAATTCAGTGTTGTAGATTTCTAAGTCCAAAGCAAAGGAAATATTTGAAACCACTACTTTTGTAGGAACCCTGAAAGAAAGGCAGTAGCTATAATATCATCACCTTTTACAAATAACAGTCTCACATATATTGTGATTTGTCCACAGTTATATAGCTATTTTAAAAAGCCATAACAAGTTTCCCCCTATTCCATGATGATATATGAATATGTATGTTTAAATTACACATGCAGTGGAATTAGAAAGGGGTTGCTGAGTTCCATCTATTAAAAAGTCAAATCATCATTCACTTGCTTTTTGTGAACCACCTAACTCTTTTTAAAAAGCCGTGGGTGGGAAGTACTGACCCAAGATCCTTTCTACCTCTCAGTGTTCATTTTTCACAGATATCCCTCCTACCTACATAGGAATATGCATGCATAGAAACTATACCCATACCCATACAATCCTCGAAAGAATAAGTGATTAGACAGCTATGAATATTGATTGGTGGAGAGGGACAAAGGAGATGAGTGGATAAATGAGGGAATAATGAAAGAGAGAATCCAGAGGTGCATGAAAGATTGAGAGTGGGCAGCATGACCAAAAGAATCCAGAATCTCTATGATCCTTAATTGTCTATTATTTTGTCATTTTATAGAGTTAGATTTGCAGCCTCCAAGTCTTTTTAATTATTAACTTTGGGGCTACATTTGCATTTACGGATATTAATAAATTTCTTACACTAATTAATCCAAAAATTAACACAGATTAAAACATAAACAGTAAGTTTCTATGATGAAAACAATTATCAGGGCTTATAAAAAGAACCTACATAAAACCATTAGCTTAGCAAACAAAAGGATGTCTGCTGTTATATATACAAGAGGCATCAGCATGGATTAAAATGCAGGCAAAATAAACACACTAAGAATGTGACACATTTTTATGCAAGTATAATTTTATTCCAGATAGGCAACAATTCTTTTTTAAAACGAAATGACTAAAATCTAGCAAAGGAGCTAGTAATGACTACACTGCTTCTCGTATTTCTTTTAAGAAATTAAATTAAACCATTTTTCATTTTGATGGGCAAAAAAAGTAAAATGCCCAGAAAACAATAGTGTTTTGGGTTTTGAAACAGTAAGCAAGGTCCCTCTCATTTTCCAGAAAGATTCACTTTCCCGGTGCAGCTTTGTCATCAGGGAATATACGTCTATTTTTATAGCTGTTAAAAACCCAAGAATTCTAGGGTTTATGACAGAGAGACTAAACTGCCTTTAATGATGGTGGCATGAACAATAATTCGAGATAGTGTATGCCACACTGCACAAAATAAATCATAATATCATCAAACTGGGTATTAGAACTGAAATACATATATATAAATATTAATGAAAATGGTAGGCATCACAATAAAGCAGAGTGGTTGCCGAGGAAAAATCAACTTAGAAACAATCTTGTGATTTGAAGAACAGATAACCACAGTGCGACTGAACTGCCAAATCTTAACTGTGTTTGGAGTAGGGAATGGGCAGGGGAGAAGAGGGAGCATGGACCAAGAAATGGTGTTCACATAACTGGCTTTGTAAACACTGACCCACACCTGTTGTTCCGTCTGTTATATATAGTCCTACAGAAGGAATTCTGGCCATTGGCATGTGTGGGGTACAGAGACATACTTAAGAAATCTTAATTGAAACATACAAGTGATCTCCTTGGGAAAAATTTGTTTTAAATTATAAATCTGGGCAGGGTGGGTGGGAGAAAGAGGGACAAAATGGGGGAGTGGGGAAGAGGTGGCAGGGGAAAGAATTTCCAGATTTCCCACTTCATGCAATGACTGTCTCGCTCCATTACTTCCTATGATGTGCAAGTGCTTTAGGGGACTTTTTTTTCTACAGCAGGTCAATGTTCTCTGTAAAGAGAAGCAACAGGAAGAGGGCAATGGTTTTGTGCTGTGAAGGAAAACTACAGAAACCCATTAAAGGGAAAGACGGAACAATATTCCTTAGGATATGTTCCCTCCTGTAGCTTTTTTGTACTTGCCAAACATTATTTCAAGGACAAATAGTTGTCCTTTCATCACCTGCAACTAAAGGAGCATCGTATTTCGGACAGAAAGATGAAGGGAGAGATTTCACTTCTTTTACTCTTGTAGATATAAAGAGTGTGTTTGGCTCTATAAACAATTACTTGTTGCTTACCTTCTTATATGGGACACAAGCCATTTGTGATATTTATGTACAAGTGCTTAGAGACAATGCTACTGAAGAAAATACGGTGAGTATTTTCTGAAAATGGGCATATGAGAAAACAAAATGGAAGTTCAATCTCAAGGAAGATTCAATAACCAAAAAAATAAACTCAGGTAGCAAACGGAAGGGGAAAACAATAACATTAAAAAAAGGAAAGAGCTGCTTTACGTACTGCTCTAAGGGGAGTTCACCAAGGTAGGGTCTGAAAGAGCTAAATATTACTAACAGGCTTCAACTTGGGGATAAACAGGTAAGATCTTAATAGCATTTGTCTTTGTACTGCAATTTTCCCCTAACAGTCTCAAAGTATCTCACATGAGTATTGGAAAATAAGAAGTTTCTGACCATAGGAGCAGCTAAACATTTGAACAAGTTGCCCAGGGAGCTTGAAGCATCTGTTTTGGGTATCCTTAAAGTGGAGTGGCTTCTTATTTATCTGAAATTGTTATGGACCATTGGTTTTCAAGCTATAGCTTACATCAAAATCTGGAGGGTTTGCTAAAGTACGGATTTCTGGATCTACCACCAAGTTCCTGATTCCACAGGTCTGGGAAGTGAAGTGGGCTGGAGAGTTTGCATTTGTAAGAAATTCTGAATGATGCTATTTCTGTGGGACCAGGGACCACATGTGGTTAAAGTCATAGATCTGTCTAATAATGGGAACAACCACCATCTATTGACCTCTGACTATTACAGGCCATGTGCACTGTATTAGGTGGATGCCACCTTCCTCCCTATTGTACCAAGTGTGAAGCTACAGATGAGAGATAATAAACTATTTCTCAAATCACTCAGCAGGTTAGGGGCAGCACTGGTAGTCAAATATGAGTTGGCCTGAATCCGGGTCCTTCACTCTAAACTACTGTGTTATACTGTCTAGTGGTGGGGTTATGAATGATCTCTAAGCACTGTGTACACTTACAAGTTTCGAACTGTAAATCACACAAGATGCAGGGGAAAAGTACAAAATGTAAAGTACATGCTTTTCTGAGGTGTCATAATCTTTAGATGTCACTTTAAAAAAATTTTTATTTTATATTGGATTACAGTTGATTAACAATGTTGTGTTAGTTTCAGGTGTACAGCAAAGTGATTCAGTTATACATATACATGTATCTGTTCTTTTTCAAATTCTTTTCCCATTTAGGTTATTACAGAATATTGAGCAGAGTTCCTTGTGCTATACAGTAGGTCCTTACTGGTTATCTATCTTAAATACAGCAGTGCGTACATGTCAATCCCAAACTCCCAATTTCCACCCCACGCCTTTCCCCTTGGTAACCGTAAGTTTATTTTAGACCTCACTTTGATATGTAAGGCCACATCTCTCCTCTAGGTATTACTTATGAACTGTACTGCTGTAACCAAAATATCAGCTGTCTCTTTGTTCTCCTTTCCAAGCTTCTCCCTACTCTTGGCACCATCAGAAATAAAATCCACTGATACAGAATCATGTTAGAGTGATGTAGATTTTGGAAGGGATGGAGGGCAGGGCTCACCATGTCCCTGACCTTCCCCACTGAACCCTCAGTCCCATCTGTTCCCTACTCCTGAATCCTTCTTTTCTTTTCTTCTCCAATATGCAAGTTTTCACCCTGCTTTTAATTTGTGGAGTTTCTCTTTCCTGAAAACTGGCCACCTCTCAGGTACCCCAGATTCTGGAAGTTGCTTTTACCCTATAATAGGCTTATGAAAGCATTATTTCTCTTCCACGATGGTCTCCCTACAAAGAAAATTTCCTATCAGCTGCTTGAGATAAAATATTCTGCATACCCTTATATAGAGAACATCTTTAAAACTTCCTAATAATTTCAAATGGAGGGTTTATACATTCCAGATCTATACCATCCATATGTGGCTACTGAGCCCCTGAAAAGTGTTCAAATTGAGATTTGCTGGAATTGTAAAATACAAATAAGAAGATTTAGTATGAAAAGAAAAACGTAGAATATATCATTAATAATTTTTTACATTGATTACATATTGAAATGATAACATTTTGGATATACTGAGTTAAGCAGGATATATTATTGAAATAAATTTTACCTCTTTACTTTCGTTATTGTGACTACTAGTAAATCTTAAATTACTGATATGGCTAGAATTATATTTCTATTGGACAGGACTGTTGTAGATCCTAAAGAGAACTAAGCAAACTGACAAGTGGAGAATATGTAAGGCTGTGTTTTTCTGAAAGTAAGTGCACTGAAAAGCCATTCTTTACTACAAAAGAACCAGAGAAGATCTATTATATACTTATCTCCACCTGGCAAATGTCAAAAACCCTGGTCTTAAAGGGCTTCAGCTATTGCTGACCAGGTGCCCTTGACACCAGGGTCAGCAGGCCAGACAATTTTTGGTACATCTGATACACCACTTACATTATGCTTTATACCGCATAGCACTGTGTAGTATTTGATGAATGAATGAATGAATATGTTCCTCATTTTGACTATAAGCATTTTGGCAGAAAGATTTATGTTTTTTATTCATTGCACAGTGCCTTACGCACAGCAAGGGCTCAGTAAATATTTGTTGAAGGAATGGCAGCTTGGGAGTACTGGGGAGGAGGGTGGGTGACGAGGTAAAGGCCTGTACCACATGGGAATATTTCGTTCGGCTAAACGCAAACACAGTTCAAACTAACAAAGTCACCACAGAGGGCCCAGGCTTCAACATTCTTAAAGCCACGGGTCTGGGCTTTGGCTGTGCCTTATTTAATTATGAAATGTGAGATTCAATATGTCATTTAATGTTTGTGGCACATTCTCCAAGTTGCAATTTGCATAACAGGAAATGAGTCCAGAGTGTATTTTTTCATGAAAGATTTCAGAAACTCTAAACAGAGATCTGAAAATTAGAATATCTGTAACTCCCTTGGTGCTACCTGCAAAGAAGTAAAACTCAGGCGTTTAGAAATTTAAGGGGCATCAACAAGTCAGCAGTGGACAATCCAATCCAGGCTAAATGGAATGTTCCCACAGATGCTTACAACTCTTCCCCACATCTTGCTTTTGTTTTCTCTTTACCCAAATTTAAAAGAGTAAAATTCACACAAACATAACAAAGAGACTGAAGTAAGAAAGGAAAGAATAGTTTCAGATTCCACAACAGGCAGGCTAAGCATGTGCTTCAGTTATCAGTAAATAGTGGGCACAAAAAAAGATTTTCTTTTTCAAATATGAAAAAAGAGCATCTAGGTAATCATCATGGGACAAATTAAAAACTAATAAACTGATGTCATTCTTATATAGCTTAGTACTGTTTATCTTGAATTAAATATGGGGATGGACACAATAAACTTAATAGCTCTTAGATCTTAATCTGGACCTGGGAGGGTGTGATTACAACATGATGTATTACCCACACTTCAAAATACTGTGGGTCAGTCCAGGGTCTCCAGACAATAACTTTACACAGTAAAGTCAAATGGAACGTGGTCATTAGGACAACGACTCCCCTTAGAAGTGTTCCTCTCTGTGAAAACCCTGAGTCTTCACAATTGGGTTGGACTCTAAGAATCCACGGTTAAGATTATTAGATAACATATTTTGTAAACCACTGATGGTTATATCTTTTTCTTGAATATAGTCAAGGAAAACAGGATCTGTAAGCAAGATGCTGAGACCATAAAAATATCTATATCAAGGGGATTTTTAGGGTAGCAAAACTATTCATATTATCTATATGATTCTGTAATGGCAGATTCATGTCATACATTTGTCAAAACCTATGAATGTACAACAGAAAGAGTGAACTTTGTGATAATGACGGGTGAAAGTTGTTTCATCAGTTGTAACACGTGTACCACACAGATGCAGGATGTTGATAGTGGAGAGACCGTGTGTGTGTGTGTGTGTGTGTGTGTGTGGTGAGGACGGGATATGTTAGAACTCTGTACTCCCTGCTGAATTTTGCTGTGAATCTAAAACTGCTCTAAAAATAAAGCCTATTAATATATCTTATATTTTATTTCTATCTATACATCTGCATCCAATAAAAAGAAAACACATTTTTCCACATAGTGGGCGCTTTCTGTACTAAAAATATTGATGGAAGATGGGTGAGATAGTACTGGTAGTCTGGTGATCAATCTAAGAAAGACAAGAAATAAATCTCACCTCACTGACTAGGGGATAGAAAAGAAGTCTTAAAGAAGAAGATGGAGGAGGAGGAAGAAAAGGAGGAGGAGGAGAAGAAAGAGAGACAGAATAAGAGAGAGGGAGGAAAGGAGGGAAGAAAGAGGATCCTGTTGAAATTACTGCTCTGGGATATGGTTGTCCTGAGGTTTTCCATGCTCACAGTCAGTATATATGGCCCTGTAGTCTAGTACTGGGAAGTGGTGATTGCTATCAATTGTGTGAGATCCAGGATGACAGGATCAGTCACGTCATAGCCGCTTAGAGAACAGCTTCATACTAGGTGAGCATGGTGTAATAAATAAGGCATTTAAAACTCCGCCAGAAAAAAATGCATCTAGAATGTTGCTTACCCATAGGAAAGAACAGACTAAAAATGCAAAATAATAATAATAATAATAACACTAGTAATAGTACTAGTAGTAATGAGGAGTAGGATCTCAGACACCAGCCTCAAAAATCTATATAAATCCATTATTAAGAATAAATATACTGAAATAGAAGAGTTTGTACCTCTGCAGGGGATAATTTTTTAAACCAGCTGCTGGTAGTATTTTTTTTTTTTTTTTTTTTTTTTTGGTATAATGAGATGATCTCAGGTAAGGAAAATTTTAGGCTGAATGTCAAGAAAAAAATTCCTGACTGTGAGAACTATTGGATTACAAAGTGGCCTCTCAAGGGAAGAAGTAGAAACTCCATCTGCACTGCTCTGGGAATAGGTTTGTTAGTTAAATTGTACTCCTTTTCTTAGTTGACTGCTTGACATTTCAGCAACAGAGCCAAATAATTCATGGGTCAACTAAGAAAAGTGCTTATTATAATCATCTTTTAAAATCTCCATCAACAGCAGTGAATTAGAAAAAATATATGGTTACTATTTTATTCTATGTGATAAAGCCTGTCAGTTTTTACAGTATGAAATCTGTTCTTCAATACCCTTGGATTGCTTTTCATATGATTGCTAATATCCATAAAAACGAATGCCCTGGCAGTGCTAAGAAAATAGCATTTGAGAGTTGAGTAGAAATAATGAACAGAGATTGTGTCCACTATTTGTACAAAACTGCTGCTAGAATCTTAACCATCCCTTAGACTTCAAATAAGAACCTTGCTAATAATAAACTAGATTAAAGCCAACAACAAACCAAAAGACTTTTAATTCTCATGGAAGCAGAAAGGAAAAAACAACAGTTTAAGAAAAAGAAGGCTTGCAGAGAATCAATAAATGAAGAACTGCAGATTGTGACATTATTATCCTGTAAATACTCCTTAGTGGTACTTTCAGGATCTCTTCAAGCAAAGAAATAGAAAATTAACACAATCCCATCCAATATTAGCATGGAACGAATGCAATAAAGGTGAAATACTAGTGCTCTCAGGTCCTGGAGAGGGGCCCGGGGCAAATCAATGAGTGTTCTCAACCCTTAACATTTTTAATAGAGTGAGAAGTGGCCATCAAGGGCAGCCCTGAAAGGCGCAAGGAGGCAAGGAGAACCCCAAAATGGACAACACACCCTCTGGACATTGTACCAGGCAGCCAGCCCCAGTACCCCACATATATAACTCATTAACCACTGCATAAATATAAACTTTGGGTATTTATGAGCACTTGTGGCAACTCCTTTGCCCTACCTGTCACCTGTCCAGCCACTGGAATCTCTGATCATCAATGATCAGCAAGTACCAAGAACAGTTATCTTCCTACGAAAAGAAGATCAGCTATCTTTTGCCACTGCAGGTGGGCTTGCCCATAAAAAAGCCACATGACAGAGTGGGTTTTATTTAATTACAGTCACGGTTTTGATTTCCTTGCATTAAGACAAAGCAGAGCTGAAACCATATGTGTGTTGGTGTACATTAAGGCTGGCTGATAAGATGCCATTGTATTCTACACTGACTACTGGAAACCAAAGGAGAGAAGCCCAGGTAGAACCTAGAAAGGTACCTGCAGTTTCACTCTGCTTCCGGCTGGGGAATATGCACCATGTGAAAGGGAAAATATTGACTTGCGTGTCAATTGTTCACTCACTCAGTCAGTCAGTAAATACTTATTGAGAATTCAGAGGTGACAAAAAGCAAAATAGTCCTTCCTCTTCAGGAACATGAAGTCTAGCTCCATGAACTCTTGAATCTTTGCTCTATGACCAACCACATATGAGACTATGGCCAAATTAACCTTTCTGAAACTCAGTTTTCCCATCAGGAAAATGGGTTAACACCTATCAAGGAGTCTGGCTTCGAGAATAAGTTAAATACATGTATAGACAATGCTTCAGCATTTAACAAGCATTCAGTAAATGTTTTCTAAGCACCTGCCCATGCTTGCAACTATGAAATGTTTTGCTATTTGTGTGCACTGTACTAACTAGATTACAGGGTAATCTGTTCAGTATTGTATAAAAGCAAGGAGAGTATGTGTACCTTTCAGAAAAGATTGAGTAGCTGACATATACATTATACTTAATGAAAGAATAAACACGAGTAGGAACTTGGATAACAATTGAGGAAGTTAACACATTTATAGGTTAACTGTTAGGACCAATCTTCATATAGAATGATGTCTCTCAATCACTGAAACAACTTTAGAAGGAGGAGCCAAAAGGACGTACAATCACTATGAATGTGTCAAAAATTACTTTTATGGCTACTTTTTATCTTTTCTGTCTTTTGTTGAAAAATCCATATAGATATGAAAGTCAGTAAGGCATAAGCCATTCATGACATAAGAAGCCATAATGAAATAATTATTTACATTCATCAGCATTGGGTTCTACACATAGTAAGGTTATATCAGCACATGTAAACTATATATATAAAAGTTTATAAAAGCACTTAGAATCCTGGAGCTGAAGGAGATGCCTGAGATCACCTAGTCCAAGCTCTTTACAGATGAATTAGGCCATATTGACTAAATAAAGTGACACAGCTGGTAAGTGACAGAAACTGGACCAGAGACGTCCAATTTCAATTTCTTGTAATGCTCCTTTTCTCTTCATAACGTATAAGAATATATTTGAAGCTGTGTGGTTTATCAACTCTATACCAGACAGTATTCTAGACACTGAGAATAGAATGATAAGCAAGATAGACACAATTGTTGTCCTTACAGAGTTTACAGTTTAGCTGGGAAGATAGTTAATATAGTCAGGACTTAGTCTGGCTTATGGATCAGGGAAGAGCCCCCAAGGGAATACTGTTAAGTTGAAGCCTCAACTATGAGGCAGACAAATGGGGCAAGAAAATGGGAATGGGGAAGGTGGGCAAGAGAGAGCAGTTGTTGAGCTGAAAGACAGAAGGCTGGGGAATGAAGGGTGGGGTGAAGAAGGCCAGAGGGAGGGTAGAGGGAGGTAACTCTAAAGAGATGAGTAGGAAGGGCTTGGAAAATCAGGTTAGAGTTTGGGAGTTACTTTAAGAGGAAAGGGAAGCCACTGATAAGTTTTAGTAGGGGAGTTGAAATTATTATATTTGCAGTTGGTGGGATTAGTCTGGCTGCATTGTGGAGAAATAATTGGAGAAAAAAATCAGAAGCAGGAGGCTTGTTAGCAGTAATGGGATGAGCTGATGGCACTAAAGGTGGAATGAAACGAACAGACATGAGAGATATTTACAAGGTGAAAGTGAGGCTGGGGATTTGTTGATTGAATAGTTATGGGGACAGTGAGGGAACAGGGAAAGTCAAGATTTATTCTTAGGTTCACCACATGGGAAAAGGCAAAGAGAAGACTCAAGGACTATCTATAGTAATGGGGTGTGTGTGAGTGTTGAACTTAAGATGCTAGAAGATATGTGATAATTCTATCCCCCAAACTGTAAGAGATTCCAACACAGAGCCCATTATACAACACCATCATCACATGGGGAAGATAATAAAAAATGAAGACTGAAAACATTTTACCAGACATTTGCAGAAAATGCAAATTTCCTAGAAAGATATTTGCAATCTGAACAAATCCTTGGGCAGATGGAACTAGGAGAGTTGGAAGAGCGTTCCCCAAGTAAAAATCATGTGGTAGTAAACACACTGGGTAAGTGACAAATGCATTGGGATGTTGTGAAAGATGTGTTTGCAGTCAGGCTCAGTGAGCACAGAGGGCCATACGTGGAATTAGGTGCACCTGTACATAGCACAAAATGCTTCAAAACAAAACAGTGGTGCATTCTCTCTCACCAGAGGGGAAACGAATGACAAATGGAAGCTTCAAAATTGCCCCAAGACCTAAACACTTACACAGACACTGATAATGTCACCAGCGCAAATGACTTTTCCCTTTCTCCCCCCAGCTTCCGGTCAGCACATGTTCTGTTTCTGGGTCCCTCCAACTTTGGAAAGAAGCAAGTACAGCCTCTTTGACCACCTCTGTAGACCAGGTTTCTGCTTCTGACTGCCATATCACCCCTATTTCTTTAGAGGAGAAAACGTAAACTTTTCAAATGCCCAAAACTTTCATTCTACCAAATCTTTTAAAGCACAAATCTTTCATGAAAATTACTCAATACCAGCTTGTCAGAACTCACTCTTGATTGGTATCATGGCTAGGATTCCTCTAGAAGCAGACCCTGAGACAGAAGACACAAGCACACAGTGTACCAGGGAGGTGAAGGGGCACAGCAGAGGAGTAAGGGAGTGAGATGAGGAAAGGCAGGAAGCCAGGGAAATGTGTGTTACCAAGCCAGCTGCCCCTGTAGGTGACTGGAAATGAATTAGTTATCCCATTCAAGAGGTGAAGGAGCTGGGTATTTATATACCAAATCCCACCAGTCATGGATTGAGAGCGGTAGGAAGGTGTGTGGGTGGATGGATGGGGGCTGTCAATTCTCATAGGAGTAGCAAAGTGCTGAGAGAAAGCCCTCAGGAAAAGAAATGCATATTCTGGCCGCAGGAGGTCCAGAGGGGTGCACTGAGGTGGTGAGGATGATGGGATATGGGGAGCCCCTGAGAGTGTCTCCTGGAGATGGCAATAAAATGGGTTCCATTTTGGAGCCAAGGGGAAGGTGTCAAGATAGACTAAAAGGTAATTGACAACAGATACACACATACACACACCAGGAGAGATGTGTGACTTTGCTGTTCAAGGCTTCTTGAAAGCAGGAGAAAGCATCCAGAAAGCCATTTTTATTGTGGTACTGGGGTGAAAGCCCAGACAAGAGAGAATAGACAAAAAAGATTTCATCCAAGGCGGTTAGGAACAACAACGCTGGAGGCCAGGACAGAATAGTGGCTGGTCACTCTTTGCACTGGCCTTTGAGGACCGCCAAGTATTAACAAACTCTTGTTGACAAGTAATGGCCATCAGACTTTCCGAAGACCTAATATGAACTTAAAATTAACTATCTTTAATTATGAAGAACAGTGCTTCAGCCCAACGGAATCTTTTGATAGAGAGGCAGCTCCATCTGGGTGCTAGCAGGTCCTTGAGGAATTACTAGGGAAAAAAGGTTGGTCGACCTTGCTCAGGTCAGGAGCTATCTGACCAATTGACATACCTCGAATAGCTACCTCAACACTTCATACCTAAAGCAATAAAGATAAAATCAGACAATCCAAATATGGTGAAAAGTTGTCAGTAAAGGACAAACCAGTCCAAATATTTAAACTTTAGCACTAAATCTCTCTACAAGAGGCTCAGATCTATAGGGATTAATGACCCAAATTAGTAGGCCAAAGCAGCTTTTCAGTTTCTTAAAGAAAAAGTAGGGTGAGGTACTTTCAGAAGAAGATATTCAGACATTCATAAAAGGCTGGTTCTGAGGTTCAGAAGTTATGGAAAGCAATTCTTAAAACCGGGACCCCAGATTATAGGTTTCTGAGTATTACGCCTGGGCAGAAGCATATCACTCTGTAACAGCTAGACAGGATCTCATGAGAGCACAGTATCAACCAGCCTGAAATGTTCCCTTTCAGTCTCCATGTCTCCTTTTTCACAGATGTCTATACACTAGAGAATCTACACAGCCTCTGCTGGCGGAAGTAAAAACCTATAGACTCCCAAGGAGAATGAAGACATGTGGTCCTTGGGGCCTAGAAAAAACTTGGCAGATGTGTCAGTGTTACTAAGCCTGTACCAAATACCTGATTTTGGCATATCCTTGGTTCAATTCAAGAAGTTCTTAAGAGTGCCTTAGAGATGTGGGCCTTCAGTGTTAATTTTAAACACATTTCAGCAAGGCTAGAATGACTGTATAACATGGTGGTTTAGAGGACAAGTCCTTGAGTCAGATGTATCTAGGTTCAAATCCTGGCTCTTTCCCTTATTGAATGTATGACCTGGGTGTAAATACTTTCCTCTTCCAGTCTTTATTTTCTTATCTAAAAAGTGTGGATAGCAATAGTATCTACAAGATCAAGTTGCTGTGACGAGTAAAGGAGCTAATGAATAAAGCACAATACATGGCATGTGGTCAATACTTAGTGCCTTTTGACTAGTTCATGAGGAGTGATGGTGGTGGCTGTCTTGATGGTGGTCATAGAAGAAAAGGTTCAACTTTCATCGGGATGCTGATCGTGAATGCTGTTTACCCCATATTCTCAGCTTTCCCCCTTCCAGGCACATGGTAGGATTGCAGTGCCCTGTCCACGTTAGAGTGAGAAATGGCCTTGTGACTCACTTTGGCCAAGAAATGCATGTTATCTCCTGGGGGAAAATTCGAGAGCAATGAACAATCGGCTACTCACTCTTTTTCTCTCTGCTGTGACAATCAGCAATGTTCCTGTTGGTGGCTATTTCTCCTTCTTTGATCACAGAGGAAAGACACAGGCCCCAGAAGAGCACAGTCCCCAGCTGATCCATGATGGACAGGTAGTGAGAATAGCAATGTTGTCTACTTTGTTGTCTTCTGCCACTGAGATTCCAGGGTTGTTTCAATAGAACCATTATTTCCTAAAGGAAATTATTGCATAAAATACTTTGTGATTCTCCTCATTAACAGTTACTAAATGCTTATTTTGTATAAAAATGCAAAGATCAGTGATGTGCCCTTTTGTGTCTATGTCTTTGCAGTGATTTAGTTCTTCATTTCAAAAACATGGCTACAGCTTCTCTTTGTTGTTAAACTGGTTGATGGTCCAGAAATTTATATGCAGAACAGGTGGTAGACGTTTTCTCTGTGATACATCCAGTGCTATCCTATGGTACCCATTTCTAAGATGATTCATTCCAGTTCAAGGACATAAACAGTCAACTTGACCATATTTTAAACACTATTTTCTATTCATTGGAAGGTAATAACTTCTTGTAACAAGAAATCGAAAAAAGGTCTGAATCTACAATATGAGAGAACTGCATTTTGACTAACCACCGGTGTTAGGATTGCTGTAAAACACCCGCTACTTCATTGGCAGGAACTCCAGTCCCTTCACCTGGACATCATATCCTACCCCCTCAGTACAACATGTATGTGATGAAAGCCAATTTCAAAAATACAGCTAAGCTAAATCCAGAAAGAACAATGTGTGTTACCAGTTCTAGTTCAGATTTGGTGATTAACTTCAGTTCCTTAAAGGGTGGAAGAGAAGGAAAGAGAAAGAAGCTAAAAGGTAATGAACAGTTGTATACTGGCACTGGCAATGCAATCGTGAACAAGATAGGCATAGTCCCTGCCCTCAGAATCAAACCTATCATAGGAAATAGCTAAATACATAAAACTTTTAAACTGCTATAAGTGCAAATGGAAAAAAACCCCAAAAACCTAGCCATTTGGGTTATATCCAAGGGCAATTGAAACCATCAAAGAGGAGAATAAGGTGATCTAATTTAGTTTTGTGTAACTTATAATGACTGCCCATAAAAAGATATAGAGCACTTCTCTCTCTGCCAGTCTCCTTGGCAGTAAACAACAACTACCAACCCTACTCCCTTCTCACATTGACCAGATTTCTATCATCATGCCTATTCCTGGACTTCATATAAATAGAATCATATAGTGTGTACCTGTTTCTGTCCAACTTCTATTACTCAATGTGTTTTTGAGATTCGTCCATGCTGCTATGTGTATCAATAGTTCGTTTCTTTTTATTGCTGAAGAGTATTCAACTGCATGCAAACACTCCAACTGGACTAATCATTCACCTATTGATGGACACTTGTACTGACTCCCGTCCGACTATTATAAATAAAGTTGCTCTCAATGTTCTCATGCAAGTGTTTGGGAGACATTTGTTTTCATTTCTCTCAGGTAAAGACATAGGAGTAGAAATGCTGGGCCATAGGGAAGGTGTATGTTTAATTCTATAAGGAACTTTCAGTTTTCCAAGGCTTTTACCATTTTACAATCCTAGCAACCAAATGTGAGAGTTTCATTTGCTCCACATCCTCTTTAACATTTAACAATGTCAGTCTTTTTGATTTTAGCCATTCTAGTGGGAGGGAAATGGTATCTCATTGTGCTTTTAATTTGCATTTTCATCAAGATCAATGATGTTGAACACCTTTTCCTGGGCATTTTGGACATTCATGTGTCCTTTTTCCTCTGTTCAAGTCTTTTGCCCAATTTTGTACGAGGTTGTTGAACATAGGATTTGTTTATGTATATGGAGATGAGTTCTTTGTGAGATACATGTTTTGCGAATATGTTTCCCAGTCTGTGGCTTGCCTATTCATTTTCTTAATGGTGTCTTTTTAATTTTCATGAACTTATCAATTTATCATTTTTTTCCTTTTATATGTCTTAAGAAATCTTTGCTTATTCTCAGGTCACATGATGTTCTTACATGCTTTCTGCTTGAGGCTTCATTGTTCTAGCTTTTACATTTAGATCTATTATCTGTCTCAAATTAATTTTGTTATGTATTACTATACATACATTTACATAGATTTTATGTATGCGTAGACATTGTGTTTCTTTTTTAAAATACGGGTATCCAATCATTCCAGCAATATTTGTTAAAAAGACTTTCCTTTCCTGATTGAATTGATTGAAGGCCTTGTAAAAATCAATCAACCATATTTTCTGAATCTATTTCTGGACTGTATTTTGCTTCATTGATCTATCTGTCTATCCTTATGGCAATGCCACAATGTCTTGATTACTGTAGCTTTAAAGCCCTGAAGCAAGTACTGCAAATCTCAAAATTTGTTCTTTTTCAAAATGTTATGACTATTTTAGATAATTTGTACTTTCATAAAAAGTTTAAATTACCCTCCTGGGCTTTCGGTTGGGATTATGTTGAAACTCAAGATCAGTTTGGTAGAACTGACATCTTGACAATATTGTCTTCCAATATCTTTAGTATCTCTTAGCAACATTTTTTAGTTTTCAGTGCAAAGACTGAAATTAATTAATCTTTTGACAGATTAATTCCTAGGTATTTGATACTTCGTTGCTATAATAAATGTTTTTATTTTATTTTCCAATTTTTTTGCTAGGTATAGAAATACAATTGATTTTTCTATGTTAACCTTGTATTCTGCAACCATATTAAATGTACTTACTAGTGTTAGTAAGTTGTTTTGTTTTGTTTTGTTTGTAACTCTCATAAGTTTTCCTGTGTAAACAATAATGGAAATTCTACCTCTTTTCTAATACATATATCTTTTATTTATTTTCCTTGTCTTATTTCACTGTCAAGGACTTCCAGTACAATGTTTAATAGAAGTAGTATATCAATTATCTTCTTAAAAATTAAGACAATTTTTTAAGAGCAGTTTAACATGCACAGCAAATTTGAGGGGAAGGTACGGAGAACTCCCATACATCCCCAGCCCTGACACATGCATAGCCTCCCTACTATCAACATCCCCCATAAGAGGGGTACATTTGTTACAACTGATGAGCCTGCATTGACATCATTACCACCCAAAGTCCAGAGTTTACATTAAGGTTCACTCTTAGTGTTATACATTCTCTACATCTGGACAAACGGATAGTGACATGTATCCATCATTGTGGTATCATACAGAGTATTTTCATGACCTTAAAAATCCTCTATCCTCTGCCAGTTCATCCCTACCCCTACCCCTAACCCCTAACCCCTGGCAACCACTGAGGTTTTTATTGTCTTTATAGTTTTGCCATTTTCAGAATGTCATAAAGCTGAAATCATAGAGTATGTAGTATTTTCAGATTGGCTTCTTTCACTTAGTCATATGCGTGTAACTTTCCTCCATGTCTTTTCATGGCTTGATAGCTCATTTCATTTCAGCACTAAATAATATTGCATTGTCCGGATGGACCATAGTTTGTTTATGTGGTGGTGGTCAGCTGTGGGGGGAGGAGAAGCATTCTATAGTTCTATGATTAGGTCTCAGTCTTCTAGTGAGACCAGGCCTCTAGACTGTGAGCTGCATAAGAATTTCTCAGTTTTTTTTCTCCCACCTTAAGTGGGATAGGATGGCTAGGGTGGGCTGGAGCTGGGAGTTCCTTTTCCCCAGGGTCAATTAGGATCTGATAATACTCCAACAGGTTAGGCTCTGGTTAACTAGTTTCCCCTGTGGGCAGGCCTTGTTAGAACAGAATGTTCTGGTATATTTTAAAATGGGTCATTTTCCCCTCCTCTGCCAGAAACATAAGGGGATTTTTCTCCCATATTTACTGTGGGAATCTAGCCAAGCTGCTGGAGGTAACTCTTACAACATTGTAGGGACCTTCCAATAACTGGCTACCCCTGGAGTTTTTAATTCTCAGACCTGCCCACACTGAGTCTCCAGCAATTTGTCAATTACAGTTCTGGTTTTCCTACCCCAGCACTGGTTCCTGTGGTGGTTTTCACTTACGACTCTGCTCTGCTAAGCCATGACTCCCTATATTCACTTGTCTGTCTCTCCAATCTTCAGGGCAGTGGTTTGCCCTGTATCCTCCCCTCGCTTATGGATCCAAGAAAAGCTGTTGATTTTTCAGTCTGTTCAGTTTTCTTTACTTGTTATTAGATGGCATGGTGACTTCCACATGCCTTATATGCAAACTAGAAAGCAGAAGTTCTCAATTTTCTCTTGCTACATAGCAAACTAACCCAAAACTTAGAGGCTTGGTACAATAACAATTATGTTGCTTATGAATCTGTGGATCAGAAATTCAGACAGAGCTCAGCAGGAGTGACTTCATTGTGCCACCACCTTGCATGTAGGGAATGGGACATGTACCTTGGGGATATGAGTCCCTTAAGGGCTCTTGCCCTGTCTCCAGTCACCAGCACATGGCCCCTATGCACTCAGTGAAGGCTCATGGGAAAGATCTGGCAAGTCAGTGCCGACTTGTCCTGTGGCTGAGGCTCCTCTGAATTATGATCCTACATACCAGTCCATACATGGCTGTTAAGAGTTTGATGGTTAAATAGACCAAGTTATACAGAGAAATAGAGCATATGATAAAGGTGGTATCACAAAACATTGAGATAAAGATTATCTTCTTTCTTCTTAGTAAATAGTGCTGAGACAATGGGATAATTTTTTAGAAACGGTAAAATTAGACTCGTTCCTTTTATAATACACAAAATAAACACCAAATGGATCAGAGATCCAAATGTAAAAAAAAAAAAAAATAACCTATACAAGTACCAGAAGATAACACAGGTGAATTCTTATATAACCTAAGTGTAGGGAAAGGCTTTCTAACAATGTCTCAAAATCCATATGCAACATAGTAAAGTACTGATAAATTTTACCACCAAAAACTAAACAATCTTTAAAATGAAAACATACTGAGAGGCAATAAATGCAACACGTTTCACAGATAAAGGATTAACATACATAATACATTAGCATACATGATACATACAAAGAACATTTAAATTTTGAAGAATAAAAGACGAAATTCCTACAGAAAAATGGACAAAAGATGTAAACCAAAAATTCATTAAAAGAGATACAAAAATGGCCCTGAAACATATGAAAAGATGTACAATCTACACATAAGAGAAATGCAAAGTAAACCACACTGAGTTACCATTTCTCACCCGTGTCAGATAGGCAAAATTTCAAAAACTTGACAACACACATTCTATCGGTGAGGCCGTGGGGAAAGAGGCGCTCTTATGCACTGCTGGCTGGAATGCAAAATGACACAACTCCTATGGAGGGAAAATTGACAATGTCTCACAAAACTACAACTACCTGTGTCCTTTGACCCAGCAATCTTCTAGGAACGTATACTGAAAATACACTTTCAATAATATGAAAATATATATGTACTAATTTATGCACAGCAGCAATATGTATAACTGCAAAATATCAGAAGCTCCCTAAATGTCCAAGCATTGATATAATAAAATTTGGTGGATACACCAAGTGATGTCAGCCACACTACCCAACAGTTAAAAAGAAAAAGAAGGGGAATGGTGGGAGAAGGAGGTAAAAAAGAACGAGGATGAGCTATATGAATTGCTACAGAGTGATTTCCATAATATATTACTAAGTGGAGAAAAAAGTAAAGTACAAAAGAGCACATATTGTATACTCCTTTTTGTGTAAAATAGAGGGGAAAAATAAGAAATCATAATAGATATCTTCTTACCTCTACATAAGAAATACAAGGAAAATAAACCAGAAATAAAAAAGTTTGCTTCCTATAAGGTTAGGTAGGGGAAGAAACAGGGCAAAAGGGATATGGGGGCAGTGACACTTGTCAGAATATTCCTTTTTGATACAGTTTTAGCCTTTGGAATCATGTTAAAGTATTTAATATAAAAAAATTAAATTAACCCAATCCAGATGGAAAGGGGGAATCTAAAATGGAAAGTAAAACAGACGGCGTTAATGTATTTCAAGCTTGAGCAAATAAGTAAATGTGTTGCTACTGTGAGGGGGCCAGGATTCGCACTGTGGAAGAAAGGACATACAAATATGAAATGAAGTAAATGAACCCTGTAGGGATGAACTGGAATTGGAGGTAACAACATGAACTCATGGTTTCTAAAATATGAAATACATGTGCTTATACACGTGTATGTGCACGTGTATACATAAGTATATTTATATGTACATACATTTTTATGTTTCCTAGCTCTGCCCACTGAAAGGGTCAAGAAACGATGACATCCTAAGAATAATGAGCACCCCTAGCACCCAAAACGTGGTCTCTAATCCGTTCCCCAATAAAAGGAACCAGGGATTCTCAGAGAAGTGCTGATTCTAGACCTGGGACAGAGAGGTACAAGGTGAGCCTGGAAAGTCTTGTTATGACAAGGAGTAAAGACGTTCTCAGTAAAATTAATGAGGACATGTCACAAAGACATGGGAGTCATTTGAAGAGGCTGCCACCAGTCAAATCTGGAATAATTTGAGCACAATATAATTAAGTACACCATTCAAAAATAGGAATTCATGACTTTTTACATCTTAACCAGAAGTGAAAATCCCAATTTAGGTTTCAAAAGTACTTTTACTACTGAGTGGAGATTGGATTGGAGGGCTCAGGGTCAAAGCTGTGAAACTAGAGGGGGAGCTGTTGTAGGAGATGAATGATGGTTGTCTGAATTACAAGTGGAGGCAATGAAGACAAAGAAAAGTAGGTGGATCAGAGATGAACTTCCAAGACAAGACTGATAGGACTTGCTGATGAATTAATGAGAAAAGAAGGTCCTGATGGGACTATGATGTTGTTTATTGACAAAGGGAAAAGTTGGAGGAAAAAGTTTGTAGTGGGGATCTTGGCAGTGGTGGGGGGGCAAGGATGAATGAAGCATCTTGAACGTGTAGAGCTTGTGATTCTGTTAGATATCCAGGTGGACTCTGCATGTCGACTATTGGATATACAAGTATGGAGCTCAGAGGGGGTCTGGGATAGAAATTCTAACTCCATACAATAGGCATTTTTAAACTAGTTAAAAATGGTGAGGGTCTAAAATGTAACTTGATTTTCTCAAAGTCATCAGCCTGGTAAGTTGACATGCTAGGATTCAAACGCTGTAAGCCACCTCATTGCACTTCCTTGGAGAACTAAAACTCCACCTCATATGTCTCATGTCCCCAAGAACACTTAGCAAAACACTCAGGGCAGAATAGAGGCTTAGTAAGTCCTGGTTGATTGATTAATATGTCTGGGGATATTAAGAAACTCACCAAACAACAAATGTATTAAATTTACACTGCTACATTTGAAGTGTAGACTTGATTAATTGCTTTCTGGCAGTCAGTAGCATACCAACTTGGGTAGAAGGTAAGCAGAAGCAGAGAAAATAAATCCAGCCTATATGAGTCCCAGTTAATACTGGTCTTGAATGATTGGGCCTGGTAAATGGATGTCTCTGTTTTACCCAGTAAGGGCAAACCTTTCTTTTTCCTGTAGGTGCCTTGACCTGCCTTCATCTGCGCTAAAGTAATAACACTGTCCTGGCGGCCATGTTAAGATCATCAAAGCTTAGTTAGTCCTTTTGCTTCATCACATGGCCTGCGAATGCTGTGTTTGTGGCCCAATTTCCACCAAGAAAAGAAAAAAGACTAGCTATGCTATGCTTGAGCAGTACAATGAATCTTGTCCTGCCAGTTTTTATCCACTTTTTTTTTCTCTACAAGTCTTTCTCATTTGGCCTTTTGCTATATATTTAGCGGCCCTGGTACACCTCTCAGCCAGGACACAAGAAGCTATTTCTCTCCAGTGATGTGGGGCATAAGCAAAAGTTTATCTGAACATTTTAAGGTTAGTATTCACTGTGTTTGGGAAGAACTATATTTTCCACCAAACATGATTACCACAGAAAGAGCTGCATTTAACTGCTGACATGTCATAAGTCCTTCACTTTGGAACGGTATTAGGACTAGCGGCCCTGAGGTTGTCATGTGGTAATTAAGGGACTGTGAAATGTTATATAAAGGCTCACAGCTGGTTGTTCGAGACAGCAAAATTGAAAGGCAGATTGCTATCACCAGGGGAGATCAGCTCTTCTAGTTCTGTAATACTAAGCCCCAGCGCTGGCTGGAAAAGCTGCAAGTACGTCAAGAGTTAATTTCTGGCCATTGTATGACCCTCATGGTTTTCCTGTGGTGGGTCATAGTCGGGAAAGAACACACCATTATCACGCTGGACTGGGATGGCGTGCGAGTTTCTGCCAAGATATGAAATAAATTCGTGTTGCCAGTTCAAGCTCTTTGGTCCTGACGCCCCTCCATCATAGGCTCTTACAGGGGCAACAGACAGCATTCAGAAGATAAAGTTCTCTGTCCACCAGTCCAATGACTTACCTCAGCCCTCAGAGAAATAGAAAGTTACAGAGCTGCTTAGGAAGCTATTATGCTACTTGGCGTTTCCTGCTGTTCTCATTGTCATTGAATCCCTGATAGTGTTATTTAGAAATCAGGGATAATCACTATTGGTATATTACGTATGAGACAATAAACTGTTTCTGAGATAGACTAATAGCCAAAGCAAAATGAAATCATTTGATCCATTTTCAGTGCCGTTTTTTGAGAGTATCCTATAAAGCTATAAAGATCATTACTATTAGAGAACACACCATAACATTAAAATGAGAAGTTTCTTTTCCTGGAGGGGGGGGGAGTTATTTAGCACTTTCTGGGTACACCACGACAGGCATGAGAATAAGATGAACGCCCATTTAGCTTAGGAGTAAACATGATCATTTTCACTGTGCAACACTTCCCTCCAGACTATAGGTATCTGCCAGAAAAGACCTCTAAAGAATTTTTTTCCCGAGTTTTGATCATTAGTTTTCCCAGCAGCTGAGCACCAACCTGACACTTTATCTGAAATAGTGTGGGTGGAGGGTGCGATTGGGAATAAAATGGTTGCCTAGATCCTGGGTGGATTGGAAGGCTTTGCTTCCAAGCATAACAGTATCTGGCCACCATAAATGTAATCATTGAAAATAACTTTGCCGTCTGAATTCTTGACACATGTATTCTAAAATAATAACACCTTATAAAACAATATCTCCAGTTATAAACTAGCCCTCCTAGCTCCTGTAGATGTATGAAATCATTTATGTCTCAAACTATTATGCACTCAAACTATTTCTGAATAATCTACTTTGCGCAATGCTTTGCTTAAACCATATACTACAACGAGGCACTCAGTAAATACTTTATGGAGAAGGAGGATAAAAATAAATTTTGATTCCAAACACCTCAAGAGTATCAGGAACCACCTCAAAATTATTATATAGAAACCAGTAATTTCAGTTCAAATATATTTTATATATATTTGAGAGAATATAGGTTTTTAAACCCTTTTTCAAAGTATATCTAAAAATATGAGGCTAGTTATGAAATATTAAGCCCCATTCCTCCCCCAAATCAAAAAAAAATCCATTCCATTATAAAATCTATAAGGTTGGGAGGAAGAGTAAGTTAGAAAGTGATAGCATAAAAGAGGGGTGGCAAATAGGTTTTAGCTCATATGCCAGGTCTGTTTAATTAATAGTGCCTATCTGCAGAGTTGGGTTAAGAAAGAGTCCGAGTGTATGATTATTTAGTGACATCTACTGCAGGTGTATGAAGGAGGAATGGGGTATATTTTATATGACGTTGCACAGAAGACATTTAGCTTTAGGAATCTTTGCCAGAATGGAAGGAGATTAAGATGTGATTTGCTGCAGACTCAAGTAGTCATTCTGAAACATTTATTTTTCTTCACTGTTCATAAGAAAGAGATCAAGATAGAAACTCTAAAGGGTAAATTTGGCTCTAAGTCAAGATCAGAGAATGGCATGCAACGAAGAATAAAATCCAGATAACATCTTATTTGCAATTGTAATACATATATACATATACATGTATATGTATTAAATTTTTTAAAAAAATATTATATATATATATATATATTTAGCAACTAAGGTAGTGGGTAAAGGTGACTGCAAATTCTTTGACACTCCTCTGATTGAGAGATAGGATATATGTGCACTACCCTTGAATCTAGGTGTGTCCTTATAGTCCAAAAACGAGATATAGACAATTATAGTAGTATGATGGTTAAGAGTTCAGGCTTTGGATCCCAATCTCTGATCTGACACTAACTGTGTGTCCTTGAGCAAGTTTTTAAACATCTTTGTTCTTCCATTTTCTTACCTGTAAAATGAGTACAATGATGGTACCCATCTAGTAGGTTACCGGGAGATTTAAATGAGGTACTATGTGCAGAGTACTTAAAAGAGGGTCTGGCACTTAGTAAATTCTCAATAAATGGGCCATTATGATTATTAAAATAGGACAAAGTACAAGTGCTCTGGGAGCAAAGCGAGGGATATCTATCCAAGTGGTGGTGATGAGAGATCAGAAAAGACTTCATGGGAGAAGTGACATTTTACCTGAGACCAACAGGGTTAGGAGGACTTGTTCTAGGAAGCAGGCTTTGAGGGGGTGTCTTGAAGGAGGGAGGGGACAGGGACTTCCAAGCAGAGAAAGTAGCTTACACTAAGTCCCTGGACTCAAGAGAGAGCATGGCACCATGCTGGATTGGACTCCAATTTCTGACTCTATCCCTGTGGTGTCTTTAGTCATTATTCAATTCCCCTGAACATCAAGATGTCATTGACTTCCTAAATTAGAGTTCTTACTTCTCAGCCTTTCAATCATTTTTCATCATTTACTCTAACTCTTCTCGAAGTGTCAATTACTCCTCTCTACAAAGAGATGAAGCTGTCCTTTGCATCCTAGTACCAGCCCAGCAAGTGTTCCACTCTTGCCTTGTGGTCTGCTCTGGACTCCGATCTTCAGGACCTCACTGATCACCTGGGATTTGCATTAATATTTCAAAGCCATCTTACCTTGCTAAGCTGGTCAAGGTCAGTCCTTAGCAAGTAATGAGTTTATCCATACACTGTGCAAATATTTGTAAATGGAAACAAAGTAGTTCATTTAATAGCTTACAAGTCCTGTAGAGGCCTACATGGATGGAAAGAATTTAAAAAAAGGGAATATTCAGCTGTCGGGCTGGATCACTTCCTCAAATCAAAACAAATGTTCTTTATAAATTGCTATCAGCTGGGTTCTCTGCTGCCTCTCCTAAGAGGGAAAAAGATGAAGAGATGGGGGTTCTCTTTTCACAGCAAGTGAAAAGATGCTGTGAGAGCAAAAGCCGTGGGGTTCAAACCCAATCACAGAAACTGTCCTTTAAAAAAAGTAGTCTTTAGTCAGTGTGTGGAAACTTTGCAATAGATGCAGCTACAGGCTTATTTTTTTTGAAGGGTACATTATTTATTTTCACTTGAACATGGAAAGAAAGTATCACACTCCCCCTTCCCCCTTTCAGGAGGAGTGTAACTTAATCAGCAACCTCTCTTCCATCCACCCTGTGTATGTGTGTACACACACAGACCACAGTTGGGAGGGTAACTAGGCTGCCCTAGTCCTCTTACCTGTTCCTCCTTTGAAGAGGGCTTGACAAAGGGGGAAAAGGAAGGAGTCACACCAGGCAGAGGTTTCAAGCCATAGACTCACAGACACAAGAAACAAACGTATGGTTACCAAAGGGGATAGCAGGGGGAGGGCAGGGAGATAAATTAGGAGTTTGGGATTAACATATACACACTACTATATATAAAATAGATAAACAAGGACCTAATGTATAGCACAGGGAACTATATTTAATATATTGTAATAACCTATAATGGAAACGAATCTGAAAAAGAGTATATAACAGTCACTGCTGTACACCTGAAACTAACATGACATTGTAAATTAACTATACTTCAATTTTTAAAAAAGTAGTCTTTAGTCAGTGTGCAGGAAGACCTAAAAAACTTTGCAATAGACACGACTACAAACTTCTGAGCCTCTTACCAGGGGATGTGTGTGAACACCCAACCATACAAAAGAACAGTGATGAGGTGAGGGCCCAAGGACTTCCCAGTGCATTTGGAGAACATGTGCAAGAACTTCACAGCTGAGCAAGTGGGCAGAGCCAATCTGAGTTCTAGAATGTTCCACATAGGGAAAGAGCATCTCAAGACAGAATTAAGTACAGGTTACCAAACACAGCTTGTGCAGACTTGACTGAATCACAATCAGAAAAGAAAGATTAAATTGTTTAATTTTGGAGAATTCTCTAATTTTCTCAAGTACATGTCATTTCCAGTGATCCCTACTCTGAACATTAGTGTTATAAGCACACAGACTAATAAAATTCATGGTAGTAATGAGGTATTTCAGTGGTGAATATAGCTAAATATCCATTTCATAAAATAATGTTTGTTAAAATGTAAAAATGGATAAAAAACAAAAGAAAAATATTGCTTTTTCTGTTGTGTTTGATGGGTTTCCCATTAAGCCTACTACTTTTAATGATAATATGGTCCTTGGGAACTAACAGTCACAGAGTTTGTAAAGCATGCTTCCAAAGTTTAAGGCTTTCACCAATCTGGTCTTTCTTCAGAAAGTGGGATAATGGCAAGACCATTTATTAGGGAATGACACTCAAATGTTCTAAAGTAGACAGGTTCCACAGGAACCTGGGTTTAGCAGAATATAAGAGCTGTGCCTACTTTCTTCCTTGTGATAAAATTCATTATATTCAGTAATTTTTGACAAATAAATATTGCTGTTTTTTTCTCTGTTGGCAGGGGGTAGAAAAAAAACACATAAAACTAGCACACCATTTTAAGCCAGTGTCATTTACTAAAGGAAAGAGTGTCACAATGAAATTTATTTTCAAAACTTTCATTCTCGAGGAAAGTAACAGAAAGGAGGTCAAAAATCTTAAAGAAAATAGTAGCCTTATTGACATCACGAATTGTCAGAGAGTGATAGATTACTCAATGCCTGTGACATGCCAGATCCTGTGCAGGTTTGGGGCAGATAAAAATTAATAAGACAGAGTCATACCCTGTCTTATTAAGTGCAAAGTTTTAGTTAATGTGCCAGCTGAGTGGGGGCTAGGCGGCAAGGGCTAGGATAGGGTGCCCAACCATCCTGGTTTTCCCAGGACTGAGGGGTTTTCTGGGTGCTAAAAACCTGGAAAATTTCTGGCAAACCACGAAGAGTTGGCCATCTTCAAAGCAGATGGTGACCTAAAGTTTAGGGTCTGTTTACGAAAGGTTTGTATGCCCTGCAAGGGGGTTAGGCATTGGCCTTGTGGGAAAGGGTGGGTCTCTGCTTTGACACAGAGTTGAAAAAGGTAACTCTGTCCTGGAGGCCAACCAGACACTTAGGAGGTTTCCCATTTGTCCAGGGCAGGACTGAGGGAGGCCTGAAAGTGGGCAGCTGCAGGGGGATGCAGAGAATGGGACAGATTTGAAAGTCACTTCAGAGACATGCTTGGAACTGAAAATACAGGCTCGGTGAGTGATTCAAAGCGGGAGGTGGTGGAAAGAGAGGAGTCAAGGATGACTGAGGGATCGTCCTTGGATGGATGAACTTGGAAGGCATTACAGGAGGTGGGAAACACGGGACAGAGGATCGTCCCCTCAAATGTGGACTGACCTCAGGAATTACAAAGTGCCAACCATGCAGAGCCCTCTGTCAAGAGCTACTGCTGCTCCCACCCACCCCACCCCTCTGCTCACATGTGAAGCCTTCCTGCACTCTGGGTTGCAATGGTTATTCAAAGGGCTTCTCACCATGTGTGACTCTCCCTCTTCCCCAGCTGGCCTACAAAAGTTTACCTGGAATAGCCTTCTTATTGCTAGCTATAAGCTAATAAGAACATTGAAAGTCTGAAGCAGTAACTCAGAGCTGCTGTACACAAGTGACCATTCTCCAAGTGAAGCTTACCCCAGAAACAGTTGGCAAGAAGTTTACAAAGGCAAAGTGATCCTACAGGGCTTTCTTAGCTCATCTGCCCACTCCGGCCACCAAAAATATTTCTTTTTTTCTCCAACAATTCTTTTTTTTTTTAACACCTTTATTGGAGTATAATTGCTTTACAATGGTGTGTTAGTTTCTGCTTTATAACAAAGTGAATCAGCTATACATATACATATATCCCCATATCTCTTCCCTCTTGTGTCTCCCTCCCTCTCATCCTCCCTATCCCACCCCTCTAGGTGGTCACACAGCACCCAGCTGATCTCCCTGTACTGTGCAGCTGCTTCCCACTAGTTATCTATTTTACGTTTGGTAGTGTATATATGTCCATGCCACTCTCTCACTTTGTCCCAGCTTACCCTTCCCTCTCCCTGTGTCCTCAAGTCCATTCTCTAGTAGGTCTGCATCTTTATTCCCGTCCTGCCCCTAGTTTCTTCATGACCACATTTTTTTTTTTTTTAGATTCCATATATATGTGTTAGCATACGGCATTTGTTTTTCTCTTTCTGACTTACTTCACTCTGTATGACAGTCTCCAGGTCCATCCACCTCACTAAAAATAACTCAATTTCATTTCTTTTTATGGCTGAGTAATATTCCATTGTATATATGTGCCACATCTTCTTTATCCATTCATCTGTCAATGGACACTTAGGTTGCTTCCATGTCCTGGCTATTGTAAATAGAGCTGCAATGAACATTGTGGTACTTGACTCTTTTTGAATTATGGTTTTCTCAGGGTATATGCCCAGTAGTGGGATTGCTGGGTCGTGTGGTAGTTCTATTTTTAGTTTTTTAAGGAACCTCCATACTGTTCTCCATAGTGGCTGTATCAATTTACATTCCCACCAACAGTGCAAGGGGGTTCCCTTTTCTCCACACCCTCTCCAGCATTTATTGTTTGTGGATTTTTTGATGATGGCCATTCTGACTGGTATGAGGTGATACCTCATTGTAGTTTTGATTTGCATTTCTCTAATGATTAATGATGTTGAGCATATTAAAGACCTAAATGTAAGGCCAGACACTATCAAACTCTTAGAGGAAAACATAGGCAGAACACTCTATGACATAAATCACAGCAAGATCCTTTTTGACCCACCTCCTAGAGAAATGGAAATAAAAATAAAAATAAACAAATGGGACCTAATGAAACTCCAACAATTCTTTAAAAAGGCTTCTGATTTAAAAATAATGAAATGTGAAAACACAGAGAAACCACATAGAGAAAAATAAGCTATTACGAAAATCCCAATATTGCAGAGATAGCTACAACTAAAATTTGGTTTTACTTCCTTTTTTACACATAAGGAACCCAAGGTACCAGAGTTCACGTCTGTGACATAAAAAAATAATAGAAAATAAAAATAAGACCCCGCCCGGGCCCTACCTGGAAAATGAGAATGATGTCTTGATTTTTCTCAGAGTCCCTCTCCCTACAAATTCTGGGGGATTCACAGCCAGAAATTTCGCACATTTGTGTACATTTATCTCCATTTACACAAAGCAGTCATTTTCTTTTGCCTGTTGCCACCAACCAAGCAGTGGGAGCTCAAACTTGCCCCTGAAGCTGACTTGGTAGCCACTGATTTCTAAAGCCTGTCACCCACCATTGGCTTCTAATCCCACCTATACATCTTCCTCTAATTCTGCAATAATATATTTTAATTCATTCATTTTCTGCTTAAATGAGCCAATAATGAATTCCATGTTTGTAACTAAGAACACTGACCAATACATAGGCTTTCTCCAAAATGCCTGGTTGATGTGCTTCAATTTAGGATGAAGTGCTGAAAAGTTTGTTGGAAGCTCTGTGTGCATGGGAAGTCTTGGTTGATTGGTTTCATTCCAAGCTGATTTTGCGGGGAAAGACCTCCACTTACCAGTGTCTGAAGGTCTTTTTATTGCGGATGAAAAAGAATCAACTTTAAGAACGAAAACTTCCAGTCTCCTTCCTGGGGGTTATGAGTTTAGTTTCAGCATTTTGAGAGCTAAGTGTGACAAGGGGCCAGGACTCTCACCCTTCAATATCAACCCTTTCATAGAGCCACTCTCTTTGAAGCCCTCAACTCTGTCCAGTGTCCACTAGTGTACTAGACCTTCAGCTTAGCCTCTCCCTCTCCAGAGAGTGAACTTTCAGTCTTCTGCTGGGGTGGGGACTGGTAAGGGGACCTCAAGGAGTGTGGAAAAGAAGCCAAGGGTCTATAACTGCTTCTTACTTAGTGTTTCAACCAACTGTCCTTTTCCAGCTCCATACACACACACACACACACACACACACACACACACACACACACACACACACACACACACACACACACACTTTCCAAGTTACTTGGATGTTCCAATTCCTGAGCTTCTCTGATATTCTTTATTATAGATCAGCCAATTTCTGGACTTCCTCCACTGCTACTTAAGAATGCCTCTTGCTTTAGGTCTGCTAAAGTCAGTTACCACTTGTTAGGCCCTTTTCTAGCTTCTGATTTTTTTTCCGCTCCTCCTCTCCCTTTCACTGTCTTTTATTATTCCAGAGGGGTTTGGGGAGTGGAAGTAGATTAATATGCTCTTCAATCCACCTTGTTTAACTGAAAGACTAATCCATTTTAGTTGCAAAATAATATTTTATTCAATGGATCTTTTATAATTTATCTAACATTGGCCTAGTTTTTTTACTTTTATACTGTTTCTCCCTTTTTGATATTTTAAGTAATGAAAAATAAACAATATTGAGTAGACATGTGGGTGGAGAAATAGTTGTGTGGAAAGCGCTATCCGGTACACTCAGTCTAATGTTACAAGTTAAACATTTACTCTGGGTAATTCAGTACCTTTTGGACAAATGCTCAGTCTTTCAGAATTCTTCCTCCTGCTCCCTCTAAATTAGTGCCTGGCATGTAGGGGGGTCAGATAACTTATGTCCACATGGTAGCCGGAAATAGTGAAGCCTTGGACCCACATTCTTGCCTTGTGGCTGTTTTCATCTTTGGGAAGCCCTGTGAACATACTGTATTGAAGCCAATGTCCAAGTAGCTCATAGCTTACTTTTTCTTGATTTGTTAGTATCTGCTACTTCTTGCAGCTTGACTTGACCCCACCTGAGCTCTAACTGGCCCTGTGTGTTGCCTTGAGTTATTTGTGTACTGTAAATCCAATCACTGGCTTGAATGATCCACCACACTATGAAGCCAGTAAAGACTTCTGAATCTCTTCCATGGCACACAGACACTGATGGAAAATCAAGGTGCCCTAATTCAGGCTTCTCTTATGGTTAACCCTGCCATGCCACCATCATTACTCTTCTGTGGCTATTCTAGGTTGATGCAAATGGGATTAGAGAGCTCTGCAAGGCAATCTCCTCTTGGAGTTCCAAATAGGAAACAGATGTATACCCATTGGGAATACCTTCAGCTGCAGGTAACTGAAATACAGCTATCAGTAGCTCAATGAATCAGGATTTGTATTTCTCATATAATATGAAATCCAGGGATAAGCAGTTTCTAACATTGTTGGAGCCGCCACCAAGGACGGTCTCTTTCTGTACTTCCTACTGCCATCCTTTAGCGTCTTGTTATTTTATCCTCAAGTTTGTTGCTTAGTGGTCTCAAGGCAAAAAGTTGAGTGAAGAGGTGACACACAATGTCTATTCTTTCTACAAAGAAAACAGCAGCCCGCTCCCAAAGCCCCTGACCATCATTTCTGTTGATGTCTCATTGATGAGGAGGAAGGCTTTATATTTACCAGAGAATGGCAAGAGTGTCTGCTGCAGGGTTCTATTCCTTCCTATCTAACCTTTCTCTCCACTCTGGGATGATCAAGAAATACCTGTCATCTTGCCTGATTCCTTTACCTCATCATTTCCCACAATCCACTAGGGCAGAAGGACAGCCTTTCTTCCCAATTCCTCTTCCTTTCTGCCCGGGATAGTATCCTACCACCCCTTTCCTGAGGTGGCATTCACGCTTTCTCCTTCCCTGGAGTTGTAAGCCTAGAGTGGCTGCTGGTGACAATAGTTCATAGAAGACAAGTTATTAAAAATTACACGTTTAATATTGTCACAATAGTATCTCTGACAAGCAAAATTAAGCTATGGTGACAGAAATCAGAACAGTTGTTGCTGGGGATGTTTGAGTGGGAAGGGGCACCAAGGGATGTTCCGGGGTGATAAAACACTCTATATCTTGAAGGCATGTGGATCTGTTAAAACTTATTGAACTGCACACTTCAGATTTGTGCATTTCACCATAAATAAATTATATCTCAATAAAAATTACTTTTTAAAATGGAAAAAATTAACCCTCTCACCATTATAAACATCCTTGCAATTAAATCTTCAAATATATTCATGATTATTGCCTTAGGGTAAATTCCTCAAAGTAGGATTTTGGGGTCAAAGGATATGCCCAATTTCAGGCATTGTGTTACATTTTGCCAAATCATCTTCTAGAAAGGTACTTTCTCATTTATACCTCAACTGAAAGTTTTTAAGAATAGATATCAGGATCTTAACGGTCATGGTTTTATCTGCTGTTTATACAAATACAAATGGAGTGTTTTACTCACAAATATATAAAGACAACAAACAGGTTACTTGAGAATTACTGATACTATTTTATGGTTTGAGAAGAATGCATACTTACTAAATAATTAGTATAAGTGTATCAGGGATAATTTCATAAAATTAGATATGCAGGAAAGATAACCTCGTCTATTTTCTATACCTTAGCTTTATTTCTGTGTCTCAGTCTACTTTTTCCCACTGGTGGGAAAATAAGCCTAATTTCTTCTGAGTTTGCACTGAAGTCTATGCAGAGACAAGGCATGGGTGGTGAGTGCTGGGGTGTGGCTTCTTTTTGCCTCAATTCTCATTCTAGAGAGGTGGCACATTTCCTGCCTCCACTGGCTGCTTTGGGTCCAAGGCTGTACGACTTCAGTGCCATGCTTGGGGCACACGTTTCCTCACTGAGACACACCATACAGCCACTTATGTCTGGGGTCTTGCTACTGCTCCAATCTCAGGGTCTATAGATCTCTGTCTCTCTCCTTCTATGTCTCTATTTCTCTTACTCCATCATACCTGCAAATCCCCTTTTGAGAGCTGAAGATTTAACCTCATTAGAAAGAAAGACTTGGAGATTATTTCTATTTTCCACCCAACCCAACCATGGGTTCAGTGACCAGAGAGGAAATGAATAGTGAGCTAGCAGAAACCACAGACATCCTCCACATCAAGGGACCTGAGTTCTAGTGGCTAGTAAGCGGTGGACCTGGATTCTAGTTCAGACCTGCATTCTCAAACCGGCCCCCTGGTGGTCTGTAAATGCACATGATTTCCCGAGTGATGGCCTTTCACCTGGCAGCAGTTTAGACACCAAAAGACTCAGGACACGCCCAAAGAGAACTCACATAATTCAACCAACTGACAGCAACATTATGGGCAGCTGCTATCATGAAGTGTGAAGAATTTGCCCACACGATTTTCAGTTATCTCTACAAATGATGTCAGGGAGAGAGAGCGGACCTCGGAACTTTAATCCCTTCTGTCCCGGAACCTGCACATGGAGCTGATAAACTACTCTGCCCCAGGATAGTGGGGCTGATGTGAGCATGCTCTCCTCTGCGGTCCCTGCTGTCGTCTCTGGTGGAAGTGCTAATGACAGGGAAATGGTCAGCAGCAGGAGGGGAAGGGGAAGGCAGGAAAAAGCCACACGACGGTGCAAAAGGCAATAATTAGCTCTCAGATAATCACAATCGGAAATAACTCGAATCTGAGTCATTTTCTTGAGGGCCACGTTTTCTGAACAGCAAGTAGGGAGAGAACAGCAACCAGGGCTAGCAGCAAAGGGCTGGGAACATTTCTGCAGTGACGATCCCCCCATTAGTGGGTGTCCCAGAGTTCATCCTTCTGCCCTCCCCCACTGCCACCACACACCTGAGCATTAGCGGCACAGAGAGTTACGCAGTCAAATAATTACTGGAGACGGTGTGTATAAAGCCGGGAGAAACCAGTGTCATCTTGTACTGCTGGTTTGCTTTAGGAGGACCTGGCACAGAGCAGCATCACGCAATAAGCAGCAGCCTTCATCTTGGCATAAACCTGCGGAGTCAAATGCTTCTGCTCGCTCCTGGCTGGTTCACACCCTCTCCTCTCATTCCAGAAGGAATTAGCCCAGCTCTGACTAGGCGCTGTGCTGTTCCATATGGACCACCTCACAAAGGATACAAAAATGTCACGCTCAGCATTAAAGCAGGGGCTCACTCTGCTGTCTTGAGACCTTCACAACCTCAGTCCGAAATGAAGCTTCCTTATTCTGTATACACCACGGCTGGGGTATTGCAAGAGCTGGTAGATCAGATTTCCCCCTTCTCTCTGTCTCTTTTTGGTTTCAAAACCCATCCCAAATAGAATTGAGTTTAAAAAAAAAAAAAAAGTGCTGGTTTGCTCTTTTTCAAAGAGGGGAGGAGAAGGATGAAGGTCTTTGGAAACCAGCTCAGACGAGTTTGAATACAATTAGACAGGTGGCTCCTGCCTGCCTGCCATTAGCAATTTTCAGATTTCTTTTTTAAGCCCAATGTTGCTTAGTTCCTACCAATGTGAGTAGAGTGGAACAGAGACTGAAAGCCAGTAAGATCTGTTATTTTCTGTTAATGCCCAGGTGGTTCTTAGAAAAGCCACTCTAGTATCACATACTCTCGATTAATATGTATTGCCGCTATCTATGTTTTTAAAAAAGTGATCCACCCCACTTAGAAAAGGCACATGACTTCACATTCCTTCTCAGTCTTTACAAGGTCAGGCTCACAAGATACAGGGAACAGAAGCCTGGGGCTGAAGCTCACTGACCCAGGTAGGGATTAGCTTCCTGAACCACTCCTGGGGCTATCCCTGAAGAGAGAAGAGAATTTAGGCACCTGCCTGGGCCAATCTGACCAGGTCATACCAACAAATAGATTTTTCTAAAGCTTTTAAACCCACTGTGTTCAAGGACACTAGACTAACCACTTCAGGGAAGGCACTATCACAGGTGTAGACTGATTCTTTGTGTTTCAAAATAGGTTTCCAAGTATTATTTATTTATGTCATATGATATGAATTTCTAAATGATGATCATTTGTTGAAAAATAGGACAAAAGAACTTAGGACTGTGAAGCTGGTCTGGGTTTGAGCCCCAATCCAATCGCCTTATGAGCTCCATGGCCAAGTCTGAATTTTAGTTTCCATGTCTGTGACTCGAGACTAAAAATCCCAAGTCTTCTTCCTTCACAGGGTTGTTGGAGTCATAAAAATAAGGTCACAAAAATTGTCACAAGTCATTGTTCCTTGGCTTTTTTCTCCACCCTCCGAACCCTAGCACCCTTGAGTTTCTCCAAAAATAGTTCTGAGCTCCCCGCTCCAGGGAGAGGAGCTCCCATGTGTTTCTTGGCCTCTTGGGTTCTCTGTGACACCCACCTTCTCCTCCTGTTGCTGACGGCATCAGCAGCAAGGTGCTGTGCTCCGAGTCCCCATAGAAGGCATCGCTGTGGCGTGGACACACACACACACACACACACACACACACGCATGCCCATGCTGCTGCTCACCATGATGGCACCAGTGCTGCTTGACATCAAGGGTTCTGACACTGGGACAAGGACCCTCCCTGCTACTGTCAAAGCTTTCGGAGTCAATGCTGCTAACCTCTTGCATTGGACTCTTTGTTTTTCCTCCTTTTATTGGCTGAGCAGGAAGGTAATAGAGGGACAAGACACAGGGCTGAATGCAGGCTCACCCCTCCACTGTGCTCAGCTTAACACATGACCTTCATTCTCTGTTCCCACAGGACAAGATACAGAGAGAAGTTCCTATCTACAGACCAGCTCAGACACACTGGGACCCGGGAGCTGGACCTTGCCTCTCGTTTGCATCTGTTTGCCCAGTGCCTAGTGCAGTTCTAGGCACAAAGAAGGTGCACTATAAAGATCTGCGGAGGAAATGAATGATGTTGGTCACCTCCTCTCCTTTATGCATCACAAATTACATGGAATAAATGGTATCATGAGGGTGCTACATGACTTATGCCACTTGCCGTGTTCAGGTATACAATCAGGGCATACTTGGATTTTAAGAGAATTCAACATGTCTTACTTTGTTCATAGTGTTAAGAAGTAATGGAAATGATCAGGTTTAGAGTTTGTTGACTGTTGGTTTGCTTTTTGCTCTCTTGTTACTTACTTCTTCTGTGATCCATTGTTACTGTTGGATCTGAACTCCTTACTTACTGTGTTCCATCTCCTAACAAAGCACAGCAGAATGCAGACCCACTGTTCTCCAAATGTGCCGGCCACTCACTACCACAGAGCTGGACTGTGCTTTTGTTCCATAAAAACTGCGCCCCATTTTGTGCCAGGTGAATCTTTTGAACTCCCACTTCTGTGGAATTTTTTCTAACACTCTCTACCTCCCACTCCCAATAGGACAAAAAATGGTCCCCTTAGTGTTGGAGAGTTGTTTGTTCACCTGGCCACTGTGATGCTAGTTATCTGTTATTTATGTGTTTGTCTCATCTGCCAGACTTTAAGTTCCACAAGGGCAGGAAGGACGGCTCAGTCACCACTATCACCAGGGCCTAGTGCATGATAGATGCCCTATAACTGTATCGTAAGAATACCTCTGAAAAAAAGAAAATTAAAAAGCAGTATAAACATATCTGATTTGTGCTCATCTTCTCCTCCCCTCCATTATGCACATTCACAGACGCAAACACAAACCACACACACACACACACACACACATCCTGGGGGCATGCCTTGAAAAACCTAGTATGTTTATGGTCTTACTGTGTCCATTGCAGGCACCCAGAACATAACAATTCCAATGGGGAAATCCTTCCTCATACTCTCGGGTGAACATTTTACATTCTCCATACTGTTGAGAGGCTGTGTTTTTATCTGTGCTTTTACAATTAGAACAGCTGCATCTTCACATCTCTAAATCCCACTTCTCCCCTTTCAAATTAGTTGTAGCAGAAATACACAAAGAGTAGAGCAAATTAAGGGAATGCGTTTGGCACCACACAGGGAATAAGTTAAAAAGATTTCAGAAGTTTGGGCCAACCAACGTTCAATTGTCAGACTAGATACTCCGGGTGACCTAAGAGTTAAGAAGTGAGACATTTAAGGGGTTACTGACTTTCACAGATGATAAGCTTCAAGCTCTTTGACACAAGTGTTTCTGTACCAATGACATCTTAATGAAGTGCATGTTCAATGGCCTTAAACACCCTTTCCTATCACTGTGCAGTGTGAGCATTCACATATTAAATTATAACACAACGGTACAAAATATGGGACGTTATAAAATTATTTTTACTGTGACTTCCTTTGTTATAACATATAAATCATTATCTTGTAGGTAAATCACCCTCTGTTTTTAATCATGCTTGACAAATTATTTTATCATTTAGACCAATGAAATTTTCCCATAAGTCCTTAAATACTTCTAAGAATATATTTTCTGTTCAAGGCTCATCTGATTGCATTCAACCCTAACTCAAGAAGAGGAGTGTTTTTAAAATATTAAAAAATAAGGACTCTGACAGACATTTGCACAAGAATCAAACATGTCCCTTTGTAGGGACAAAACCAAAGAACTACAAAGGCAGGAACCAAGTCTTCTCTCTCCTCTCAGACACCATGTGATCTCCCTCAGCTCATGGCTTCTATCTGGGGAACCACTAGAGTGTCCCCCTCTGCTCAGTTTACTGCCTCTGTAAATTCAGTTTGCACAGAACTGAAACTTAAGATTGCTTTTGGGTTCTAGCTGCAGCATCCACGGCCAATGCCAACAGTTTGCTGGTTTCCTAGCACAAAATTCCCAGAAGAAGAACCTGACTGCCACGCAAGTAGGTCACAAGCCACTTTAAGGAGAGTCAGATCCTGAGTCAGGATTCAATGAATCCTGACCTGGAGGAAGGGACGGAAATTGGGCAAATCCACTCGGGTGGGTTTGTGAGAACATGGGTGAGAAGAGATTCCTCAATAAAGGGGGCAGTAAAAAGCCTGTGCAGACACAGTCCAAAGTATGTCTAGAGCAGGGGCTGGTAAACTTCTTCTGTTAAGGGCCAGATAGCACATATTTTAGGTTTTGTGAGTGACACAGTCTAGGTCACAACTACTGAATCCTGCTGTTGTGGTTACAAAAGCAGCCATAAACAATATGCGAACAAATGAGCTCGTGTTCCAATAAAACTTTATTTACACACCAGGTGTCAGGCTGGGTTTGGCCTATGGGCCAAAGTTTGCTGATTCCTGCTCTTGATTATTATAGGGATTCTCATAGTGATATTTAGGAGTAACTGAGAGATAGAAACATCAAGAACTGCTTATCCAAACAATTATTTTTTACAGAGGTATCATATGTTCCAAGTAGAAAATCTAGCTATGTAAAAGTAAATAAAATAGATGGGGCTTCCCTGGTGGCGCAGTGGTTGAGAATCTGCCTGCCAATGCAGGGGACACGGGTTCGGGCCCTGGTCTGGTAAGATCCCACATGCCGCGGAGCAGCTGGGCCCGTGAGCCACAGTTACTGAGCCTGCGCGTCTGGAGCCTGTGCTCCGCAACAAGAGATGCCGCGATAGTGAGAGGCCCGCGCACCGCGATGAGGAGTGGCCCCCGCTTGCCACAACTAGAGAAAGCCCTCGCACAGAAACGAAGACCCAACACAGCCATAAATAAATAAAAAGTAAATAATAAATTGCCATATCTTTAAAAATAAATAAATAAATAAAATAGATATTTTTAATCTAACCACTCAGAAAATAAAACATGGCTCTAATTCCCGTCTCTTTTTCTGTTTTTTAAATAATTGTTATGCATATTGGTTTAGAAGATATCATCCTCATGTGAGAAAAAAAATAGTAAATATTTTCTCCTGTCTTTTAATTTTATACAAATATTATTAATAATAGATGTAAGGCAGTTAAATGCTGGTAGGTGTTTATCAACCAGCTCTCTGAAGGATCAAACCAGCCTAGATTTGCAGAGTTTCCAGATTTCCTTGGTAAGCACTCACTCCATGGTTGATTTCAAGCTACCAACACTTCAACAACTGGCTTCTAAAATTCCTGAAGTCTTAACAGTCTATACTCGTAAGCCAGTATAAGCCCACTGGAGAAAATCACTGAGAGTATTCTATGTGTATACCATAAATTATTCACCCATCCCCTACTTTTGGAGATGTAGACTATTTCCACTTTTTGTTGTTAGTAATAATGATACAATAAACGTAGGTAAGTCTTTGTCCAGCTTGCTGTTTTCCCTCAGACAGTTTTCTAAAACTGGAGTTTCTGGGTCAAACCTATGCAGCATTTAAGGTTTTAAAATGTATTTTTAAAATTCTCATGTAAAAATACCTCTGTAGTAACAAATGAGAATGTTAGTTTCGCTGAAATCCTTACCACAACTGGGTATTGGAAATAATTATTCACCAATGTGATTAGTTTCAAAGGTCATCATATTTTTAAATTTTCATTTATTGATTTTAAAGATTTAATTTTCATGGAGGTATTTGTAATGAGGTGGATGGAGTTAGAGTCTGTCATACAGAGTGAAGTAAGTCAGAAAGAGAAAAACAAATACAGTATGCTAACACATATATACGGAATCTAAGGAAAAAAAAAAAAAAAAAGGCCATGAAGAACCTAGTGGCAAGACGGGAATAAAGACACAGACCTACTAGAGAATGGACTTGAGGATATGGGGAGGGGGTGGGGTGAGATGTGACAGGGTGAGAGAGTGTCATGGACATATATACACACTACCAAATGTAAAATAGACAGCTAGTGGGAAGCAGCCGCATAGCACAGGGAGATCAGCTCCGTGTTTTGTGACCACCTAGAGGGGTGGGATGGGGAGGGTGGGAGGGAGGGAGATGTAAGAGGGAAGAGATATGGGAACATATTGTATATGTATAACTGATTCACTTTGTTATAAAGGAGAAGCTAACACACCATTGTAAGGCAATTATACTTCAATAAAGATGTTTAAAAAAAAAAAGATTTAATTTTCAATGTCTATTGGCTAATTATATTCTTTTGTGTAAATTTGGCTCAAGTTCTTTGCCATTTTTTTTTCCTGGCAGGTTATTTATCTTTATATTATTGATATCTGAGACATTAACTGGGATATCAATTCTCTTGCCATAAATGTTGCAAATGTTTTTATCCATCTTAGGCATTGTTCTTTTAATTCAAAGATTTTGATTTACAGAAGTTTTACATTTATATGTAGTTGATACTCTGTTTTTTCCTTTTGATTTCTGCCTTTGATGTCATACTTAGAAAAGTATTCTTCATTCCCAAGAGTATAAATATATTTATATTTTATAATATATATTATAGACATATTTATCAATAATTTTCTAGTGCATTTTCACTTTTTTATAGTTAAATATGTAATTCTTCTAGAATTTACTTGGCAAGTGAGGTAGAGATCTGATTTTTTTTTCCAAATTGCTCTCAAAAAGTGACAATTAGGGGTCAGATAACACTAGGCTTTTAATCTTTTAACATTCCCTTTTCAGCGTGTTTGAATGTACCATAACTGCAACCTGTTTGCTTCCTCAGGATCCTGTGCTTTTAAAGAAGAATGAGTTCTAATTCATTACTTGTCAGGTAGACTAAACCCTTTGCCAAAGCAACACCTTCTCAGTGAAGAGAATACTTGAGCCAAGCTAAAGCACGGGTGACACACACCAGGGCAACCTGGCTGAAAGGCAGCTGTCACTGGGAAGGTCTCTTCAAGCACGTTCCCTCTGTGAAAAGTTATCCTTGTCAATTAAGAGAAAAAAGGAAGAGAGAGATACCCTCATTTTTGCTATGATACATAAAAAGTATAATTTTTTTAGTTTTAAGGCAAATATTTGCTTTTGTGGCCAATATTTTAAGCAAATATTTGTGTTTTTTTAAAGATTTTAGAAGTTTTTAACACAAATATGTGCAACTTTTTTGGGTGGCGTTTTGTTCTGTCTGGTATGTTTAAAAAGATAAGAAATTGTTTGGGGTTCAGTGTAGAGGCAAAGACCTAATTTTAGTGTAAAGTGGTGCCCCCAGAGAGCCTGCACAAATAAGATGACTCAGCAGTAGGCCTGATGGCATCTGTGCCATTCAGGTAGCTTCACTATTTAGATGTTGTTCTTCAACTAGATGCCTGAAAATGTGTCTCAGGGGGCCTAATATTCTTAACCTTAAACCTAGTCGTTTTATTTCTAACCTAGCTTAAAGGGAAAAAATCCTTAATGTGGCAAATGCCAAGGGGGAGGAGGGGTTGGGGGACGGATGGATTGGGAGTTTGGGATTAGCAGATGCAAACTGTGATATATAAGATGGATAAACAACAATGTCTTACTATATAGCACAGGGAACTATATTCAGTATCCTATGATAAACCATAATGGAAAAGAATATGAAAAAGAATATGTATATATATGTGTATAACTGAGTCCCTTTGCTGTACAGCAGAAATTAATACAACATTGCAAATCAACTATACTTCAATAAAATTTTTAAAAATGAAAAAAAAGTGGACAATTAATCATTTACAGAGTATTTGAGAATATCTCTTTAATTATAGATTAATTTCTTATATACTTTAAAGTATTGTCTTTGCTGTGCATTGGAGTATTTATTTTTTTGCTCTTTCGTTGTATGAGTTCATGGTAACTATAGCTAACAACACCGTATTATATATTTGAAAGGTGCTAAGACAGTAGATCTTAAAGTTTTGAAACACAAAAAAATTGTAACTATGCGAGGTGATGGATGTTAACTAAACTTATTGTGGTGATTATTTCACAATATATAACACATATATCAAATCATGTTGGACACCTTAAACTAACACAATATTATATGTCAATTATATCTCAATAAAACTGGGGAAAAAAAGTATTGTTTGTGCCTTCAGGAATATAACACTCAATGTTGTGCTAGGAAGTTCTTTTTATTAAAGGTTGTATGAGGTGGTAAAATATCAGATATATATTAGAATAGCTATCATAAATAGTTTATCATAAAATGGGAAAAATATGAATATGAATGCTATACCTCAGCCCAGTGAAACCAATTTTAATTAACCCTCCCTATTCTGACATTGACCTCTGTCCCCCACTCTTAAGAAAGTGGTACTTTTTTTCTCTTGTGATTTCTTAATGTTAGTCTAGAATTTTAAGGAAGACATTTCTAAATCCCTGAACATTTACAGGAACAAACCATGAGGGCTGAATTTTGTAACTCTTGTAACTCTTAGTGAAACACTACTTTTAAAATTTATGAACGTTTAAGTGGAAGTTTTAAAAATTTAACCAACAATATTTAATATCAGGTGTAAAGAGCAACATACTACAATAGAATTAGAGGTCCCTATTGCCTACAATCTTCTATTTTAAAAAGTCATTGTGACCCTGTGCAGACTATAGCTACCTGACAAAGGAACAATGACAAGAGATGAGAAAGACCAACATCTGGCTTTCCTCATCTATTTACATGTAGATGTGGTACCACCTAGTGAAAGAAGGACAAGACAGACAAACTTCAGTAGAAACCCAAATTTTGCTTGTTAGTTGCAGAACTTTGAGTAAGTTGTTCAATCTCTCAATGCCTTGATTTCTTCCTCTATATAATGGGAATAATAATATCTTGAGTTCACAGTGAGAATATGTTACTCTATGTGAAAAAGTGCCTAGCAAAATGCATGTTACAAAAAAATCACTCAATAAATGTTACTTCTTTTCCCTTTCACATCCTCAAACATAACTGCATGTTGTTAGTGGTCTTTGGGATAAAGACTAAGATAATAGTCTCATTATCAGAAGCATGACAGGGAAGAGTTTATGCCTGCTTCCCTGAAAATTTCACCTAATATCCTACCATTGCGGAAATTTGCTCAGCCTCTCCTGGGTTGTTTGTATCCCCCCATATATTGTCTGTGCACTTATGAGGAGGTTTGTCACAATTCATTTCTTTGGGTTTTTTAAAAATTTACACACTAAAATCAACTCTTCGCGGTATATAATTCTATGGGTCTTGACAGATATATCAAGTTGTAGCCACCACCGCAATCATGATACAAAATGGTTCTACTACCCCATTATCTCCCTAGCACTGCCCCTTTGTAGTCAGCCCCACCTCCCACCCTTATCTTTAGAAACCACAGATCTGCTCTCTGTCCCTATAGTTCTATTTTTTCCAAAACGTCATATAGATGGAATCATATATTATCTAAAATGTAGGTCTAGCTTCTCTTCTAACAAAATTATTTGAGATTTATCAATGCCATGTGTGTATCAATAATTTATTTCTCTTTATTGGCCAAGTAGTATTCCACTGTATGGATGTATCTTGGTTTATCCATTCATCAGCTGAAGGACATTTAAGTTGTTTCCAGTTTTTAGCAATTATTAATAAGGTTGCTATAAGCATATCAATACAGGTTTGTAAGGCCATAAGTTTTCATTCCTTATGGGTAAATACCTAGAAGTGGCACTGCCGCATCATAAGGTAAGTGTATGTATGTTTTACGTGATAAGAAACTACTAAGCTATTTTCCAAAATTACTATGCCACTTTTGCATTCATACCAGCATTATATGAGAGCTCTCATTGCTCTGATTCCTTGCCAGTACTTTGTATTATATATTGTCAGGTTTCTCATTTTTTTTGTTTTTACCATTCTAATAGGTGTTTAGTGGTAGCTAATTGTAGTTTTAATTTTCATTTCCCTAGTAACTAACAAAGTCGAGATTTTTTTAGATGTGCTTATTTGCCACCTATATGTATTTTGGGGGCAAGTTTTCAAATCTTTTGCCCATTTTTATTGGGTTAAGTTTTAAGAATTTTTAAAAATATATTTTGGATACAAGTTTCTTATGAGATACATATTTAGCAAAAACAGACATTCCCAATCTCTAGTGTGCATTTTTATTTTCTTAACATGGTCCTTGGTAGAGCAACAATTTTAAACGTGATAAAGTCCAATTTATTAATTTTGATCTTCTGGCTCAGGCTTTTGGCATCTACCTAAGAACTTTTTGTCTAATTCAAAGTCACAAAGATTTTCTTATGCTTTATTCCAGAAATTTGAGAGTTTTATGTTTTATATTTAGATCTTTGATCTATTTTGAGTTAATTTTTGCATAAAGTGTGAGGTATGGGTGGAGCTTCACTTTTTTTGCATATGGACATCCAATTGCTTCAGCACCATTTACTGAAAAGACTATCCTATTTCCATAGAATTGTCTTTACACCTCTGTCAAAAATGAGTTGATTTGAGACCTTGTTTATTTTCTGATATAGGCATTTAATTCTATAAATTATGCTCTAAAAACTTTAGCTGTATTCCACAAATTTTGATGTTACATTTTCATTTTTATTCACTTCAAAATACATTTAAATTTTGCTTTCACCTTTAAGTTACTTTAATATATGCTGTTTAATTTTGAAACATTTGGGTATTTTTTGATATCTTTCTGTTAATTGATTTCTAGTTTAATTCAGCTATGGTTAAAAAAACACAATCTGTATGATTTATATTCTTTTAAGTATATTAAAATTTGTTTTATGACCTGAAATATAGTTTATATTGATGAATGTTCCATGTACAATTGAAATGAATGTAAACTTTTCTGTTGTTGCTGGAGTGTTCTATATGTCAATTAGGTCAAATTGGTTAATATTGTTCAGGGCTCCTATATTCTTACTTATTTTTAGTCTTTTAAAATCAGTTACTAAGAAAGAAGTCTTGAAACCTTCAACAACAATTGTGTATTTGTTTCCTTTTCCTTTTTGATATATCAGTTTTTCTTCACGCATTTTGAAGGTCTGCTGTGAGGTGTGCACACCTTTAGGATTTTATGTGTTCTTGGATAACTTATCTCTTTATTATTTATGTAATGTCCTTCATTTATCCCAAATAATATTTCTTGACTAGAAGTCTATTTTATTTGAAATTAATTAGCAACTACACCTTTCTTTTGATTAGAGTTTGCAAGATATATTTTTTGAAACTCTTATTTTAACCAATCTATGTCTTTATATTCAAAGTAGTTTCTTGCATATAGAAGATCCATTGGCTCTTCCTTTTTAAGCCAATCTGACAGTCTCTGTCTTTTAGTTGGTGTGTTCAGACTATGAACATTTATGTAATTATTGATATGGTTGGATTAAAAACCACCACCTTGTTATCTGTTTTTTATTTGTTTCATATGGTCATTCATTTTTCATCCTTTTCTACCTTCTTTTGTTTAATTGAGCATTTTTTTATGGTTCTATGTTATTTTCATGATTAACTTACTATTTATAATGCTAAAAATGTCTAAAAGTTGCTCTAGGATTTAAAAATTACGTATTTAATTAATTTAATTAGAATCTACTTTCAAATATTATAATGCTTCACATGTAGTATATGGATCTTACAACAGTATATTCCCAATTCCTCCCTCCCAATCTTTGTACTATTATTATTGTTATCATATATTTTGCTTTTACATATGCTATAAACACAAACTTCATTGCTATTTTTGTTTTAGACATTCACTTAACTTTTAGAGTAATTAAAAGTAATTAAAATGAACTTTATTATTACTTTCATTTAGTCTATTTCTGGCACTCTTCATTTCTTCGTGTAAATCCAAATTTCTGCCTGCTATTAACTTCCTTTTGACTGAAGAATTTCTTATTAACCTTTCTTGTAGTATAGGTATGCTGAAAATTAATTCCCTAAGTTTTTGTTTTCCTGAGAAAGTCTTTATTTCTGATTTATTTTTTATTCTGCTTTTATTTTCTCTGAGTATAGAATTCTAGATTGATAGATTTTTTTTTTTTTTTTTTTTTTTCTTTCAGCACTTCAAAGATGTCACTCTACTGTTCGGTGACTTGCATAGTTTCGGACAAGAAGTCTGCTTGCTGTAATTCTTATCTTTAATTCCTCTGCATTTAATGTCTCTTTTTCCCCACCCCACCCCTCCCAGTTGTCTTCAAATTTTTCTTTGTTATTGTTTTCAGAAATTTAAACATGAAACGCCTAGGTATATATATATATTTTTAATCTGGCTTGATGTTCTTTGATATTTTTGTATCTGTGGCTTGTTTTCTGCCAAATCAATTTTGGAAAATTCTCTTTTTGTTTTTTTTCTTTCATTTTGGGTCACCTCTATTGCTTTATCCTGAAGTTCACTGATTCTTTCCTTGGCTACATGCATTTCCTAATGAGCCCATTGAAGGAATTCTTTATCTCTGTCACTGTGTTTTTTATTTCTAGTGTTTCTATTTGACTCTTATAGTGTCCACCTATCTGCTGAAATTCTCTTTTGATCTTTTCATTTTGGCCACTTTTTTCATTATAGCCTTTAACATGTTAATCATAGTTATTTTAAATTCCCTGTCTTATAGCTGCAGCCTTTATATCATATCTGAACCATGTTCTGTCCATTTCTTTGTGTCTTGGTAATGTGTTTTCCCCCCTCACTTTTTCATATGCAAGGATTTTCATAAGTTTTGTTAAAAGCTTGATATCTTGTGTAGAGCAGTAAAGCCTGAAGTGAAGTGAAATAAATAGTTTTGAGGGGTTTTATTCCCGCTAGAGACGGGCACACTTTTTTTTCTGTGAGGCTTTTTGTGTGGCAGTTTGAGTCAATCTAGTTAGGAATTGAGATGGTTTGGGAGTTTGGTGTTGCTTTGATCACCCTCAGTGTAATAGTCTTCATATTCCTCTACTGGTAACTTTGAATTTAGGGTGGGGACTGGTTTCTCAGAGATTTTCTGACTTTCTACTCTATCCTCAGCTTTGGGTCTTTTCTTTGTGCTGTGCTTCAGAGAGGCTCTCTTTCCATGATCTTGCAACTATCCCAGGGGTACTCCACTGTGACTTGTACTTAAAGATAGTTAACCTGATGGTGGGGGGTAAGGCAGGGCTTCTCCATTGTGATAATTAAGCTGCAGTCTTAGGTAGGCACTGATTCCCTCGGGTTCGGGCTAGGGGCTGTGGGCAGGGAACATGACTTTCTCAGTGCTCCTCCCCTGCCCCCAACAGTATCTCTGTCCCGGCAGATAATCCTGTCCCTCTTACAGGGGAAGAGTGTAATTTTATGTTTATCTCCTTTGACTACAATGGGTTTTTTCCTGTGTTCTAAGGGTGACAGTGTTTTTGTGTTTCCCCCAGCAGTGTAGGCCTTTTGTTTCATAATAGAGGTGAGGAAAAGGGTATGGGCAGGCTTCTGTGCCCCTCTCATAGTGGCTGCTGCTCTCTCCCTCAGACCTGCACAAGGCATGGTTTGGGGACTGCCTGAAGTCTTTTTTTGTGAATGCCCAGGGAGGACCATAGAGAAGAGCCTTAAAGTTGGTGCAAACTGTCCCTCTATCTGTGATTCCAACGAGCTGCACAGTCTCTCACCAACCACACTCAGTCTCTACCAATTCATTAACAATTCCTAATGAAATTTTCCTACTAGTGTTTGGCTGAGTCTTCCTCAGGTGAAGTACTCAGTTCCTGTTTTTCCCTAAAGGAAATCTGTATCTCCCTGGGTTTGGGGCTAGTGTTTTGCCATGTCACTTCAGCTCCTTGATGGCTTCCAAAAAGTTGTGAACTTGAAGTCTGTCCAGGTTTTTTTTGTGATGTTTTTGTTTTTAAGAGCATGGGTGATGCTCTTTCAAACTCTCTACCTCCTAAGCAAAAACTGGAAATAGCTAGTTTTTAATTTTCTTTTTCTTTTTCTCAGGGAAAAAATTTTAATTTAGGCTATGAATATTTTAGAATTCTACTCCTATCTTTTCTAGGAGTGTTATGTTCCTTCATCTCTTACAGCTATATTTTTTTTTCTGTAGGTAGAAATATATGTTTCCATTAATTGGCATTTTCTAGCACTTTGCACTTATAAAGTACTTTAGGATCATTTAAGTACTTTTCTCTCTAACAATCATGTGGGGCAAATGAGCAGCATCAGCCCGTATTTAGGTGAGGAAATTAAAACATAAAGATATGTAGTCATTTATCTAAGATCAGAGCAAAGCCATCTTAAAATGTCAGAAGTTAATATGTTAGTTATTTTAGGCACCTGCTTTGACATTTCACTGGGGCAAAACTGCCAGAACATTCTTCTGCAGAACCATAGGGAGAAATTAAGCCTCATTAGAATAGTTACAATAGTAAATATTTATGTATTTTGAATGTTCAATTTAAACTCAGCCTAGTTAAGTGACCTCTGTGATTTCCAAAGAACTTTGCCAAGTCTTTATTACACTATTGTCCTGAGTACAGGGCAGGCTGTGGTGGAGAAAAAACAGCTTTAATTCCCTTTTCACTTTAGATCCTAGTAGGAATGGGTCAACAGATAAAGAAAGAATGTCAATGCTGTTAGCATGGACGGAATATATTTCTGTGCTGGGCCAAAAACTAACTCCTTCATTTTAACTGGGGGAGTCTCTTGCACCCAAGCATTCCCCTCTCTATAATCAGGGTACTAGTGTTCTCACTTCCCTTTTGTGAACTGCCCTGAAGTTACCAATTCTTGGTCTTACTTTGAATGTCTTTGTCTCCTATTTATTAGTGTCCTCTAATGGCATGTTCAGACTAATCAGGTCCACAACAGAAAGATGAATATTGGATCTTAGACCTTGATAAAAACAGAAGTAGGAAATCATATTTTTCAGCAACCCAAGATCAACCACTGTTTTTTCTTACATTTTTTTTAAAAAAAGCTTTTGGTTTTAAACAAAAGAAAAATAAAGGCTAAATCACAGAGCTGAGTCCTCACTCCCTTTTTATTAAACTTTTATTGTCTATGCTACAAATCAGTCAATAATGACTGTTGAGTGTATAAATCTGAGCAAAATACACAGTAGGGAGATACAACATCAATGGTCATGAGCAGGGGGGTAAGAGTGACAGAAGTAAATGAATCCGAGCTCAGGTTTTGGAAGCCACGCCAAGCTCTCACTTAGGGCAACCTGAAAGCAAACTGCCTGTCAGGGCAAGGAGGACAAGAGGGTTACCATAGGACCCTTCCATATGGAACAATCTTTCCTTCAAACAGTGAAATGTGTTTGAGTTGACACAAAGAGGAAAATATCAAAGTGCAAAGAAATGAATATAATTTTTCCATAAAAGTTAATGCTCAGTGGAATGTTAGTACATCCAGGACTTAGACTCTGACTGCATCCTGATTTTGATGAAAGTTGCAGGAAATCGTTTGCTACAGATTTAAGTGCCCCATGCTCACAAGCTGACTGCTGTTTACCTATCAAATGTCCTTATTCCGTTAACTAAAGGCTAACATTTGCTGCAAGGCTTGCAAATCTAAAGTAATGCTTCGGCATTATTTTACAAATGGGTCAAAGACCATGAATAAAATAATGGGTCAAAAGACCTAATCTTTTATGAGAAAATATCAATCTATCAGACAAATGAAATAATTAGAACAACCCAACCTGAATTTTAATGGTAAGTTTTGAGGTGGTGATAAGGAGTGGAAGATACAAATGTACTAGAGAGAAGCAATAAAAGAAAGATGAGTAAATTCCAGGTAAGATGGAATGAGCACACTCAGTCCATCTCTCCCACTGAATACAACTATAAAACCGGAACTGAATGCATGGAGCTTACATTTGAGGTCCCTGAGGAGTAAATAGCAGCAGGCTAATCAGAGGAAAATACCAGATTTGAAGTACCACTGAACCAGCTGTACTGAGCCATCTATTCCTCTCCAGTATCCTTCAGCCTGAACTAAATGTAGTTTAAACCAGGAGTGAATGTCAGGAGCAAACAGGGAGGTTGAGGAGAAACTCTCTAGCTCTGGTTGGAAGAGTGAAAAAGGAAACTCCCAATGCTCAGAGAGAGTGTAGAAATCCTCTGGTATTTTTGTGGTTATTTTTTTCTCTCATCTCTCTTCTCCGTTCTCTCATGCACCAGACCCAAAACAATCCACTAAGGCAGTGGTAATGACCAGTAATGACCAGTAATTGCACATCCATATGCAAAAAATAAACCTCAACTTAAACTTCACATCTTATTCAAGAATTACTTTAAAATGGAACACAGATCTAAATGTAAAACATAAAAACTATAAATTTCCAGAAGAAAATCTTCCTGATTTGGGTTATGCAAAGAGATCTTTGACATGACACAATCCATAGGAAAAAATTCATTAATTTAAAAACTTTTGATCTGTGAGTATCAATGTTAAGAGAATGAAATAGCATGCTACAGACTGGGAGAAAATACTTGTGAATCACAGACCTGACAAAGCACTTATACACAGAATCTATAAAGAACTCTCAAAGCAACAAATAAGAAAAAAAAAAAAAAAAAACTAAAAAATAAGCAAAAGACTTGAAGAGAGCCTTTACTCATGAGGCTATAGGGATGGCAAAAAAGCACATGAAAAAAATGTTTCTCATTAGTCACTAGGGAAATGAAAACAAAGCCACGATGAGATACATCTGCACACTTATCAGAATGGCTAAAATTAAAAATAGTGACCCTGTGGTGCAACAGAGTTTTCCTCCACTGCTGCTGGGAGTGCAAAATGATATAGTCACTGTGGAAATGGTTTGGCAGTTTAAACATGCTCTTAACCTGTGATCCAGCAATTCTATTTCTGGATATTGACCCTAGAATAATGAACATGTATGTTCTTAAGACTACCTGTTCTTGAATGTTAAGACTACCTGTTTTCATAATTGCCCAAATCTGGAGCCAACCCAATGTCCTTCAATGGTTGAACAGATAAGCTGTGGTATACCCACATAATAGAATACTACTCAGCAATGAAGAAGAACAAACTTTTGATAGATGTAGTAACTTGGATGAATCTCGAACCATTATTCTACAGAAGTCAGTTTCAAATGTTCTGTAGTGTGTGATTATATTTATATGGCATTTTCAATAAGATAAAACTGTAGGCATGGAGATTATATCAGTGGTTGCTAGAGAGTGGGGTGAGGGAAGGGGTGACTACAAAGAAATAGCAAAGGAGTTACAGGGGAACAAGGAACTATTCTGTATCCTGATCATAGGGGTGGTGGCATGAATCTATACATGTATTAAAATTCATAAAACTGTATACCTTAAAAAACATCCATTTTAGTCTGGTAATTTATAAAATAATTTTTTCAAAAAGAGATACAACATTGAACCAAAACAGAATTTTCATCTTCAACTTCATTTTAAAATGTTGGTTTAAGTCCAGGAACCAGAGGCATGTAGTGACTGCAGACTAATCTCATCCTATCACTGAATCCTGCCACCAGAGTCAGGGTGCCCTGGACCCTCTGGAAGCAGAGTTAAGTGACAGACTGTCAATTCGTTGAATGATTTGACAGCTGTGAATGGACAATCTGTATAATCCTGGTTGACCAGAAATATTTTTCTGTCAATTATTCAAATTGGTTGTTCACACTGCCAAATTCCCCAGGGAGTTGCCAACCCATCACATTTCTAAGTATTTTGCAGACTGATTATTGGCCATGATTCAATTTGTTCCAACATTATTGTTTGCTTTTTTCTGCCTTCTGAAATCTATGCTTTTCTTGGTCTCCTGACCCAGGTACATGTCCTAAAACTGGTAATCTCCATTTTATGTCAGTTCCATATCACCCCTTATTTCTTTAACTTTCATTTCTCTCCTGAGACCTCCTCATAGTTCCTTCTTTTTGGGTGGGTAAATATACATGAAGATGGCTGGATATCTGGTATTGGGCTAAGCCAGAAGAGGATTGCGGTCTGTTTTCTGCTCAATTTCTCCCTCCTTCATCCCATCACAAAGGTTCAGGGAAGCCCATTCATGGCCAGCGTGCTCCAACAACTCTTTCCCTTACCCCTAGCTCTGTGAGCGGGCAGCTGGGGTCATGCAGACCACCACGTACCGCCCAGTTTGTACCCCTCATTGCTTTCTCCTAACTACCAATAATATGTCTACCAGTAAGAATTGCCTACAACAAACAAACAACAAAACTTATTGCATGTATTTTAGAGAGCAGCACCACCCTTGTCTCTATCTTGATAGTTGTGCCAGGATTTCTGCACAAAGCCTTCTAGGCTTATGGATTCAGATTCTGATTTAGCTGACATTGTAAATGTCTTTTATATACCAACTGCTTTCACATACATTATCTCACTTAATCTCCAAGAATTCCCATCGTCTTGAAAGTATTTATGAAGCACTAATTTGTATTATGTGCTGTGTTAAACTCAGGACAATGGCCATTTCAGAGTTTCCTAGGTCTTGCAGCATAGTAACACAGGCATATTGATGTAAGAACACACATTTTTCATAGTATTACCTAAGTGTTTCTATTATGTGTATTTAAGAGAGAACATCTTCATATGTGGGCCTCACCATATTAAACATGGAAATGTAACGTGCTCACCTTGGAAAATAGTACAAGTTACACCCCCTTCTTAATCATTGCAAGTGAGGAAGTATGCACAGTAATGTAATATTTGGTGGGTACATGGTGCTTTTCATCCTCAAATATAAGCTAATTAATGATGACGGTGGGTACGGTATCTATTTGTATCATGAGCAAATCTGTCAAAATACAGAAGCTTTGGACAAGTTAACTACCATAGCCTTTGTTTGAGCAAAGCTTGAGCATTGTGCTGGGTGATCGTGTTACATCTTTGAGTCTTTTTTCCCTTGTCATGGTAAAGCATAACAAAAGCTAAGCAGAGGCAGTTAGAGGAGAGAGTCATCATCGCTTATTCTTTTACTTAGCCAGTGCCAAAATCAGTTCTGAAGCATTATCTCAAAGTTGCTTTCAACTCAATCTGGGTGTTTCTCTTCAGCTAGAATATCACTCCCTACACCGGAATCTTTATTACATCACACTAATCTAATTTAAATGCATTTTTACTGTACTTGGTTTAATGAATGTTAGAATGTGTCACTAGGAAATTGCACCATTAATTTGATAAATAGGACTTGAAGGTATAATTTTTTCCAGCATTGCAGACTAATGAAGCTAAAATACATATATAATAAGAAGTGTAAATAATAAATTATTCTTAGGAGCAAAAAAATTAATTAGATCTTACCACAAATTGCATCTCAATGTCAATTTTTTTTTTTTTTTTAAACTACTGACTTTCAAACTACTTGGAACACCATTGTAAACCTTGGAAAGTTTCTCCAGTGATTACCTTCCACCCTGGGAATCTGTTTTAAGAAACTGCTATTGTTCAACAAATCCTTTTAAGATGCCAGTACAGATCTCCTGTTGTCATTTCTACTGGGCATTAAAAGCATCTACATGAATTAATCTTCGTCTTTAAGTTGCACAGTTTTATTTATTCATAAAGACTCCTAAAAATCCTTTCAGATAGTATGCTGTGGAGATAGAAAAAAACCAGGAGACCTCACATGCAAATTTACCTCCAAAGGTGACAAAACTCCCGTTTCCAGTGATTAGGGGAAAGTTCCTCCTGCAGCCCTACTTTTCACCAGGAAGTCTGTGTCATCCCTGGGCTGAAGGATGTTATAACAGAGAGTGATGGGTCACACCCCAATTACTGTTCAGATGTAAGAACCAGATAGTAGACAAGCTGGAAATTAGCTAGGTAATATGCACACTAAAGCCAGAGACCAGATAATGCTCCAAATGATATTCTATTCCTTGGGTGGAGAAAAAGGAATTCTGGTTATGACTGGCATAAGTGAGTTTAGTTCAGATTCAGCATAAAAGCAGTGGCTTTAGTGTTTGTACATATTAATCAGTAATTCCTAGAATTCTGATTAATGAAATCTTTGCTGAAGACATTAGCTACATGATGTCTGTCTACTTAGAAACATGAATACTAAAGCCAAAATGTAAGGCAATACAAAGCCCATTTGGAGACTTTAGTCCTTATTTTTAGTATCTATATTAATTTGGAAAACAAAGTATCCATCATGCACAATAACTATGTTTTATTTTTTATTTATCAGATATGAGGATTTTTTTAGTTTCATTGTTAAGATGAGACTAAATTTTTCCTTATAGAAAGGAAAAGGGGAAAGAAACTTGGGATTAGAATTAACTGTGTGGGTTCCACCCACTCTCTCTTTGCCCCCAGCTGGAGGTCTGCACAGAGACAATTTAATCATGGTCTCTTCCCTGGCCTGATGCAGGACTCTGAGCCAAACGCTATCCCTGGCTTTCTTTTCTATTCCTAGTGCGTAGTTTAACAAACAATGTTTCTATTCCTTGTTATTTGATCTGAAGCCAAAATTCTGACGTGGCATCAGTTTTGCTGCCAGATAATGCATTAAACCTTACTAAGGGGTAAACATAATGATCTTCATTAAACGCTTTAAATGAACCCACCTCCTGCTTCTTCAGGTTGAGAGAAGCATTGACAGGGAATGTTGTAGAAGCATCTTGGAGCTATTTTCTTCTTGTAACAGGGGGAGGGAGAGATGAGTGGCAGCTTTTAGGGGGCTAAAGAAAGTCAGGTAAAAATAAAAGGTTTTGTAAGATTTCCTTTCCTAATGGCAAAGTTTTAGAACAATAAATCACAATTTAGTCAATACCATTAGTTTTGGGGCATTATAGACCCTCATTAAAGTGCATAAACAATTATATTTATTGAAGGTAATGTACTGTATAGTGCATTATAATGACACTCATTAACATATGTAATCATCATTTGAATGGGCTTTACTACAATGTAAACTGATAATAGCATGATTACACACTGGGTTATTAACTTTTCAGTCTTAAGACAATGAAAGGTGATGCAAGAAACCAAAAGCACGTATGCATGGCCCTCATTTGTGAGTTATTCATTTCCATACCAAATCGTAAACTCAAGGTACCAATGCTCAGGAGCTGTCTCTTTTTTGCCTGTTGTCTTAACAGAACACTAGATTCAAGGTAGTGTTTTGAAGGTGGGGGGAATAAGTGACAGGAACTATCTCAGACCCAGTTACGAAGATAATTCTATGGGTGACCCTATTTCTATCTTACAGTGTGACTTGTACTGTTCATGCTCTTTCCACACTAGACTCTGACAATATCACATCTCTAAGAAAGATGGAAACGTCCTCCAAACTTTTCCTTTGAAAATTTCACTTAAGAGATATTTGGCTGGGCTTCCCTGGTGGTGCAGTTGTTGAGAATTCACCTGCCAATGCAGGGGACACGGGTTCGATCCCTGGTCTGGGAAGACCCCACATGCCGCAGAGCAACAAAGCCCCGTGCGCTACAACTACTGACCCTGCGCTCTAGAGTCCGCGAGCCACAACTACTGAGCCCGCGTGCTGCAACTACTGAAGCCCGCGCACCTAGAGCCCGTGATTCACAAGAGAAGCCACCGCAGTGAGAAGCCCACGCACCACAACAAAGAGTAGCCCCAGCTTGCCGCAACTAGAGTAACCCCACGTGCAGCAACGAAGACCCAACACAGCCAAAAATAAATAAATAAAATAAATAAATTTTAAAAAGAGATGTTTGGCTAATGATGGAGAAACACTGGAAAAACCCAGATTGAGGGACATTCTACAAACGTGGCAAAGTCATAAAAGATGAAGGAAGAGTAGGAAACTGTTCTAGATTAAAAGAGGCTAAAGAGACATGATAACTAAATGCAACGTCTGATCCTAGATTGGATCTTGGACCAGAATTTTTTCTCTCTTTTCCTGTAAAGATATTTTATTAGGACAATTGGAAAAATTTGAATAAGGTCTATAGATTAGATAATAGCATTTTGTCAATGTTAATTTCTTGATTTGATATTTTTACTGTAATGTAAGAAGATGTTCTTGTTCTTCATGCACATAAAACTATTTAGGAGTGAAGGCCCTTTATGTTTGCAACTTACTCTCAAATGAATAAAAAAAAAATCTGTATGTACTTAATGATAGCAATAATAATACAGAGAAAGAGAATCATAAAATAAATATAGTAAAAAGTTAACGTAATTTGAAGGATAGTCATGAATTCTTTGCTCTGGTCTTACAACATTCTCTCGGTCTGAAATTATTTCAGATTTTAAAGAAGAGAGAGACATTCAGAATTTAAGAACTGACCATAAAAAGGCCATGACTTTAATTAAGCAGATCTGTTGTCTGGTGTTATCAGCAACGAGTCAGCATAATGATCAGGATCTCAGTACTCTTTTATGTGTTTTATCTGTTCTGTCAGTGAAAGTCCCAGATTTGAGAAGACAGTTCTTATGATATCTATTTCCTGTATTTGAGAGTCAGGAATGACAAAATTTGTGCTATGAAAGGTGAAAGGCATTGTACTCTAATCACCTAAAGAGTGATAGCAGTAGCCACTGAAAATTCCTGCTTAACCATGGTTTCACAGCCCTGAATGATTGATTTACATCTCTGCATAAGCCCTAAGGAAAGCACTGATGTTTTCCTCCCAAACAAACTTCTGCTTTCTCACTTTGAAGTAGCACCCAAACTTGAACCAATGGACCATGTAGATTAGGCAAAAATTTACCGACCACACTTGCTACAGGAAGAATGTAGAAACAGCAACTTAGTAAATTACCCAAGACACTAAAGGAAGAACAAAGATAAAATTAATCTCAAAAGTTTCTGGCATTAGTCCTCTTGTGTCCCTTTAGACACAACCCTATGAAAGCAGTAATATTAATGTATCTTAAAATTTGCTTTAGAATATATTTTCTTTGGTTGTCTAATTTTGACAGACACTTTCACAGAAATTGGGGATTTCTATAGCTAAGAGCTACCCATTTCAAAGTATAGTTATAGAAGCAGAATGGACTGTCTTCAAGAACTGCAAAGCAAAATTAATCAATAACTCTCCATAAATAAGAGGAAATGCATACTACATATGCATTTATATGTGGAGGACTAGACCTAAAGACTACATCTACTGGGTTAATGTTTTTATTAAAACGTATTAGTGTTGGCACAATCATCTTTCCTCATTATAAACACTGAGCCTCTTTATTTGCTACACGGTATAGCTTTAAGAAAGTTCCAGCTGACTGACAGCTGCCTGTCAACTTCTATGTCCGGAGAGATCCAGGAACTCAGCTTGCAAAGCTCCAGGGAATTCTAGGGAGCTCCAAGATGGTTAATGGCTGTCCATTAGCGTGAGGCCCAGCGGAGCCCTAGAATCTGTTAAGTGGGAAGTTCTTGCTGTAGAAGGTCATATAATTCCCTATTGCCATCTGAGAGAACTGGGAAAATTCAACTTGAAGCAAAGACTGGGGTGCTATAAGTTTATGTACTAAGGGAAATCATTTCATGCCGTTTGGTATTAACGTACACCATGTTTTATTTATACTCTATACTGGATGAGAAATTGAACACTATGCTCTTTTCTGGCAATGGAAACCTGCCTTATTTTCCTGAACTGGGCACGGCATCAATACAGCAGCTTGCAGCCTTTTTGACTATGTATTACAGAGTGGCTTCTGTGCATTTTATATTAAATCCGATATGCACTGTGAGTTTATATGCCACACACACTACATTTTTCTGTATTACGTCCTGCAATCTATCATATTAAGTGAAAGGGGTGATGGAGTGGGCCCCAGGTAGTGTAAAGAAGATTGCTAACAGCTTGCATGCTGCGTTGAGAGTAGGTACGTATTTCTGCAGTGTGCTCTGTGTACATACACCGAGTGAGCACACAGCAAACTGACCGTGTAGAGAGGTCAACATCCCTGGCAATGGAACTAACCACCTCTATGCTACTAAAATTACCTACCAGCCCCAAACTACATGCCTGCCCCATTAACAGAGCCCAGCAAAGTTTCATGTGAGCCAAATGGTCCTTCCCAGAAGTGGGAATAAAAACGAGGTCTGGTCCATTAAAAGGAAATCTCCCCCTCCACCCCACTCCAAATAGTGAAGCCAGGTTAACAATGGCTTCAGCACAGGGAATGTGGAGGAACATTTAGCAATCACAGCCTCTGAGCTGTTAATACATGTCTCATATTCTTCAGTCTGGTATGTGAAAGGGACCTGGAAGTCCTATCTCTAAACCTCACGTAAAATAAAACAAAAGCAACGATTAACAATTGTTGAAGGAAGAAATGTTGCCTATCCTTTTTGAAATAAAAGTACATTTTATTTTCCCATGATGTTATCTGCTCGTGTATCAGAATTCCTAAATCTGGAAATACTAAGAATTGTGTTCCCTGCTTCATCACTGCCTCTCAATTTGGTCTTCTGGAACTTTCTAGATGGGGAGCTAAATACAGGTAAACTGGGTATCTGTCATTTTAGCATAATCTTTATGGATTATTAGGAACTCTGATGGCAAATTTTTATTTTTCTGTGAAAATTTCTTCGTTCTGCTCACCTATTGATTTAAAGGTAAATGTTTTCTTGTTACCTGGGACCTAGGTATTTTGAGTGCCCATCAAGTCTTTGACCTTGTGTTTAGCCACTGTGAGCTCCCCTGGTCTTCACTGTCTGAGATCCTGTAGTTACTTTAATCTGTAGCGACTAATCTTGGAATTACACTTAAAAAAGAAAAGAACTCCACTATTAGACACTCATGACTGACCACGCGATAGCCCTGCCTTCTTATTGTTGCTGCAAAATCTTTTTCTAAAGAGCAGTGAAAGTGGGCACAAGAATGAAGAATCTTTTCTATCAATATTAGTGAAAAAGAACCATCATTTAAGGTGCTGTATAATCACTCATTATTCTATTCTTCTAGCACTGATAAACTTCATGTGGTGAGGGGATTGTAGCTTTTGCAGAAAGAGACACTCGGCCTTGAGTATCAGGCTTTACAATACATCTCTGGTGCAATATTATCAGGTGACACCAATTCATCCCACAGCATTTTACAGCTTAACAGAAGGTTTTGATTTCCTGGTGGAGTCTTAATTGATTCTGAATTCTTTAGCATTCAACCTTCCTTGTGATGATTGTTATAAGACTTAATACAGGAAATATTAAGTTTAGACAAAGAAGGCCCAGAAGGGATACTTTTGTGGACTGTCAAAGATATATTTCACTATTAAGTGGAAGTGCCGAGCTAGCTGAGGAACCCTGGGTTTAAGCTTTAGGCCACCTTATGTATTTCTCCAGCTGTCCCAGAGGTAGAGGTTGGGGGCATCCACGTGATCCATGATTTCAACTACTAGGTGATATACAGAGTGACGCTGAAAAGCCAAGGAAAATGAGCAAGAGTTACTTCCAGCTTTTTTCCATCAAATGGAAGGCTGCAAAATTCAGAACTCGAAGGACGCAAGGGAGCAGGAAATATAGCATCAGGAAAATGACTCTACCAGGGGAACTCCTGCGCTGTTCATGGAGGACTGCCTAGAACCTGCTTTGCCTCAAAATTTGCTCTGTGTTTCATTCCTGCTATATTTAGAAGCCTGTGGCAAATCTTCCCTCATAACTTTTAGAAGAACCAAGTCTAATCAGAGAAACCATGAGGATGTGATATTAATAAAATAACACCAATGATGGCAAAAGTCTGCTTTCACAGATGGGAGGAACTGATAATCCTTGGGTTGCTCAAAATATCTAGGGCGTCACCATGTGCCTTTCCCCAGATTTTAAGGATGCTATGTGCCCTGCCTCCTTCTCTTGATCAGGTGCTTCTTCATTGCTCCTCACCGAAGCAAGTGGGTAGGTGGAAAGGTGTGTCCCCAATCACCTGAAGGACAAAATTACCTAAACTGAACATTCTTTCATTTATCAAAATAAATGTACCTACTATGTGCCCCACACTCTAACATGTTTCCAGAAAATATTGATGGGGAAGACTTTCCTCCCACTTCTGAAGTGATGAAGTTATGTCATGAGGCCATGTTACCACAACCAAGCATTACTCAGCTAGATGGTCTTCCACGTGGACTCTACAAACCAAACCACAAGGTTTACTTTATTGTCATTTTTCATTCCCCACACTACACGCATATGCAAGATTTCTCAGTATGCCACCTTATACCAATTTATATAAAAAATGTACATAATCATTCTGCAGCTGTCAGTAGCGCCTGGAAAAGCCCAAGAGTTCAGTATGAAAGGTGCTATTAGGTTAGGAAAAACACCACAGCTGCCACAGATGGCTCATTTTCACAATAGACCTGAGGTTTAAAAAAAAAACACTACTTGTTTTGCCTGCAGCATAAACAAGGAATATTCTCCTCGAGCAAGTGGAACTGGCTTTGCAGAGATGAGGCACCAATCTGTCTTGCAAAATTCTGACATTAAAAAGAAACACGTATAGCTACATAGATAATTGCTCACATGAAAAGGTGCAAGTCTGGGGTAGTTGCATCCAAAGTTTGACTTTACAATATTGTTTTTTATGGTGGTGTCAATAGTGTTTTGAAGGTTAATCATAATTTTATTGTAAAAATAAAACATGCTCATTTAAAAAAATTTGGAACATGAAGAAAAATCCACCTATAATTTCACCATCCATATACCACAAGAACTCTTTGGTATATTTCCTTCCAATTTTTTTTTCTGTAGATATATATATATATAGATATATACAGAAACACACACATTTATATGTATATATGTGTATATAAACACACATGCATTCCGTGAATATATACAAAATAGACATATATTGTATACATTATAGATATAGGCATATTATCTATATATATATGTATTATAAACATATATCCTCTTTTTACATACTTGAGCAATATATTTATATGTATGCACAATTTCAGAACTTTCTTTTATTACTTAATACTATAATTATAGAGGACCTTCAAGATGGCGGAGGAGTAAGACGTGGAGATCACCTTCCTCCCCACAAATACATTCAAAATACATCTACATGTGGAACAACTCCTACAGAACACCTACTGAACGCTGGCAGAAGACCTCAGACTTCCCAAAAGGCAAGAAACTCCCCACGTACCTGGGTAGGGCAAAAGAGAAAAGAAAAAACAGAGACAAAAGAATAGGGATGGGACCTGCACCTCTGGGAGGGAGCTGTGAAGAAGGAAAGGTTTCCACACACTAGGAAGCCCCTTCACTGGTGGAGATGGGGGTGGCAGGGGGGAAGCTTCAGAGTTATGGAGGAGAGCGCAGCAGCAGGGGTGCAGAGGACAAAGCGGAGAGATTCCCGCACAGAGGATCGGTGCCGACCAGCACTCATGAGCCCGAGAGGCTTGTCTGCTCACACGCCAGGGCAGGTGGGGGCTGGGAGCTGAGGCTCCGGCTTCGGAGGTCGGATCCCAGGGAGAGGACTGGGGTTGGCTGCGTGAACACAGCCTGAAGGGGGCTAGTACGCCAGAGCTAGCCGGGAGGGAGTCCGGGAAAAAGGTTGTAACTGCCTAAGAGTCAAGAGACCACTGTTTCGGGGAGCGTGAGGAGAAGGGATTCAGAGCACCGCCTAAACAAGCTCCAGAGATGGGCGCAAGCTGCAGCTATCAGCGCAAACACCAGAGACAGGCATGAAATGCTAAGGCTGCTGCTTCAGCCACCAAGAAGCCTGTGTGCAAGCACACGTCACTATCCACACCTCCCCTCCCGGGAGCCTGTGCAGCCCACCATGGCCCATCATGTCCCGTGATCCAGGGACAACTTCCCTGGGAGAACACATGGCGCGCCTCAGGCTGTTGCAACGCCATGCTGGCCTCTGGCACCAAAGGCTCACCCCGCATTCCGAACCCCTCCCTCCCACTAGCCTGAGTGAGCCAGAGCCCCCGAATCAGCCACTCCTTTAACCCCATCCTGTCTGGGTGAAGAACAGACACCAGAGGGTGATCTACATGCAGAGGCAGGGCCAAATCCAAAGCTGAACCCCAGGAGCTGTCCAAGCAAAGAAGAGAAAGAGAAATCTCTCCGTGCAGCCTTAGGAGCAGCGGATTAAATCTCCACAATCAACTTGATGTACCCTGCATCTGTGGAATACATGAATAGACAACGAATCATCCCAAAACTGAGGTGGTGGACTTTGGGAGCAACTGCAGACTTGGGGTTTGCCTTCTGTTTCTCTTCTATAATTTGTTTATAGTTTTATGTTTATCTTAGTTTAGTATTTAGAGCTTATTATCATTGGCAGATTTATATATTGATTTGGTTGCTCTCTTCCTTTTATATATATATATTTTTCCTTTTTCTCTTTTTGTGAGTGTGTATGTGCATGCTTCTTTGTGTGATTTTCTCTGTATAGGTTTGCTTTTACCATTTGTCCTAGGGTTCTGTCTGTCCGTTTTTTTTTAGTATAGTTTTTAGCACTAGTTATCATTGGTGGATTTGTTTATTGGTTTGGTTGCGCTTTTTTTTTAATTACTTTTTTATTTTTTATTTTAATAATATTTTTAAATTTTTAATTTTAATTATTTTTTTTTATTTTTTCTTTCTTTCTTTTTTTCTTCTCCCTTTTCTTCTGAGTCGTGTGGCTGACAGGGTTTTGGTACTCCGGCCGGGTATCAAGCCTGAGCCTCTGAGGTGGGATAGCCAAGTTCAGGACATTGGTCCACCAGAGACCCCCTGGCCCCTCATAATATCAATCGGCGAGAGCTCTCCCAGAGTCCTCCATCTCAATGCTAAGACCCAGCTCCACTCAACGACCAGCAAGCTTCAGTGCTGGACACCCCATGCCAAACAACTAGCAAGACAGGAACACGACCCCTCCCATTACCAGAGAGGCTGCCTAAAAATCATAATAAGTTCACAAACACCCCCAAAACATACCATCAGATGTGTCCTGCCCAACAGAAAGACAAGATCTAACCTCATCCACCAGAACACAGGCACCAGTCCCCTCCACCAGGAAGCCTACACAACCCACTAAACCACCCTTACCCCCTAGGGGCAGACACCAAAAACAACAGGAGATACAAACCTGCAGTCTGGGAAAAGGAGACCCCAAACACAGCAAGTTAAGCAAAATGAGAAGAGAGAAACACACAGCAGATGAAAGAACAAGGTAAAAACCCACCAGACCAAACAAATGAAGAGGAAATAGGCAGTCTACCTAAAAAAGAATTCAGAGTAATGATAGTAAAGATATCTAAAATCTTGGAAATAGAATCGAGAAAATACAAGAAACATTTAACAAGGACCTAGAAGAACTAAAGTGCAAACAAAGATGAACAACACAATAAATGAAGTTAAAAATTCTCTAGAAGAAATCAATAGCAGAATAACTGAGGCAGAAGAACGGATAAGTGACCTTAAAGATAAAAGAGTGGAAATAACTACCACAGAGCAGAATAAAGAAGTAAGAATGATAAGAATAGAGGACAGTCTCAGAGAACTCTGGGACAACATTAAACACACCAACATTCGAATTATAGGGGTCCCAGAAGAAGAAGAGAAAAAGAAAAGGACTGAGAAAATATTTGAAGAGATTATAGTTGAAAACTTCCCTAATTTGGGAAAGGAAATAGTCAATCAAGTACAGGAGGCGCAGAGAGTCCCATACAGGATAAATCCAAGGAGAAACATGCGAAGACACATATTAATCAAACTATCAAAAATTAAACAAAAAGAAAAAATATTAAAAGCAGCAAGAGAAAAGCAACAAATAACATACAACAGAATGCCTACAAGGTTAAGAGCTGATCTTTCAGCAGAAACTCTGCAAGCCAGAAGGGTGTGGCAGGACATATTTAAAGTGATAAAATGGAAAAACCTACAACCAAGATTACTCTATCCACAAGGATCTCATTCAGATTCGATGAAGAAATTAAAACCTTTACAGACAAGCAAAAGCTAAGAGAATTCAGCACCACAAAACCAGTTTTAATACAAATGTTAAAGTAACTTCTCTAAGCAGGAAACACAAGAGAAGGAAAAGACCTACAATAACAAACCTCAAACAATTAAGAAAATGGTAATAGGAAGATACATATCGATAATTACCTTAAATGTAAATGGATTAAATGCTCCAACCAAAAGACACAGACTGGCTGAATGGATACAAAAACAAGACCTGTATATATGTTGTCTACAAGAGACCCACTTCAGACCTAGGGACACATACAGACTGAAAGTGAGGGGATGGAAAAAGATATTCCATGCAAATGGAAATCAAAAGAAAGCTGGAGCAGCAATTCTCGTATCAGACAGAATAGACTTTAAAATAAAGACTATTACAAGAGACAAAGAAGGACCCTACATAATGATCAAGGCATCAATCCAAGAAGAAGATATAACAATTGTAAATATTTATGCTCCCAACATAGGAGCATCTCAATACATAAGGCAAATGCTAACAGCCATAAAAGGGGAAATTGACAGTAACACGGTCATAGTAGGGGAATTTAACACCCCACTTTCACCAATGGACAGATCATCAAAAATGAAAATAAATAAGGAAACACAAGCTTTAAATGACACATTAAACAAGTGGACTTAACTGATATTTATAGGACATTCCATCCAAAAACAACAGAATACATTTTCTTCTCAAGTGCTCATGGAACATTCTCCAGGATAGATCATATCCTGGGTCACAAATCAAGCCTTGGTAAGTTTAAGAAAATTGAAATCATATCAAGTACCTTTCCTGACCACAATACTATGAGGCTACATATCAATTACAAGAAAAAATCTGTAAAAAATACAAACACATGGAGGCTAAACAATATACTACTAAATATCCAAGAGTTCACTGAAGAAATCAAAGAGGAAATCAAAAAATACCTGGAAACAAATGACAATGAAAACACAATGACCCAAAACCTATAGGATGCAGCAAAAGCAGTTCTAAGAGGGAAGTTTAGAGCAATACAATCCTACCTCAAGAAACAAGAAACAACTCAAATAAACAACCTAACCCTACACCTAAAGCAATTAGAGAAAGAAGAACAAAAAAAACCCAAAGTTAGAAGAAGGAAAGAAATCATAAAGATAAGATCAGAAATAAATGAAAAAGAAATGAAGGAAACAATAGCAATGATCAATAAAACGAAAAGCTGTTTCTTTGAGAAGATAAACAAAATTGATAAACCATTAGCCAGACTCATCAAGAAAAAAACGGAGAAGGCTCTAACCAACAGAATTAGAAATGAAAAAGGAGAAGTAACAACTGACACTGCAGAAATACAAAGGATCATGAGGGATCATGAGAAGCAACTGTATGCCAATAAAATGGACAACCTGGAAGAAATGGACAAATTCTTAGAAAAGCACAAGCTTCTGAGACTGAACCAGGAAGAAATAGAAAATATAAACAGACCAATCACAAGCACTGAAATTGAGACTGTGATTAAAAATCTTCCAATAAACAAAAGCCCAGGACCGGATGGCTTCACAGGTGAATTCTATAAAACATTTAGAGAAGAGTTAACACCTATCCTTCTCAAACTCTTCCAAAATACAGCAGAGGGAGGAACACTCTCAAACTCATTCTAGGAGGCCACCATCACCCTGATACCAAAATCAGACAAAGATGGCACAAAAAAAGAAAACTATAGGCCAATATCACTGATGAAAACAGATGCCAAAATCCTCAACAAAATACTAGCACACAGAATCCAACAGCACATTAAAAGGATCATACCCCATGATCAGGTGGGGTTTATCCCATGAATGCAAGGATTCTTCAATATATTCAAATTAATCAGTGTGATAAACCATATTAACAAATTGAAGGATAAAAACCGTATGATCATCTCAATAGATGCAGAAAAAGCTTTTGACAAAATTCAACACCCATTTACGATAAAAACCCTCCAGAAGGTAGGCATAGAGGGAATTTACCTCAACATAATAAGGGTCATATATGACAAAACCACAGCCAACATAGTTTCCAATGGTGAAAAACTGAAACCATTTCCACTAAGATCAGGAACAAGACAAGATTGCCCACTCTCACCACTATTATTCAACATAGTTTTGGAAGTTTTAGCCACAGCAATCAGAGAAGAAAAAGAAATAAAAGGAATCCAAATAGGAAAAGAAGAAGTAAAGCTGTCACTGTTTGCAGATGACATGAAACTATACATAGAGAATCCTAAAGATGCTACCAGAAAACTACTAGAGCTAATCAATGAATTTCATAGAGTAGCAGGATACAAAATTAATGCACAGAAATCTCTTGCATTCCTATACACTAATGATGAAAAATCTGTAAGAGAAATTAAGGAAACACTCCCATTTACGATTGCAACAAAAAGAATAAAATACCTAGGAATAAACCTACCTAAGGAGACAAAAGACCTGTACTCAGGAAACTATAAGACATGGATGAAAGAAATTAAAGATGATATAACCAGATGGAGACACATACCATGTTCTTGCATTAGAAGAATCAATATTGTGAAAATGACTATACTACCCAAAGCAATCTACAGATGCAATGCAATCCCTATCAAATTACCAATGGCATTTTTCACAGAACTAGAATAAAAAATGTTAAAATTTGTATGGAGATACAAAAGACCCTGAATATCCAACTCAGTCTTGAGGGAAAGAAACAGAGTTGGAGGAATCAGATTCCCTGACTTCAGACTATACTACAAAGCTACAGTAATCAAGACAATATCGTACTGGCACAAAAACAGAAATATAGATCAGTGGAACAGGATAGAAAGCCCAGAGATAAACCCACACACCTATGGTCAACTAATCTATGACAAAGGAGGCAAGAATATACAATGGAGAAAAGACAGTCTCTTCAATAAGTGGTGCTGGGAAAAGTGGACAGCTACATGTAAAAGAATGAAATTGGAACACTCCCTAACACCATACACAAAAATAAACTCAAAATGGATTAAAGACCTAAATGTAATGCCAGACACTATAAAACTCTTAGAGGAAAACACAGGCAGAACACTCTATGACATAAATCACAACAAGATCCTTTTTGACCCACCTCCTAGAGAAATAGAAATAAAAACAAAAATAAACAAATGGGACCTAATGAAACTTAAAAGCTCTTGCACAGCAAAGGAAACTATAAACAAGATGAAAAGACAACCCTCAGAATGGGAGAAAATATTTGCAAACAAAGAAACTGACAAAGGATTAATCTCCAAAATATACAAGCAGCTCATGCAGCTCAATATCAAATAAACAAACAACCCAATCCAAAAATGGGCAGAAGACCTAAATAGACATTTCTCCAAAGAAGATATACAGACTGCCAACAAGCACGTGAAAGGATGCTCAACATCACTAATCATTAGAGAAATGCAAATCAAAACTACAATGAGGTATCACCTCACACCGATGAGAATGGCCATCATCAAAAAGTCTACAAACAATAAATGCTGGAGAGGGTGTGGAGAAAAGGGAACCCTCTTGCACTGTTGGTGGCAATGCAAATTGATATAGCCACTATGGAGAATAGTATGCAGGTTCCTTAAAAAACTAAAAATAGAACTACCATATGACCCAGCAATCCCACTACTGGGCATATACCTGGAGAAAACCATAATTCAAAGAGTCATGTACCACAATGTTCATTGCAGCACTATTTACAATAGCCAGGACATGGAAGCAACCTAAGTGTCCATCGACAGATGAATGGATAAAGAAGATGTGGCACATATATACAATGGAATATTACTCAGCCATAAAAAGAAACGAAATTGAGTTATTTGTAGTGAGGTGGATGGACCTAGAGTCTGTCATACAGAGTGAAGTAAGTCAGAAAGAGAAAAACAAATACCGTATGCTAACACATACATATGGAATCTAAAAAAAAAAAAAAGGTTCTGAAGAACCTAGGGGCAGGACAGGAATAAAAACACAGATGTAGGGAATGGACTTGAAGACACGGGGAAGGGGAAGGGTAAGCTGGGACGAAGTGAGAGAGTGGCGTGGACATATATACACTACCAAATGTAAAATAGATAGCTAGTGGGAAGCAGCTGCATAGCACAGGGAGATCAGCTCCGTGCTCTGTGACCACCTAGAGGGGTGGGATAAGGAGGGTGGGAGGGAGACGCAAGAGGGAGGGGATATGGTGATATATGTATATGTATAGCTGATTCACTTTGTGATACAGCAGAAACTAACACACCATTGTAAAGCCATTATACTCCAATAAAGATGTTTAAAAAATACTATAATTATAACAGGAACAATTTCCCATGTCATTATTTGTACTCACTGTACATTTTTAATGACTGTGTACTCTTCCATTGTGTGTAGAAACCATAAATTGTTCAACAAGTCATCCACTATTAGAAATCTACAAAAAAATTTTGCCAGTGTTTTTTCCGTAGACGATATTCCATTAACTATCCTTATGTTTAAATCTCTGTCTGTGTCTCTCTAAATATTTGAATCAAAGAATGATCCAGGATTAAAACAGTTTTTAAGATTCTTAATAGGTATTGCCAAATACTTTACCCCAAACAAGCTTTGTTCACTAAGGATAGGAGATGTAGCTGGTTCAATCATCAAGGCCTAATGTACCGGGTCAATTTGGTACGAAGGATATCACCGTAATTTCGCATAACTTCATGAGGTGTGCCCAGTGTACTAGGAGTAAACCAAAATAAAACAGTTTTGCAGCTGACAGTGATAACTCTCCAGTGCTCACCCACATCTTAGATGGAGTGTTTTAATCACAACCTCAACCTCTCAAAAATGGTGTTAATATTTTACATTGCATTTTTAATCACTATCTTTCATTTAGAGATATCTCTCCACTAATTACCTCTTAGTGTTATAATTTTCTGAATCTCCTCACTGTCAAGACTTTCACAAGAGCAAACAGTTTTATTAGAAGAAAGACTTGGGAAATTTCCTTGTCCATCCTAATGCACAGAGCATTCTGGACCCACCTGAGGAATTGTTAGTGTCTTTCAGGAGACGATATATTCTCTCAGCCCTCATCCACCCATCCTAACATCTCCCTTCAGATACAAAGCAATCTGAAAATTAGGAAGAACATTTTATTGTGTGTGTGGTCTTTTTTTAAATGCTAGCAGTGGGTGTCATTTTGTCCCTTGATTTTGTGACTTAAAATCCATCTTTTGTGTAAACATACTATGAGGCAATTAGTGATCAGTATTATTTTTATCAGGGACACTAAAGCAGCAGACAGACTGCTACTCAGGGTTCCAGGCGGATCGGCATGGAGTGTGGATTTGAACCTACAGTCTCCACATTTCCAACTGCAGTCCTGGCAGTCCAGCTACCCTCCCCTCTCCAAGATGATCTATGCCCTTATGTGGAAACTTTGATGGATAGAGACAGCTCAAGCACTAAACAGGAACCCCCAATCAATAAACGTATTAGGACAGGGTGCTCACAAATTGGTAGCCATTTAATTCCCCTGCTATTAATTTTCTCTCTTCCAGACATGAGCTGGGGTGCAGCATGTGAACCTGTTAAACCACAGCTGCAGTTTGCCCTTGAAAGTACCTCAGTGGGCCAAGGAGGGACTTTCTCATCTAGTACTTCAAGCCATCTGCTCAGTGGGTTTTTATTACAAAAATCAGGAAAAAACTCTTATTTCTCTAATTGGTATTTATTGGCTGAAAGGAAGACTTTATGTCATTCTATTTTGTAAAAAAAACTTTTTATTATAGATATTTTCAAATATTCACAAATATTGAGATAATATAATAAACTTCTATATGACTGTCACTCATTTTAAACCTCTTTTTCCCACTTATGACTTCAGTTTAAAGGATCCTGGTTGATTTTCTGGGAACAATGGGCCCTTCTTGGTAGTGGCAGTACAAAGATCACGATAAGAGCATTTGTCATGGGGTTGTATCCTGAGATACAACCATCCAATCAATTTTCTAAAATGAAACACCCGAGGCTCCTTATTGACTTCCGACATCCAATCCTTCAGCCAGTGCTGTTGGCTCTTCCTCCAAAGTAAATCTCCTATTGGCCCACTTCCCTCACCGCTGTTGCGCCTTTGCCAGTATAAATTCTCATCGTCTTTCCTACCCTGATTACTGCAATATAATGTCCTCCCTGCTTCTATTCTTGTCTCCTAGCTCCACCATAATCCATGCCCCACTAGGCAATTCAAGCAATCATGTCATCCTCCTACTTACAACCCACCAATGGCTTCTACTTTTGTCACTACCCCTTCCACTAATCCATGTGGCCAGTATTATCTTTTACAAACATAAACAGACCAAGTCATTTCATTTCTAAAAACCCTCCAGTGGCTTCCTATTGCACTTAAAGTTCAGACTCCTTGGCTTGCAGTTTCAACATGACCTGGCCATACTTACCTCTCAGAAGTAAATTTCCTATCTATTTTCATTTTGCTTACTATGCTCCAGCTACACTAGCTTTCCTTCAGCTCCTTGACCATGCCAAGCTTTGCGCTCGTTTCCCATCCCCAGTCCCACCCGAGATCTTCACTGTTAACTCGTTCCTGTCACCCAAGAATAAAACCAAATATCACTTCCTTCAGAAGGCTTTCTTTGCCATCTGAACTAAACTAGTTCCCCAGCCCCAAGACCTTATTACCTATGAAACTATCTTATATCATATACTTATTATCTTTCCATCCACTATAGTAACAGCTCTGCAAAAGAAGAAAGCTTTTTCACCACTGTATCTTGAATTTCTGGAACAGAGTATGTCATGGGAACTCTATAAAAATTTGTTGAAAGAAAGAATGGATGAATGAATGAATATAACAAAAGGGAACTTTAGAATCTTACTGTAAGAATAGTATAGGGTCACATTTACTTTTCTGAATGAGAAAGGTAAACTTAATAACAGAGAAAGCAGAATTACAAAAACTCCTTGAGGGCTTTGGTAGGTTGTGATGGACCACTGAAAATGCAAAGGAAGAATTGCCTCATCAGAGACAAAGCCAATAGTATGAGTTAGCAAAGACTGAAAGGCTCATTTACTCCTTAGATAATATCCTCTCCCTGCCTCCATCTCTGCCTAAAATCCCTGCCATCAGATTAGTGACTTTGGGTGAAACGTGCCCAGTGGTCCCTTGAGTCCAGAGGCCATACCTACTACCTCCTAGTAACTTCCCAAGCTCTTAATGCAGTTCTATTTTAAAATCACTTTCTCACTCCCTAACTCCTAACAGTATTTCTTCTACTCCCCATCATTCTAATGAAATTGATCTCTCCATATTTTTATTGGTGTTCTAATTCTCAACTCCAGTTCTCAGTCTTTATTCCCTTTGGCCCTATCCTCATTCCCCACTGCTGACAGCTTCCTTCTTGTAGAAACTCTTTATTCCTGTGACTTTCATGGCACTAAACTTCTGGTTCTCTTTCTGCTGCTATAGATTCCTTATTCCTATGGACTGAATCTGTGTCCTTGACATTCTCCAAGGTTTACATCTTAGCCTTCTGCTTTACTCTATTCTATATTAGAGAATATATAATTACAGTGTGAAGTCATCTATTTGGATAGCCTAACACTGAGTCCAAATCTTCAAACTGAGCTAATCTTTTCTCCAGAACCAGCTTTCCTTCCAGATTTCCCTATTTGCAATGTTATATTTATTCATTCACTTAAAAAAAAAAAAGCTTAAAAAACATCCTGAATTTCTCCCTCTTCTCCCAACCTCTCCCAACAGAAACATTCAATTTTTAAAAATTTTATTGATTTTTCATGTAAGTCCCTTTCTATTATCATTAGTATCAATTAAACCTCCCATTTCCATTCTCTTACCTGCTCTGGAAAATCCAGTCAAGTTCATCTTGAAACATGCTTTGTCCACACCACTGTATGGCTCAAAAGCCATCTTTGACTCCCATTGACTATTCAATAAACTCTGAACTCCTTGGCTTAGGATAATGCTGACCTAAATTTTGGTTTTTTCCTTTCACTAATGTCACTTTCCACTGCTCCTGACATAAAACTTCTGTTCCTACTGAACACTTTGCTCTCTGACTGCTATCCTCCCTTGATATATGCTAAAGTCTTAACATAATAAGGGGGAAAGGATCTTGACTACTATAAATTATTAACTGTCTAAATCTGTGCTGTCCAATATGGTAGCCACCAGCCAGCCATATGTAGCTTCTCAGCTACTGTGGCTATTGGGAATGAAGAACTGAATTATTGATTTTAATTTAATTTAAAGCAAATACAGTTATTGGGAAACTCTTAAGCATATTTGGGACAACTTGGGTATGCAAATCCACTTTTTTCAACTGCAAATTTTATGAAATCTAAATACAGATCGAGTATTTGTGATGAAATTTTAGAGGCCAAATTAAGATGTGCTATAGGTGTACAGTACACACCAGAGCTTGAAAACTTAATTTGAAAATGGGAATGCAAAATATCTGGTGAAAATATTTTGTATTGATTACACGTTGAAATCATGCCCTTTTGAGTATTTGGGGTTAAATAAAATATACTATTAATATTAATTTACTTCTTTTACTTTTTGCAATATCACAACTAGAAAATTTTAAAGTACACATGTGGCTCATATAATACATCTTCTGGGGCTTCCCTGGTGGCGCAGTGGTTGACAATCTGCCTGCCAATGCAGGGGACACGGGTTCGAGCCCTGCTTTGGGAAGATCCCACATGCCGCGGAGCAACTAGGCCCGTGAGCCACAACTACTGAGCCTGCGCTCTAGAGCCTGTGCTCCACAACAAGAGAGGCCGCGATAGTGTGAGGCCCGTGCACCGCGATGAAGAGTGGCCCCCGCTTGCCACAACTTGAGAAAGCCCACGCACAGAAACGAAGACCCAACACAGCCAAAAATAAATAAATAAATAATAATTTAAAAAAATAATACATCTTCTGGATGGTGCTCTTTTAGGTATCATCTTTGTAAAAAATGTCCTCATAGCCATAAAGACTTCCAAGGCCCAGCCCTGACTGAATGAATAATAATCTCTAGGAGAAGGTCCTGGAATGGTATCTTTAATAAATGCTCCAGGAGATTCTATTCATGAGACAAATTTGGGAAACCGTAACTAAGTGATGGCCTCTATCTCTACCATAGCTTGTGTTGTCTTCATCACTCAGTAGATTCCTTTAACACATGCTGTCTCTTGTTATCATTCTGTGTTGCACATGTATATTCCCAACTAGACAGATAGCGCTTAGAAAAAAAATTGATGTAATTATTATAACTAACATGTATTAAGTGCTAATAAGGTGCCAAGCACCCTGTCAGGGGCTCTATGTTTATTTTCTCATTTAATTTACTAATAGCACCTATAGTGCAGTGAGGTGGTTGTTAGTTTATCCTCACTGCACAGAGGAGACAGGGTTTTAGGTCACACAGCTGCTTCCTGATGGAGCCAAGATCTGGACCTGTTCTGTCCAACTTGAAAGCCTGCCTTCTACATGACACAGCCTAGGTGCCTAGTGTGGGATGCTTGACAAATGAGACTGATGGTAACACTCAGCACCCCCAAAAGAAAGATGAGGGTACTCAGTAAGTGCTGGAGGTGCCTTTCGCGTACAGGAAGCGTGTGAAGAGGCAGGAATGTGCTTGCCTCGTTCGTTCTCAAGTGAAACGCATGTCCCTTGTCAACGGAGCCACTGCTGTGATTTACAAGGCACTGGTTTCTGATGAGGTGCTCCCTGTCTCCAGAACTCAGTAATAGGAGCACCTGCTCCAGGGCCCCAGAGGGTGCAACTGGAGCTCTGCGCGAGGGGACTGTTCGGGGGTGTGCGACATTAGAGAGAGCCGTGCTGCCGTCGTCAGCGGGCCAAGAAGTAGACCAGCTGAAGCCACGATGCCAAGGAACATTCTGTTCAGGCTGTGTGGATGTTAAGATTCCCAGAAAGAGAAAGAAACGTTGGGTTGGAAGCTGAAGCAAGAGCCACCAGGTTTGTACAAGGCATTTAGCTTTTAGTTGTTATAAAAAAGAAAATAATTGTGAAAGCAGAGAGAAATCTGCAGCTGCTCGGGGCTATTCATACCATAAGAGATCCCACCAGGCCCTCTTTATTGTTGCAGTTTTGGCAAATTATTTTCTTATCACACACAACCTCCTCACTTCTGTTCCTGGACAAGCACTTAGGCTCATGAAGCTGCGGGTCAGCCACAGTTGAGCAGCCAGCCCACGGAACAGCCGGCTGCGGGGAGCTCTGGGGCCCGCCCCTCTGAAAAGCAGCAACTGGAGTCCATAAAAAGCTGGCCTGGCTGGTCCATTAGTTGCCCCGGGTCTGGGCCTCTGGCCTGGATCACCCGTCCCCCTTGGGAGAGCCTCACCTGCAGGGATGGCCGAGCTGCGAGGGCCAAACCAGGGGCCACCTTCCGGGGTGCTGAGCCCCTGGCGGCTTCGAGGGCAAGGGGCAGGTGCATGAGCTGGCGCTCAGCTGTGAGGGGCTGGCCAGCCACGGACAGAGGGGCCTGGTGCCCACCACACATGTGCACTGGACAAATGCTCTGGCATCTCCGGCGTGGGCAGAGAGCATGCCGCTCCCATTATCCCGGCCCATTAGGGAAGCAATTGGAAAAAAAACACTTAGTAATTTGGACAGGAGTGAGGCTGCAGAATGGCTCGTGTCTCTGTGACAGCCTGCCACGTACAGATGAAAGGGAAGGCTTATAACAAATTTTCATTACCCCCAAATAAAAAGGCAACAGCAGGCAAAACAAGGGCTTTGAGGCTAAGAGGTGGGGCCGGAAATCCACCCAGAAGACCACAAAGGAGCCTCAGCAAAACAAATCAGTCACTCTCTCTGTCACTTCCACTTGCCCAGCGCAGCGCATGCAAATGACAATCAGACTTGTCAGCCTGTCAGGCTTTGGCCTTGAGCTCCTTGCCTCGCACTATTCATTACTTGCACCAAAATACAACCCGCTGGGCTCTCCTCCTGCCCAATGCCCTTCCTCACCTGCCCTCAACAGCCTATGCTTGGCAGGAAAACCCACCCCCAACCTGGGAGGCAGTAACAGCAGGATTTGGTAAAGGGAAGTGACCAGGGGTTTGCAAACTGCACCAGGGTCTTTGCATTTTGCTTTGCTTCCAGCTTTAGTTAACACAGGGGAGAAATCCAACCTCAGATTCAGAAAGGCAAAGGGCTCCGGGGCTCCCAGGTGCTCAGGTTCTTCGGTGCTCCCCCTCCCCAATTCAGGCTCTACAGAGAGAATCCTGGACACCCACTAAGCACAGACCCCAAATCAAATCTCCACCTCTGAATATCCTACACAGACCCCATGGCCCACTCCTGCTCTAATGAGTCTGGCTGCCCACAGAGCTGTAAAATACATTGAGCCTTTGACCTTATTAGAAGACAACCACACAAATACTGTCTTTTCCTGGTCTAGGTGTGTGTCCACAGGTATCCTCAGCACGTTTACCATGGCAGATAAAAATGAAGTGTTGTGGGGAGTTGCAGGCAGGATGCTGAATAAGACCAGGGCTGGAATAGAGAGTCTTTCCATTCCATGATTTCTTGAAACCTCCGTCTTCCATTATCAACACCTTCAAAAACACATGTTATTAAACATCTGGGTTTTCGTGACATCCAAGACTGCTCAGAGAATGGAATAAATGGGATTCGGGGGGGTGGGGTCTAACGATGGTTCCCCTTGGGGATGGCTAGTGTTGACAGCTAAAGGACAGAGTCCAGTCACAGACTCAAGGATACTGAGGCAGGGCCCCACTCTTAACCATTTCTATTTGTATGAGATTAAACAAACTAGTTTGCAAAGAAATAGCACATATGTGAAAATGTATAAAAGTTGTTTTAGTCTCCCTAATGTGACATATATTATGTCAAGGATTTGTGATGTTTGTGGTGCATGCACACAGAACTGTTTAGAGTTCAGAGGAGGACTATCCCTTAACAGCCAAGTGGCCAGAAAATGATTCACTAAGGACAGGAATGAAGATTTGATGAGCATTTACTGTGCACCAAGCCCCTTAGACAAGTTGCCTTTTTGAATGGTAAACTGAGGCCCCAAAAGTTTTCCTCACATGCTGAAGGCCCTGAAGTCAGAGAGGGACAGAGCCAGGAGGAAGAGTGCAGTTTGTGTAGGAGGGTTGGCAGGAGACAACCACAGGGCCAAGGCACAGAGACAGAAAATCCAGTTCTGCAGCTGAGCGCCTCCCCTGTCCCATGCACTGGCCCAGACGCCAGAGGAAACAAGGATGCAGAAGACATGGGATTCTCCTTTAAGGAGATTGAGACCAAGAGCTATCAGGGGCACCACTATCATAAAACTCCAGGATGAAGAGTAGAGGGTTATCACAGAAGGATGATATGATAACTGGGATGGGGAAAAATAGATTTGAGAGGCAGCGGTAGGCTGGCTTGACTAAGGCACCAGCCAGAAATTTCTCTCTCTGTGCCCAAGGGTCCCAAGCCAGTGTTAAGGGGACTGAATACTGGCCTTTTCAATTTCCCCTAGTTTTTTCAGTCCCATAGACTATAGTCACAGGAGAAAGGAATGGGAGGTAGGATTAAAGTTAAGAATTCTTGAAACAACCCAAGTGTCCTTTGGCAAATGAAAATGTAAGTATTTATATTCAATGGGATGTTACGCAGCTCTAAAAAAACAAATCCTGCCAATTGCAACAACATGGATGGACCTTGAGAGCATCACACTAAGTGAAATAGGTCAGACAGAGAAAAACAAACACCAAATGATCTCACGTATATGTGGAATCTAAACAAAGCATAAAAGTAAAAACAGAACTCATAGATACAGAGAACAGATTGGTAGTCACCAGAGGTGGAGGTTGTGTGGGGCGGGATAGGTGAAATGGGTAAAGGTGGTCAAAATATGCAAACTTCCAGTTATAAGGTAAATAAGTCCTGGGGATGTCATGTACAGCAAGGTGACTATAGTTAACAATACTGTATTACATATTCGAAAGTTGCTAAGAGAGTAGATCTTAAAAGTTCTCATCACAGAGAAAAAAAAATGTAATTATGTGTGGTGATGGATATTTACTAGACTTGTGGTGATCATTTCACAATATATACAAATACTGAATCATTATGTTGTACACCTGAAACTAATATAATTATATGTCAATTATATCTCAATTAAAAATAAATAAATAAATATGGAGGAAAAAATAATTCTTTTCAGGCATGTGCTACATCTTCACTAGGAAAATCGTACCATTCCCTGTTCTTCCTGAGGTTTACCTTCGCCCTGGACAGATGAGAAAAGTACTAGGAAGTAAGTTGACATGAGTTAAGAGGTAAGACTTTGTACTTTTACAAGGTATAGATTGCTTTATGGAGAATTTCACTTCCACAAAGTGCCCCGACATGTATTAGTTCATTCACTCCTTTTTACCACCTAAACTAGGTGTGCAGTGTTCTCCCCATTTTGGGTCCAGGATGACAACATGACTTGCCCATTGCCATATACTTGATAAATGTCAACATATGAACCTAGGGTTTTTTTGTTTTTAAATAAAATAATTATTCTATTTTCTGAGTTTCAATATTCACCAAGCATTGAATACCTACTTTCTTTTATCCTTACAATTACCTACACAGTAGATTATCATCATCCTTGATTTACAGCTGAGATATGGAAGCCCTGAGAGGGAACATGACCTGCCCAAAGTTGAGCAGCTCATGTGGGACCTAGCATATGGTAGGATATGCATGTTCTCCCCCGAGTGAGAGTCCTTAAGGAGATAAAAGGCCAACTGCCTTTTATAAACATGTAAACCTGGGGCTTCAGTTTCTAAGTCCAAGGCTCTTTCCACCAAAACCTGTTGAATCACAAATACTCCACAGTGTCAACGTAGAAATCTCTTTCTACACTAAAATCTTTGCAAGCGTCTGATTTACTTTGCCATTGTGTAACTCTCCATTAAACAAAACTCTAGTAACAATGAAACAGAAAGGGACAAGAGTATCACTGGGGTTATTTGGACAAAAAAAGAAAATTCTACATCAAGTAATTCAGGGGCAAAAATTCTGAACTTTTCAAGAAATCACTCCACATTTCCACCTCCTATTGTTAAGAGACCCCGTACTTGAAAGAATGTCCCATGGCCAGGACACAGCTGTGTCTAAAGCTGAAGTCTTTAATGGCCAGGAAAATGCTGAAGCCCTGGAACACCCTGAATTCAGGAGGAAGAGGAGGAAAGGGATGCCCAAACTCAACACTTACTTGTTTTCAATGCAATAATGTGAAGCAGTTTGTTGTGACATCTCTTGATAAGGGCTGTACTGAGAACATCACTGTTCTGCCAGACTTAGGCTAGGAAGTAGCTAGAAAAATCTAACTGTATAAATAGATTTTCGGTGAGATGTCAGAAGAGACTTCTTTCTTTCATGAGGTAATCCTGATTTAAAATTCACAAACCAATGTTTCTCAAAGTGTGGTCTGCACACCATTTTGACAAGCATCACTTAAGATCCTAGTTAAAAATGTAGATCCCTCGGTCCCGCTATAGTCTCACTGAATCAGAATTTCTAGGGTGGAGCCCCAGAACCTGCATTTAACAAGCTCCCCAGGTGATCTGTATGCACACTGAAGTTTGTGAACCGCCATTCTAAACAAAACAAACCACTCCCATATCCACCACTTCTCCTTTTAAACAGGGACTCTGCCCAGCTAAAATAATAAAATAAAATTTGTACTTTCCCCAGGACACAGAACTGCTCCCCAAGGAAAGCAGCTGGCAGATATTCCTGCTGACGGGTGCCGGCCCTGGCTACAGCAGTTATTTCCATGCAATGGACAACTCTTCCAGCCCAAATGAAACTTAAGCTTAAAATAACAATGATGGTTTTGTGCAACAGCAGTGGACCTTTAAATTTATCATTCCCCCAAATCATATAGACTGCTTAATGCCATCAGATCCAATAGTGCCATCTCTAAGCAAGTGGGCCTTTGATTTAACCTCAAACACCATGTCAGAGAGAGTCAAAATAATATCATAGGGCTGACTTCCATTTTGCTTTTTCTGAACTATTTCCAACTCACTTCACCACTAAGCCTAGGTGCTCTACTGCTGACCCCCATCCTTTCCTATTCACTTCTTTTAGATTCTTCTTCCTCAAGTACTTTTCCAAACTCAGCCCCAATGAGCATGCCAGGATCTTAGAAAACATGCAGACCTTCAGAGCCTAATGGGAGATGCCTAAAGCAACTAACGAAAACAGTTATTCGTGTCTCCAAATCCCAGAGGGAAAAAAAAAAATCACAGCAAAGTAAACAGATATGTAAATAACATAAAGACTATATCAACATGTATCAGTTTGTTGTAGAACAAAGCACAATTAAATATTTATTGTAGACACTGGTGAATTCTGGCTTCTCCTTAGTTAGGGGCTATGGTCAAGAACACCTGGGAGTCCCTTTTCCCTCAGCTCACCCCACCACCGCTTTCTGTCTGGCCCACAAAAGGCCAGAAGCACACTTTCTCTGCAGAGAAGGAAAACCTACTGGGGCATTTCTTCTTTACAACCAAATGCGAAGCTGCCTGCTGTGTAAATAGATGGAACTAAGAGCCTAAGTGACACCATTCTCAACGCTGGAGACATTAACCCTAAGTGTTCCCAGCAATGCACTGGAATTCTCGGAGGCAAAAAGAACCCCACAAGGCCCTCTGCAAAAGGGCCATGTTCTACCAGTGAGCTCAGATCCGTAACACTCCAGTTCAACCACTGACCGGAGACAGCGTGCAGTGTCAGCAGGAAAGCAAGGATCCAGGTGGAAGGCAAACGGCGTTGGGTTGAGTGAATTCAACTGACCAAGAGAAATTGGCTTGTGGCTTTTCTCATTTGAATGCTCCTCCTTGCCTACTGTTAATAGCAAGAGACCCCTCTTACTTCCAAGGTAATTGCTATGCTTTGTCACTTGTTCACAAAGCTTGCACAGTTTGACATTTCTGACTCTCCCATTTTCCATACAAATGGAGGCCCTCATGGCTTCTCATATCAGGCCTTCCTGTGTCTTCACCTGTCTCCTTCCTCTGTGGCCACTTGACTCCCTTTGTGGTACTCACAGTACTATAAATGGTCTCTGTTACCTAGAAAAGACCAAACTGGAACCTGCTCTTTCTCAGTTTTCCTGACTCCTTTGCCCCCACCACCATCTTTTGCAGTGTTTCTGCTGGAAAAAAAAAAAAAAATCCTGCCAAATTGCAAGGGGACAAGGAAAATAATGGGTCTAATCCTCCTGGCTAAGAGAGGCGCATCCTAGCAAAGCATGAGGAAGAGAGAGAATAAGTAACGATTCTGTACTGTATACTTGAAAGTTGCTAGGAGAGTAGATCTTACATGTTCTCATCATAACAACACCACCAACAAAAGGGTAACAAAAGGTGAATGAGGTATTAACTAACTTTATCATGGTGAACAATTCGCAATATATATGTGTATCATCAAATTATATACCCTAAAGTATGCAGTGTTATATGTCAGTTATATCTTAATAAAGCTGGAGAAAAAAATAAAGAGAGGGACCATGAGGGTAATTCATTTTCACCTCCATTTTTGCCCCCCAGTAAAGCTGCCCAAGGTGAGCTTACATAGGTTCTCTTCTGACAGCCTCCTCACCACATAGACTGGGAAGAGTTGGGTTCAGTGTAAGTAAATGATAGTGGGTCAGCTGAAGCATGATATTGTACAAAATGGTCCCCTAGTGGCAGGAAAGCATGAGTGTCCCTCCAAAGCGCTAACTTACAATTGGGGTGGGACTTCACTCAGAACACTGGGCTCCAAAAATCTAAACCATGATAAAAGACGTCAGCAAGACAAGAAGTTAGAAAAAGAAGGGTAATTATTGCGTTTTAGTCATGCAGGAGTACTTCATTCTGGTGGACATTAACTCAGTCATTTCTAGCAGGCCAGAGGATGCAAAAGGCAAGGGTGAAAGAAGAGAGAGACAAAGAAAAGAAAAAAGACATGAAAAAAGACATGAAAAGACATGAAAAAGAAAAAAGAGGAAGAGGCACGAAAAGAAGAAAGAGCAAGTGACATGTATTTTTTATTTGTCCTGACTGCATCTGAAATTTCTGAGTTGCAAAAATTGAATCCCCCATGTCTCAAAGCCCCTCCAGGTGGTTGAAAACAGTCACCATCTGCCTCCCAGAGAAAGACGATCCTTGGCTTTTATCAGCTACAGTAAACTCTATTTTAGAATATATTTGTTACAAGTATCAGAATTCTCTCCCTGGAATTATATTTTCAAGATCTATGTATCGCTATCTTTTGCAAAGGTACAATAAAAGACCATGTTAAAAAAATAAACATTTGTGTGCTTAAATTTTATTTTTTATATCCTAAATTTGACTGCCTGGATCCACGTGAGAATGCTAAAAACTGGAAGCTCTTTGAGGGCAACAGTTTTAAGCAGCAGTAGCAGTAGCCTTCCTCTCAGAACTTTACCAAAGTATTTGCTTGATAATAGACATGACATTTTACAATATGATGAGCCAAAGAATTAAATGTTGCTTGATAATAAAACATTAAGTAAATGTCCATATTCTTTTATATTTTCACATATATATTTAAACTATCATATCTATTCTAAAAATTTAGAATATATAGATATATACAAAAAAGAAGAAAATTCTCACATAATTCTACCTTCCAGACATAACTATTCTTAACATGTTGGGGTCCATATATATGTACATACACATATATATAATTTCTTGTATTAAAATGAATCATTGCCCACATACTATTTGTCACATGATTTTTTTCCATTTAACAATATAGTTTTCCATGGATCTCTTTCCATTTCATTCATTATTATGTAAAATCCTAAAAATTATTTTTAATAAGTGTATATGTTCCATTATGTGGGATATCAAATTTACCCAATTTGCCCAATTTATGATCAGGTATTTTTATTGGTTCCAATTACTTGTATTTGAAACAATGCTAAGATGAACATTTTCAGAGCTAAATCTTTGTGTACATTCATGATTATTTTCTAATTCTATTAAATGGAATTATGAGATCAAAGGATTCAGCCTTTTAAAGTTGACTGTCTCATGTTGCCTACCTAATTTCCTGAAAGCGTCTATCAATTTACTCTACTACCAGCAGTGCACATACACATATCTTCAAAGTAAGTGGTCAAATAGCAGGTCCCACCCAAAGACAGGTAATTTTATCTTTCTGACCCTAATACACATTTGTGATAGATAGTAATAATCTCAGCAATATGATCATAAGGATTTTTATTGGTTAGGTTGCAATGATAATGAAGATTAACATGTTTTATTAATCAAAGACCTTTCTGTAAATACAAAGTTGATATCTGAGGATTGCTATAATCACAAACAATAAACATAAGAATGAAGATTACATAATTTTATGATCGACTTTTGTAGGCATAGAATAGAGAGGTCTTATGTACAGGTGTCCTAAGGAGAAGACCAAGAACAGAAAACCATACTCAATGCTCAGTCATTCATTCATTGGTTCTTTCTTTCAACATTTATTGACTATCCCGTTTTCACCATACGTGCTAGTTTCCATGGAAGCTCAAAACAGAGAGAAATTCAAAAATCTAGTTCTTATAATAGGCCACATATTTCCCAGAAATCTCTTCAAAAATTCAGAAGTTTCTAATAGTTGTCCAAAATGGCAACTGATCATTTTACAGAACCAAATTAGCAAAGCACATAATTGATGAATTAATCAACTGATTTATACACCTATACACCAGTGCCTAAGTGCATAAGCAGTTCTCGTACTCAAGGCACAGCAAATATTTACTATGAGATGGTCTCTGCTCTTAGTAGCTTCAGAGCTAATATGAAAGACTTGGCAATAAACACATAAAACTTTAAATAGCAATCCATGGTACAGAAAGAAAAGGCCACTGAAGAGAGATTCAGCTGAGTGAAAGGATGGGTTTTGCTCTTGACTGCAATGGTTGCAGGTAGAACTTGGGCTGTGTCTTAATGGATGGTGGAATGCAGATGATGAAGGAGAGCACACAGGTAGGAAATCAGCCTCAGAAGCCCGGGAGCAAGACGCACTGGGGAGGAGGAGAATGAGAACTCCAGAACAACCTTGCTGGAGTGGAGAGTTCAGTGCTAGGAAGAGAAAAAACATGCTGGAAAACAGCTGAAGCCAGACTGTTGCACATGATGAAAGCAAGGCTAAGGCTGTCGGACTCCATCCTAAGGCAATGGGTAACCAGAGAAGATCTTAGAGGAAGAAGGTGCAGGTGGGGACAGGACTGTAGGAAGACCAGTCTCTACAGAGAGCAAGTTGAGATTCGGGTGGAGAGGGAGAGAGACTAACATTAAGAGGCCAGTTTGGAGACTGTGGCAATGATCCAGGTGTGAAGTAATTAGGTGATGGAAACCAGGTAGATGCAATGAGATGGAAACGGGGAGGAATTTCAAATATCAGAAGAGCTGAGTTTTAGGGGGTTGTGGAGGCTTTTGTCCTTGGTCACCCTTCCTTCATATGATTGAGAAACACAAGGGATGGCAGCAGATTGCTTCTCTGTCCCTGCCAGTGTTTATTCTCCTCTGTCCCCTGACTTGGAGACAATACTTACATTAGACAACTATAAAGCCAAACATGGATTATAGTAACCCTTGTTGGGGATATTTTCAACATAATTATTAAAAGCTACCTTACATATTAAAAAGGGGCAATTCTCCTTCATGAACACATGCATTACATATAAATTTACATACTATGGTATATTTTGGTATTGTGATTCACATATTGTACCTCCTAACTTTGTAGGAAGTAAAGCTCTTATTAAATATCCTATGCCTAGAAAATGTTAGGATAATTTGCAGAAAATATTTCAAAGTCTCTCTAAATGGCTCAGAAGCATTTACAACTTAGGAAAAACTACATCTTGCTGAAAAGCATGAATTGTCTACTCTCTTTTTTTAATGAGAATTTAAGACTGTTTATTAAAAAAGAAATAAATATTCCATTTCAGCTCATTTGGCTTCATCTGCTATTAAATCCTACATATACCCAAGGGTTACACTGATGTTCTTAAATATTGTTTCTGCATTGAGACTGCCTAATGAGGCAATTAGTGGAACTCCTTAGATAGCTGGACCAAACACTTTTCGGCAGAAAAGGTCCACTCAAACAACAATGCAAAGTGCTTACCCTCCTTGCCCACTTCTATTTGACAGTGTGTCTTAGACAAGGCGAGTGGTGATTTTGGAAGGCAGACAAAAACCATGCACTTTGCACAGATGGATAAAGAGGTAGCTTGAGGCCACTGTGTATGGAAACCATGTAAAAAAAGCAGAGTGTTGAAGAATAGAACCTTCTCCTTTCTCGTTGAATTACTAGCTTTGTGTTGTTGCTCTAATCCAAACCTTCCCAAACTGTAGTCTTTAAGAAACCCCTTCTTTTTGTTGTTGTTGTTGCTCTCTAATTATTTACTTTCTTTAAATATAAATTATTTCCTTTCTTTAAATTGATTCAAAACTTTTACTGAATTTTATTTTAAAGTAAACTATATATAACTACCATAAATGGAAAATCAGAATCACTTGACACAAACAGAAGATAACAATAAAAAGAAGTTCCATGACACTAAAACCATGTTATTGTGATGTTGCAGTACTATTTTCTGGCAAAGCTTGGAGGCTGAGATGTTTTCTTTTTGTTGCAAGGTGAGATTAGCAAAGGCTAGGGAAGTTTTAAAGTCATTTCAGCACCAGATAGAGAACTTCTCCTTGACTCCATCAGGAGGACTGAAGGAGAACTGAAAATAAAATAGCTTCTGCCCAGCGTGATTTTATTGATTGATGTATTCATTGATTTATATTTAACAAACATACATAGCACTCACCAGGTGCCAGGCTTGTTTCTAACTAATTGATAACCATGAACTCATCTAGTCCTCATAATGACCCTGTGAGGTAGTACTATTGTTATCCCCAGTTTACAGAGGAGGAAACTGAGGTGCAAAGAGGTTAAGTGATTTGCTCAGTCACACGGTTAAAAAGTAGCAAAGCCAGTATGCAAACCCAGGCGTTTTCACTGCCCGTGTGGGAGTGGGACTCAGTGCTATGAAGTCATGGTCACACGCTACCTAATATCACAGCGTGTGCCACATAAACCATCAGCCCGTACTGTTGCTCTTCTTGGATGATTAGCATTGATGTACTTGAATGGTTACTTGAAGTTTTAATATTAACATATTATTTTAAAATTACATTAATTTAATATTTACTAACATATTAGTGAATAATAGTAATATATTTTTCTCCCCTGGAGGGAAATGTTTTGTATCCCTTTGAATCAATCATTCAACCTAATCGGTGCTCTATTAATGATTTAATGACACTCATTGTACTCATATGTAGACCACTGAGAAAAGTAACGATATTTACATGTATCAATAAAATTTCATGCACACAAAAAAGGAGTTTCCAGAGAAGATGAAGGTAAAGACAGAGGATCAAGCCATACGTGTAATAAAATGTTGCCTCTCAAATATTTTGTATGTGATTTGGTAACAAGACAAAGTAATAAACCAGCTGTTACTTAGAACTAATTACATTGGCAAATACCATTATGTGACTTTACAAAGGAGAAAATTGAGCATCAGAAGGGGTAATTTGTCCAAGGTTGTATAATCCCTATTTGCGATTGGAACTCAGGGCTGCCTGAATCCAAGGACTGCACTTCATAAGATCGCCACCTCAAAGGTACGGAAGGGTTAAATGTGAATTTATCTATGAGAAAATCTAAATGTAGCATCATAAATGCTTTTTAAAATTGTGGTGAAAACATAGCAAGATATCTAATCTCTTGACAAAATTTTAAGTGCATAATACAGTATTGTTAACTATAAGCACAATGTCATATAACAGATCTCTAAAACTTTTTCATCTTGCATGACTGAAACTTTATACCCATTAAACAGCAACTCCCCATTCCCCCCTCCCTCCAACGCCTGGCAATCATCATTTTACTCTCTGACTCTATGAATTCAACTACCTTATACATGTGGAATCATGCAATTTTTCTGGATAGATATCCTGAAATGGGATTGATGGATCATATGGAGTTCTATTTTTAATTTTTTGAGGAACCTTCATACTGATTTCCATAGTGGCTGTACCAATTTACATTCCCACCAACAGTGCACAAATGTTCCCTTTTCTCCATATCCTAGCCAACATTTGCTTCACATTGATTGATTCTCATATTTCGGGCCATCCTTGCATCCTAGGGATAAATACAAACCCTTAGTTTTGTTTTTTTTTCTATTCTCCATTTATTTCTGCTCTAATCTTAATCATTTCTTTCTGTTAAATTTGAACTTATTCTTTTTTTTCTAATGGTGTGCTGCTAGGTTGTTTTTTGAGTTCTTTTTTTTAAAATGTAGGCACTGGGTGCTATAAACTTCACTCTTAGGACTGCTTTTGCTGCATCCCATGTTTTGATATGTTGTATTTTCAATTTTATTTGTTTCAAGATATTTTATAATTTTCCTTTTGGTTATTTCTTTGAACATTTAGTTATTCAAGAGTGTTGTTTAATTTCCACATTTGTGAATTTTCCACTTTCTGCTATTAATTTCTAGTTTCATTTCATTGTGGTTGGGAATACACTTGGTATAATTTTAATCTTAAATTTGTCAAGACTTATTTTGTGACCTAATATGTGATGTGCCCTGGAGAATGTTCTGCGTGCACTTGAGAAGAATGTGTATTCTTCTGCTGTTGGGTGTAATGGTCTATATACGCCTGTTAGATCCATTTCGTTTATAATGTTGCTCAAGTCTGCTGTTTCTTTATTGATTTTCTGTCTGGATATTCTATCCATTATTGAAAGTGGAGTACTGAAATCTCCTACACCATTGTATTGCTGTCTATTTCTCCCTTCAGTTCTTTATATATGTGGGTACACTGATGTGGGGTACAAATATATTTATAATCATTATGTCTTCCTAGTGAACTAACCCTTTTATTCTTAAAGTTCTTCTTTGTCTTTTTTGACAGTTTTTGACTTAAAGTCCATTTTGTCTGATATGAGTATGGGCACCCTCTTCTCTCTTTTGATTATCATTTGCATGGAATATCTCTTTTCCATCCATTCCCTTTCAGCCTATGTATGTCTTTAATCTACAAGATCTCTTGTAGACAGCATATAGTTAGATCATTTTTTATCCATTAAGTTATTCTCTGTCTTTTGATGGAAAGTTTAATCCATTTACATTAAAAGTAGTTGTTGATAGGGTAGGACTTACTTTTGCCATTTTGTTACTTGTTTTCTTTCTGTCTTATATCTTTTTTTGTTACTCTTTTCCTCTCTTGATGTCTTCCTCTGTGTTTTGTTGATTTTTTTTGTAGTGACATGCTTTGATTCCTTTCTCATTTTCTTTTGTATATCTTCTATAGGTATTTTCTTTGCAGTTACCATCAGTGTTACATGAAACATCTTATAGTAATAACAATCTATTTTAAGCTGATGACAAATTGACTTCAAATGAACACAAATACTCTACACTTTTACTTCTCTACACACACACACACACAAGCACACACTTCATGTTACTGGTGTCACAAATTACTTCTTTTTATTTTGGCATCCATTAACATTTTTATAGTTATAGTCATTTTTCATATATTTGTCTTTTAACTTCTATACAAGAATTAAAAGTGATTTACACACCATCAAAACAGTGTTACAATATTCTGTATTCATCTGTATATTTACCTTTACCTGCAAGCAACTATCATTTGTTTCTGTGTTGCTGTTTAGTGCCCTTTCACTTCAACTTGAAGGATTTCCTTTATCATTTCTTGTAAGGTAGATCTAATGGTGATGAACTCCCTCAGCTTTTGTTTATTTTAAAATTTTTTATTTCTCCTTCATTTTTGAAGGATAATTTTGCCAGACATAGTGTTCTTGGTTTGTAGGGCTTTTTTCTTCCAGTACTTTGAATATATCATCACACTCCCTTCTGGCTTGCAAATCTTCTGCTGAGAAATCCACACATAGTCTTATGTTGATTCCCCTTGGATGTGGTAAACACTTTTCTTGTGCTGCTTTCAAAATTCTTTTTGCCTTTCACTTTTGACAATTTGATTATAACATGTCTCACTGTGGATTTCTTTGGGTGTACCTTAGTTGTAGACCATTAAGTTTCTTAAATATGAATGTCCATTCTTTCCCCAGATTTTGGTACTTTCCAGCCATTATATCTTTAAATGAGCTTTCTGTCCCTTTCTCTCTCTCTTCTCCTTCTAGGACTACCATAATGTGCATATCAGTCCTTTTGATGGTGCCCCATAAGTCCTTATAGGCTTTTTTCACTTTTTTTCTTTTTGTTCCTCTGACTGGATAATTTCAAATGACGTGTCTTTGAGTTTGCTGATTCTTTCTTCTGCTTGATCAAGTCTGCTGTTGAACCCCTCTAGTGAATTTTTCACCTGAGTCATTGTATTCTTAAGCTTCAAATTTTCTGTTTCATTCTTTTTTATACTGTATCTTTGCTAATATTCGCGTTTTGTTCATGCGTCATCTTCTTAAGCCCATAGGACATTTTTGTGTTTAATTCTTTGTCAACTAATTCATATACATCCATTTCTTTAGGATCAGTTTCTGGAGGTGTAGTTTGTCCCTTTTGGGGGGCCATTTTTCCCTGCTTCTTCATGTGACTCAAAACTTGGTATTGGCATCTGCACATTTGAAAAAACAGCCACTTTTCCCAGTCTTTATGGACTGGCTTCCTATGTGGCAAGACCCTCACCAATCAGCCTGGTTAGAGATTCTGGGGGCCTGTAAAACCTTTTTGGGAGTGATGCATCTTCTCTGGGCTTTTGCCTATAATTTCTCAATTAGAAAGGCTTGCCAATTTCTTATTCATGTGCTCCTAATGCCTTGCTCCCTCTGGTGTCTATCTGTGGCACTGCAAATTATCTGGTTCTACAGCAGTAAGCTACCCCACTCTCCCTTGTTCTCAGAAGCCACCAGGCATTCAAAGTATGCCAACTCTGTGTCAGCACCCCAAGTCAGGCAATACAGATACCAGTCACTCAGGCAGCTCTCTGAAAAGCCAGAACATTGAATGCACATTCCACTTGTCTCTTCCCCCACAAGGAAGAAGTCACTAGATGGCATGTTCCCTTCTGGCACTGAGCTGTGCTGGCTTGGGGGAGGGGTTGACATGGGTAAGTGAAATTACTCTTTTTACTGTTTCACTGTAGCTATTCTCCTACTTTGTATTCACCTGGGGTACTATAACCTCTTAACTGGATTCTAGAAATATCATAACTATATTTTGGTCCATATATAGTTTTTAAAGTGGTGTTTCTATGGCAGAGTGAGGGCTGGGACTTCCTATTCCACAATCTTGCTGACATCACTCTTGTGTGTGTGTGTGTAGTACTTTGACTGGAATTATTTAAAAATAAATTGTGTATTGCAATAACACCAAGAAAATATTATAGGTTGAACTGATTCTAAATGGAGCAAGAAAGTTTGGATGGACTCCAAAATGGATGTCTCCTTCCCCAGTCTCCTCCAGGTCCACATTTACAGTTGGTTATCTAGATCTTCTGTGACTCAGATGACTATCACTGGTTAAGTAAAATAACTTGACTCACTAAAATGCAAACAAAACTCCATTTTATACTTTCATTACACCACCCCTGCAAATCCATTTAACCAACCCCTCTAACTTGTTGAAATCTTGGGTAAGTCATAAAGCTTTTCCCATCACTTTCAAATATTATCAAATAATCTCAATTTTCAAATAATAAAATAGCCAATCTAGCCTAATTTTAAAACTTCAAACTCTAACTCGATGTATAACATCACCCCCTCCTCCATCTGAGGTCTGATACAGGTCAAGGAACCTGAATTGGGAGAGGGACATGGATGATTTCACCCTGTCCCCATTTTCCCACCTTCTTTATCACTGGTTCCCCTTTCATTATGTGCCTCTGACTCCACAGAAATGGAGCAGTGGACAGTAAAGAGATAAGGGGCAAAACTGTGTTACCTTTGGAATCTGGTGTTGGGGGGTGCTTTTTGGATTCTGTTGGAGACCCTCCACCATCACTGGGGACCTACTACCTCAGTTCTCTTGACATGGGCAATATCTCTTTCTGTGGGCTGTTTATGATTTTCCCTCCACTTCTGACTTGCAGTGGTTGCACACATATACCACACTTCCACTGGGGAGTCCCCTTGCCCATTCTGACAATCCTCAACTTTCTTCCGACCTATAGAAAACATCATAGAGCTCTGAAATGTCAGAAGCCATATTTCTTGGTTTTGCCACCAGCAGACCCCCTCAGCTTTGAACTTTTTAGACATTCCAGATCCTGCATCTCTCAAATTCCATGGTGGCACACTTACCATGCTCTCTAAATGGTTCTCTTGAAGTCCTCCTCATCGGCTTGAGGTGAGGACAGGGCAGCTTCCCCCCTCCCTTAGTGGGGCTGAGGGGGAGGCATGCAGCACACTGATCACTGTCTTTTAAAAAATTCTCACCACCAGCCTTTTCAAACTCTGGATAAATTCATGGCTTTGAAAAATCCAAATATAAAATTCATTATAAAACTCCCTCAGCAAACTAGGAATAGAAGGGAACATCCTCAAACTGATAAAGAACATCTACCAAAAAATCATACTTAATGGAAAATAACAGAATGTTTTTCCTTAAGATTGGGAATAAGGCACAATGTCTGTTCTCACCACTCCTATCTGACATTGTACTAGAAGTCTTATCCAGTGTAATAAGGTAAGAAATGGAAATAAAAATCATATAGATTAGAAAGTAAAACTGAAACGGTTGCAACTGCATACAATATAGAAAATCCTGCGGAATCTACAAACAAACAAATAAACAAAAACTCCTAGGACTGATGAGCAAGTTTAACAAGGATGCATAAAAAGTCAATCACATTTCTATATGGTAGAAACGAACAACTGGAAACTGAAATTGAAAACACAATGCAATTTGCAATCACTCCAAGAAAAATAAAACACTTAGGTATAAAACTAATAAAATGTGCACATGATCTGCATATTGAAACTATAAAATGCTAATGAAAACAATAAAAGAAGGTCTCAATAGGTGGGTAGAATCACTGTGTTCATTAATTGGAAAATTCAACAAATTGCCATAAAATTTCTAGGAAGATTCTTTTTAGACATAGACAAAATAATTCTAAAATTTATGCGGAAAGGTAAGAAACTAGAATACTCAAAACAATTTTGAAAAAGAAGAATAAAGTTAGAGGAATCTCACTACCTCCATACTACCTCTATAGTACCTTGAGATGTACTACAGAGCAACAGTAAGCAAGACAGTGTAGTATTAGGAGAGGGATAGAAACACAGATCCATAGAACAGAACAGAGAATCAAGAAATAGACCCAAACAAGTATAGCCAACTGAATTTTGACAAAGATGCAAAAGCAACTCAATGGATGAAGGATAACCTTTTCAACAAATGATTCTGGACTATTTGGACAATGATAGGCAGAAAAGAAAAAAAGAAAGAAAAAGAAACTTGATCCGAGCCTCACATCTTATATAAAAATTCATTCAACATGTTTTATAGATCTTAATGTAAAGCATACAATTATAAAACTTTAGAAGAAGACAAACAAAAATATCTTTGTGACCTAGGATTAGGCAAACAGTTCTTGGACATGACACCAAAGGCAAAATTCATAATAGCTAAAGTAATAAATTGGACTTTGTGAAATTAAAAATGTTTGCTCTGTAAAATACTCTGTTAAGAGGATGAAAAGACAAGCCACAAGTTAGGAGAAACTATTTGCAAATTACATATCTGAAAAAGGACTCATACCCAGAATATATAAAGAACTCTATAAATTCAAATGTAAGAAAGCAAACTATTCATTTGGGCAAAACAGGCAAAATATTTACTTAAACAGACACTTTGTCGAAGAAGACATACAGATGGCAAATAAACACATGAAAAGATTTCATCATTAGCCATTAGGTAGTTGCAAACTAAAATGACAATGAGATACCGCTACACACCTATTAGAACAGCTAAAATAAAAAATGCTGTCAGTACCAAATAGTGGCAATGATGTAGAGAAACTATATCTCTCATATAATGTTGGTTGGAATATAAAATGGTACAGCTACTCTGGAAAGAGTGTGGCAGTTTCTTATCAGGTTAAATGTAAATTTACCATATGACCCAGAAATCACACTCCTGGATACTTATCCTAGTAAATTAAAATTTATATTTATGCAAAAAGCTGTATACAAATATTCATAGTGGCTTTATTTGTAATAGACAAAAAGTAGAAACGAGTCAACTGTCCTTTAGTGGGTGAATGAATAAATATTGTTCACCCATACAATGGAACACTAATCAAGATGTAAAGAAATAGACTATTGATTCATGTAACCACCTAGATGTATCTCAAGACAGTTATGCTAAGTAAAAAAAAAATCTAATCTCAAGGGGTTGCATACTGTATGATTCCACTTATATAGCAATCTCAAAGAAAGTCATAATGATGGAGAAGATACTAGTGGTTGCTGGAGTTTAAGTTTGGTGGAGAGTATGACTATTAAGAGGGAACACAAAGGAATTTCTCTGTGCTGATGGAACAGTTCTTTATCCTGATTCTGATATTGGTAACTCGAATCTACATACATAATAAAATTTCAAAGAAGTATACATTCAAGAAAGAGTTCATGTAAAAACTTGTGAAATCTGAATAACTCAGGTCTATACCTAAATTAATAATATTGTACCAATGACAATTTACTAGTTTTGACAGTGTACTATGGTTATGTAAGTTATTACCACTGGGGGAATCTGGGTAAAGTGTGCATGGGAACTCTTTACACTATTTTTGCAATTTCTTGTGGGTCTTCAGTTCAAAATAAAAAGTTATTAAACGCAAACACACGCAGACACACACACGCTCAAATATGGAGATGTCCCTTCCAGTTGTAATGACTTCACTTTGCCAACAGAATTAAGCCACACTATTTGGCATAATATCCAAATTCTTCAAAATGTTTTCCAAACCTGCATTTCCTGTCCTATCTTCTACAATTTCCCTTCCACTCCACTCACATACCAAAGATGGCTTTCTCAAACATCCTGTTTTTCATGCACCTATGTCATTGCACAGATTATTCCTCCCCTTCTACTTCTCCTGACAAACCCTTATCCATCTTTTATGTATATAGGTGAGAATCCTCCTCCTCCTCTCCCCACTTTCCTGCATCATCCCATAGAAAAGGAAAATGCCCATGACACTCTGGCAGACATCTCTGGGATGGCACTGCACCATTCTCATCATTCCTTTTTTCCCCTCAAAAACAGAAGGGGCAGCAACAGCTGATCTGACTATGATGAGTGTCATGTCTACTGGGCCTCTTTTTTTTTTTTAGTAGATGGGATTATTTGTCTCAAAAGAGACATTTTTGATGTCTCTCAAAACAGAACCATCTCTCTTTTCTTTCCCTCCCTTCCCTTATTACACATTTTGTATTAAGAGGAATTTTGCACCACTTGGCTCAAATTTTTGTGTGCAAACCCTAACAGTCAGAACCCTAGAAAGAAAGAAGGATGAGTGGTGGCATTTGGTCAACAAACTAGACCTCGAAACTCTAGTAGAAACCCAACTAAAGTGCTTTATCCTCTGTGAAGCCTTCTCAACCTTCCCAGGCACGCGGCCACCCTGTCCCTCATGTCCCCAGAGCACCTTGGTTATAGTGGTGTAATAATATGCTGTGTGAGGATGCCTTCGGCTGAACCGTGAACTCAGCTGGATCCCCTGGGTTTCTTTCAGCTTTGTATTTATAGCAAACAAAAGAGAGTATGGCATATAGATATCGAAAAAGACATCCATCTAATTATCAGAAGAGCAAACACAGGGCATTATAAAGAGCCCCTGGGGCCAAAAATCACTTGCTGCAAAATTACCTCCAAGACAATCCGCATATGTAAGAAGGAAGGAGAAAAGAACTCCTGAGGGTATCCAAGATGGTGGGTCTACCTTACAGGAGCAGAACTCAGTATTAATCAAACATGAAGTCAGGAGAAAAAAGGGCGGAAAGAGGTTCTATAACAGATAGCTGGTGAACACAGCCAGAGGCAGTTGAATTGGGCCTGAAAGCAGGAGCATTTTTGCCTGGAAAACTCCTTCCATGAGCATGCAGAAGAGGGTTTTCAGCCCTATTTTCCAGCAAGGTCTTTGTTTTTTCTCCCCAACCATCTCTATTTCTTTGTGTCCAGGATACTCTTTTTCATTGTATTCCATAGTCGTGCCCTGTCCACTACACACTTACGCACAAAAAACTATAAAGCAATAGATAAGGCATCACCAATGACGCAGAGACTGAATTCAAGTCTAGCTGCTTCTGTTTCCACCATCAGCAAACAGATCTGCCTTCAGTAGGCAGACAAATGTATTCACTTTCCAACATGCCACTAAGATTTCTTTGGAACCAAGCAGTTTCACTATGTTAAAGTTGGGGGTTTTTTGTTTTGTTTTTTTCCTAGAAGCACTCTAGCCAGCTAACATTGAATTTATGGCTTTGCAGAATTCCCTGAGAATAGGTGGAGTGAAAAATTGTACCCATGTTGTCTACAAATTCCAAGAATAACGTTCCTGTCTATCCATCCATACGGGGAAGTTTACATGCCATAAACATGGATGAATACAGTAATTCACTAGCATCATAAGAAGGTTTTTTTTTTTCTTTAAGTGGGGGGAAAATACTGTAAATTTCAAAACCTACTAAAAAGAAGTAAGGTAGAATCTTTCTGCCCCATAATTTTGCATCTTATTCCTCATTTATTGTAAAATATATTTGGAATAACTTATTTAAAATGTACGTTATCTAGGCTTGTACACAGGCAAAAACTGTTAGTCTCATAAGAAGAGAGTAAAGCTTACCAAAGTATTCATTTTAGGAGAAGGAACATATTACCTATGTATAAATTTCAGTATTTTCTCATACTCCCATGCCTGTTTAGTTTTCTCATACTGATTGCTTACCCTCGTGCATGCCTTTATACACAAATTTTTCAAAGAGAAATTTTTTTAAAGGGAAAGCTTTCAACCAACTTCTTTACCTTTTAGCTAGTACATGTGTTTGACAAGCAATTATAACTGGAGAGACCATCACATAATCAGATATTATCTCCTCTAACTGAGACTTTTCACATAATATTCACCCCTGAAGAGTCTTGTTCTAAGACTCTCACAGATTTTCATGCTAATAATTTTCTGTGCCTGCACAGTTGCAAAATTGGACTTCAGTCAAAATTGTTCTTGAAAATATAACTCAGAGATTGGCAAACACCTTAAAAATTAATCATGCATTCTTTATATTTTAAAAAAATCCTTCTATTTTTCCTAAATCAGAACCATTAGAACAGTGGGCAGCCAATAAATATCATTTGTGGTTAATAACCATATGCATATTCAATGACCCCTGCTGTGCTGAGCTCTGAAAGGTGGGTGTAGCAATTATTTTTTGACCTCATTCCAGAGAGGAGAAACTGAAGAGGAGGAACATTTATTGAAGTTATCACCTTAAGAGTCTCAGATAGATTCTGGGATGAGATGGGGGACTCATCATTCCCCAGACACACCACACCCCAGTCTTTCCTGCTCCTGTGCTGGCTGGGGAGATAACAGCTATTTAGCGACATTAAGTAAAATAATAATAATGCACTTTATTTACAAGGCACTTATCCTCCATTGGCATGCAAGGTGTCGCCTGGAAGCACAGCAGTGAAACAATTAAACTTTATTGAGCTGTCTAATGTCATCCCCATGTGGATGTTGGCATATTGTAAGACCTCAGTCGGTGTTCTTTGCATAAGACTTGCGTTTTCACTATAACTACCGTTGATTCTTTGTGTATCTTTAATTTCTTTCTATAACATCAATAAAAGAGAATATTAAGGGGAGAAAGGTCTCTTCCAAACAGGGGGTCTGACTCTCAGCTGTGATTTGCTTGGCAATTGGAGATTTTGTGTACAGTCTCATACAGCAAAAGGTGAGAAATGCAGAAGCAATGGCTTTTAAAAAAACACGGAGAGCAGCAGGAAGCCCTCTCTGCCCAATTACAAGGTGATCCCAGTTCATTTTTACGGTTTGTTTCTTTCTTTCTTTCTTTTTTTTTTTTTTATCACACATGTTTCCAAACACAGTCTTGATGTCCTGTGGGGCTGCTTTTGTAAAAAGCCATAGCTTCTGATTTAAGGAGCTTCAAAAATAGCTCTCTGCTTCTTCAGTCTGAAAGAGAGCAGTCAAGTAACAACACATTTATTCTCTCTGAAAAATAGAAAGATGTCAAAAGCAAAGTTCACAGCAAAATTAGGCTGATTTGTTTTGTGCTTCTGTGATTCTGGCTGTTGAAGTAAACAGGAATAAAAACAACAACAACAGTGGTTTGTTTCATAAGCAAAAACTGCTATTAAAATGAATTTTGTGCTCAAAAACTTATCCTGGCAGGAAGAATCATCAATTATACAAGCTCTGGAGAGGGGCAGGGGAAGTAAGGCTTGATAGCCACAGTCAGACATTTTCCCCTAGTCAGCATACAAATTCGGGCATCACGTTCAGAAAAAGGACAACCTCATTACTCTGATACAAATGACCAATGGTTCTCAGAGTCTCTGTGTTGGTTGTGACAGACACTAAGCAATAATCCTGCTGCCATGAAAACTTCCACCATAAAAGCAGCTTTGGCTGGTAGTGACAAAAGTGTGGCCCCAATATGGAAAACTTTCAGGAAATGCCCAGGTGAGATTCTCCAGGAAGTGCCACCCAGGAAGAAACCACTGAGGTTCTAATTGAGAGCATCCATAGCACTGACTCCCATTCTTGTGCAGGAAGATTTGACACTCTGCAGTCCAGCGGTGACAGTTCTGCTGCCCCAACCTCGCATATTTCTCAGGATGGAGCATCAGATTTTTTACAGGGTCCTGTACCACCCTGTGTTTGTTTGTTTTTTTTGATTTGTATACATAAGGTCAAGAGTGAACACTGGATCTAGCTCTCATCCCCAAGAAAGTAACCGTATGATTTCTTCTTCCAGAGTTGCAACTAATGGAAAGTTTCCTGATTTTTGAGGTGATAAGGGTTCAAAATCAGTTCTGGGAATTGGCTGGGAAACATCAGTCCCATTTACAATTGAAAAAGACTATTTGTTTTTCAGCTGGACTACTGTATACTGACACTCTGAGGGTTTGGTGTTTGTTTGTGGGTTTTCTCGTGACCATTCCTAATGAGAACGAATGGAAAGGGAGGCCTACACTTAGAATACTGAATTTTCCAGGTTAGGTCTTTGTTCTAACATGATGGTAGTATTAGTCATGTGAACCAAACACCTTTGTGAACTTCTTTCTATTCCTGTTTTTTTCCATGAATATTAAGTTGACCAAAATATCGAGGGAAAAAAATGTACATTCTGCATCAATACAATGATTCTCCAGGAGCATAAATACTTCTGGAAGTACTGATTATATCTTCAATTTTCTCAAGTGCACCAGGCTCCAGCATACCGTAAGGCCATAGCACATGCTACTTCTTCTGCCTGGAACATTCTTCTATCCTTAGCTTTATCCAGTTAGCTTCTGCTCTCTCTGCAGATTCCAGCCCAGTAATCACTTCTTTAGGATTGTCTTACCTGATGGTTCCTTATCATATGTTCTCTAAGCATGACATCACCTTGTTACCACTTACCACAGGTATAATTTTACACCATTTGAGTCAGTCATCCTTTGATTAATGTCTTACACAATAAACAGAGACTAGAATGTAACAAACGCATGTATGCTGTACACATGGCCAATTTTCAATCAGTTGTGTAGAGAAACACAATTCAATAAATCCACAGATAATTTAAACCACTTTTTAAGAGTTTCATTCCTCTCCCTATCTTATCTCTCATCAATGTACAAGTTAAAGAAAGGAGCAAAATTAATTCACCTGTGTTTCCTTTCTCTCTTTATTCCCAATTCATAATATCAATTCTCCAAACAAAATTGAAATGGTCACTAGCAACAAATGACAGAAAGACAGGATCTTCAGACAGAGGGATGAAAAGTGAATACCAATAGTTAAGTCAATGCAATATAATCAAAGAGATGCAGTGCAATGTAATCAAAGAAAACTCCCAAGATTTGAGAACTTGGCTTTTGATAGCTTGGAGTGGAAGGAAATTTAGGGGTTTTTTTTTCCCTATCTCTAGGTCTCCTCTTAGATAAAAGCATAGATAACCCAGAGCCCTTTCATTTCTTTTCCAGATAGATAGGTAGACAAAGAAGAAGATACAAAGTAAAAAGGTAGTCTGAAAGGTAAGTTGTCAGTATTGTTATATATACTTCATGTACTTTCGTCCAAGTATAGCAGATGTTGCATGGATTTCCAAATATTGTGGTCATGGCCTCTAATAGCTGCCACTTTCTTTTTCTTATCTTGAATGATCCATTTTATTTTACCATAAAATCCATCTTTAGACACACTGATGTCTGATATTCCAACCGTCTACTCATCTGGGGCCAACAAATTGCTCTCCTGAGTATGATTCTTGGTCCTACTGTTACAAAGCTGGAAACTGACGGAGAAGCATTAGCCTGCCAGTGAGATGGGCAGTATCCCATAGACCACTCTGGTGGTCTACATGGAACTTGTGCAGCTTCTCAAGGAGCTAAGATGATAACAGACCTGTTCTGATATTGGAGCTGCAAACCGCAAAGTACTGTAGAGGCTTACCAGGGCTCCAGGATGCAAAAGGTTTTCCATGAGAAGCAAACCCATTCCATTTGTGGCTTTTGTTAGTTTTGCACTATCAAGAAATGTATTTTTAAAAAAACCTTTTCTGCAAAGCTTGCAAAAGCCACAAATTCGATACCATTGGTTTACATGCAAAACATGATGCCCAATTCAGGTTAGACTTTGTACCGCATTAGCTAATGTAATAGAACTTTTTCCAAGAAGTTCCCAGGTCAACAAGTTTAAGCTTCACATTTCAAACACACTTTTGTTTGAGACCTCAGCAAAACATTCACAAAGGGCTGAATGGCCATGTAATTTTTGAATTTAAACTTTAAAATATTTAAATGTTGCATTGCCCCCATCCCAACACTCTTGATAAGCTCTCATGAAACTCATGAGCTGAAATTGACAGTTGGTTCCGTTAGTGCCCTAGAGACAAGTTCATATCATAGGAACAGGAAATAATTTAGGTTAGAATCATTCACTCAGCTGTGACATGATAAAAGGCAAATAGAACAAAGGATCTCCAAGAAGAAAATTTATTCCTGGAAATGGTTGAAGGGTTTTAAATTAGGGTGAGGGGGGCAAGTTGTAAATCTCACTTATAAGAAAACTTCCAACAGGCCTCGTAGGCTATTCTATGACCCATATTAGATTCTGAAACCTCCATGAGTATTGATCCTCACTATTGTCTCCTATAATCAGTTTTACTGTCTACAAATGAGGTTCAGTTGGGTTTGCCAGGCTCTTCTTGCCTTCTTCTTCATGGAGATGGATGCTGAGATGGGTCAAGTGATCATAGTGCTCCACTCTGCAGCACTTGGGGTGACTACACTCGTAGGGTAAGTAGACATATTCCCATTATCTTATAGATAAACCGTGATGTCAAAGTTGGATTATTTGGTGTGAAGGTTTAAGGTATTGTTTTTAGTAACACACATAATTTGAGGAATGTATAAGAAACATTTGAGAATTTACTGGTTTTTCCCTATTAACTCTGTTACCTGTGATTCTATGATTTTTTTTAATCTGAGAAAGAGTAATAGTAGAAGACTTTTTAAAATATCTCTCCTTTATCTCCCAACATATCATTAAGCTTTGGATTCACAGAAGCAAAATGGCCTTAGATAATGAAGATATAGATTATGGACTGAAGGCTACATAATTAAACATGTAAGATATCAAGGTAAAGTACCAGAATACATAAAGAGGATAATTTCTTTAGTCAGCAAATGGGCAATAACAGGAAAAGAATTTTTGTCTTGGGATAGTGAGCAGTTGTATAAACATATGATGCAAAGGCTTTTTCAAATAGACATAACATTGCCATATGTTCCCTCCTAAAACTGCAGAGGGACTTGGGAAAATCAGAATGATTTAAGATTGCCTATACACATCTCTGACACCATTTGGTTAGCTGAGCCCAAGCAGCTAAAAGTAAGGAGTGTAGTTAAATAGGGACACGTTGAGAGACCACAGTGTGCCCCAGAGATTTTTGTGTTAAGATAAAGAAAGCCATCAAACATCACCGACAAACTGCTGCTTCCCTTAAGATATGATAAAACGTGTGCACTACCTCTGGTGGCTCAGCTCTACAGAGCTCATGGAATGCTTTCCTCCAGATTCAGGCAGGAGCTGCTAAACATGGCAAGAGGGGTTTAGACTATGGGGAACATATGGATTTGCCCTTCTTCAGTACTTCGCTATGAGAAAGAGACAATGCTGCCAGGGTATCAAAAGACCAGTACAGTAAATAGATCATTCTACACAAAGAGAAAGCAGCCTACCAAGCAGGCACAATGGAAATAGCAGCACCTTGATGCCAAGTACAGGCTGTGTCTACACAATATCAAATCAATCAATCTAAGGGTGAAAAATTCAACATGCACAAATGTTTTGTCTACACTACCTAACCGGTGTGTTTGCTTTCGCTTTGTAACTGGAGTGAACAATTGTTTTCGTATCATGTAGGCACAGCCACCATGTCAATAATTGGCACCCGAAGACAAGTCATTGTATGCCAGTGGTATAGACCACCACTCTCCATTTCATAAACTGAGGGGGAAAATCAGATTGATGTAGGAAGTAAATAATATTACCAGCAGTGTAGATTCCAATGTCCAGTCTGCTCCATAGAGCTGGCTTCAGTAATCTTGACATGATCCAATTTAATCAGTAAGATGACCAGCAGTGATCCTTCTGAAAGCTGCTTTTCATCTATTCAGAGGATCAGATCCTTTAATACACAGATATTCTTATTGTCCAATTCTTTAATAAAGAGGATAAAATGGGGACTTTTCCTGGCCAGAATTAATCAGATTGCCCTTACAACATCAATTACCTGGTGATTACTTAAACATGCAGCTCAATTTGCCTCTATTGCTATCTACAGAATCTTTTCTCAAGGATAAAAACAAAGTCTGTATCATTTGAAACTACCCAACCATAAGAATATAAATAATATTATAGTGAATCAAATCAAGCTGCTCAAAATTATGTTCCTGATATATTCATTCATACATGCATGCATTTTCTTCTTTAGTTTTTCATTCTGCATGGCACTTGATGAACTCTCAGTTTGAAGTCTTCCTTCGGTTATGGAAATCCTTAGAACTATTTCTTCCTGTATTGACTCCCCTCCACAATTCTAGTTTTCCTTAATGTCCTACCCGATGAATGGTCAAACCCCGATGAATGGTCAAACTCTCCCCTCCACATCCCTGAAATTTTATACTTTCCATCTTTTAATGTCATTGGGCTAGATTCAGAGAGAATACCTCCCCTCACTGAAACTCACTGATTCATCGTCTGGTGTATCCAGTATTGCTACTCAACCCACTTAATGAATTTTTTATTTCAACAATCACGTTTTTCATTTCTAAGAAGTTGTAACTGCCAGATCTTGTTTCCTAAGTACCTCTTGTAGTTCAATAATCTCCTGTTCATATATCATGTTTGCAAAAAGCTCCTTTACCTCTCTGGTGATATTTAATATTCTTAAAACGATTTTTGGATTGTTTATATTCACATTCTTTGGGTCTCAAAATTTTCTGTTTGTGCTATTAGTATTCTCTCTTCCATTGTGTTGTCCATCTTCAGATTTTGGGTAATTCTTGGTTATCTACTGTTTTCGTTTTTGGTTTCCTCAAAACAGAGCCTGAGAAAGTGGTGTAAGTAGTTTATTTAAAAGGAATCCTAAGAAGCACGAGCCCAGGAGCTGTGAGAGTGAGCTAGGTGAGCAGGAAAAGCCAAATATAAGGGAGCAATTAGAGATTTCTCAGTTCAGGCAAGACCTCTGAGAAGCATATAGAGCCCTCTCAGAACTGTTTGCCAAAGGACTCTCATCCCCCACCACCCCCTCCATTAGTTGAGGGCTGCCCCTAAGAGTGCTGACTCCCTCCTACTTTTGGACTGTGTTTGCCTATGGGTCAAAGGAGTTCCCTTAGTTTTGGAGATAGCCCTGGGGCATAAGGCAGAGAAGACATGCCCTTAAGATTGGACCTGCTCAATGTGTGTCCAGACATGCATGAAACTGTGCAAGGCTGATGCAGCTGAAATTAGAGGTGGCATCAAGGATCTGCTGCATGCACTCGTATGTGGAAGAATTCTCCAGTATGTTTCCTGGGTTGTGATAGTTCCTGACAAAGTAACCTTTCTGCAGGAGTGGACTTTGACCAGTGACATCAACCCCAGGATTTTAGCAGCAGTATCTGATTGGGCCGGGCAGTGAGAGCTGCCCATCTACTGCCATCTTTTTGGAGTGCCTCTTTTTTTCTAGTCCACAGAGAGTTCTCACTCTTGTTTTTAGGAATGGCTATGGATACTTTATTTTTAAATTTTTTTTTATAACATCTTACAAGAGAGAAAGGCATACACCGGTGCTCACCTGTCTGCCTAATGTGTAAACTACTGTCTTCTATTACCTGTCTTAAAACATCACTTGCAAGATCACAGAGATTCCCCCATTTTCCAGCAATCCTGGTTTTAGATGCTATCATCTCACTCGAATTCAAAATGTTAATTATGGAGGTTAACCCCTTATCCTCTGAAAAAGATCGCAAGGACTGGTTAGGGTCAGTCCATTTGAAACAGTCCAAACCCAGCACCTTAGAAAACTTCATCTAATAAATATTTTATGTCAGTGCTTTTTTTCCATTACATAGATTACTTTGAATTATTATCAAGTATTAGTTTACTCTGGCTGTCATAACAAAGTACCACAGACTGGGTAGCTCAAACATCAGAAATTAATTTTGTCATAGTTCTGGAGGTTGGAGTCCAAGATCAGGGTGTCAGCAGGCTTGGTTTCTTCTGAGACCACTCCCCTTGGCTTGCAGGTGGCCATCTTCTTGCTGTGTCCTCACATGATCTTCCCTCTGTACCTGTCTGTGTCCTAATCTCCTCTTCTTACAAGGACACCAGTCAAATTGGATTAAGGCCCACCCTAATGACCATATTTTAACTTAATTACCTCTTTAAAACCCCTGTCTTAAAATATAGTCCAATTCTGATGTTTTAGGGGATAGGACTTCAACATATGAATTTGGGGGGATGCAATTCAGCCCCACAACTTGTCTATTAAGAATTCTCCAGATTTTACTTCAGTGTTATTCAAATGCAATGAAACACTTCAAGCCCTTACATCTTAAGTAGGACGAGTTACCATTGTTACAGACTTTAAAATCATGCTATTTTTTTCTCCAATTTTTACTAGAAAAAGATTTCTCCTAATAATAATAATTGAATGTGCAGAAAGGAACACAAGACCATGTAATAAACTGAGAGGATACAACCTTTAGGTCAAAATCTAAATACAGAAAAACCTCCTTAATATAGGATAATATCCTACAACTTATGTGAGAAGATAAACCAAGTTGTAGAATAGTTTTAATTAATTTATTTTTAAAACTAATATGTACACATCATTAAGAAACTAATCAAACAGTTTAAAGGGATCTAGAATATAAAGAAAGTCTTCCTCCCACCTCAATCCTCAGTTCCCAGCTGTCCTTCCCAGAGGCAACCACTATTATCTGTTTCTTAATTATCACTCTAGAGATATTCTATGGGAATGCAAACATGTATATTAATGGACCTTTTTGCCTTGTACAGTTGAGATGTACTTCGTATATATTTTGCATTGTGCATTTTCCACTTAAAAGTCTTTACAATTCTTCCATATCACAGGAAAAATATACACCTAATTATTTTCAAAGGCTGGATAATTTTTTGTTGAATGGATGTACAAATAATTTTTTAGCCATATCTACTGATGAGCATTTAGTTTGTTCCAGCCTTTCACTACATCAATAATGCTGTAATGAACAGCCTTTTTTATACAACTTTGCATAGATATATAAATACACTTGAAGGACAAATTTCTACCAACAGAACTGCAAATTCAAATGTTATGTGTATTTTTAATTTTGAAATACACTGAGAAATTTCCCTTCAAAGAGTCTGCATCAGTCTGGAATCCTACCAACAATCCATATGAATACTTGCTTCCTCACACCATGTTAGTACAGATTACTATCACACTTTTGAAACTTGCCAGCTCGGTGGGTAAAGTAGTGCTATATCGTTATTTTTCTTATTTGCATTTTTCCAATTATGGGTGAGATTGAGCACCTTTTCTTATATTTAAGAACATTTTTATCTGTTTTTGAAAAGCCATTTTCTCATAGTCTTTTTCCATTTATTAATTGTTTTTCTTTTCTTAACTACAGAATAGGTCTTAACCGTAGGAGGGTATTTATTTATTTATTATTTCTAGAACAAGTATTAGATGAACAATGTAGGTTTCTAAGTCTGCTTGTATCTCCTAAGTCTGCCTTGATAACCAAATAACAGGGAATAATGGAAGCACCACAAGATAAGGAGTCTCAGTTCAACCACAATTGAAAAGTAGTTTAATAATCTAAATAAATGATGTTATACCATGTTCATGGATGGAACGATTTAATAGCAAAGATGTCAATCCTCCCTAATTAACCTCCATGTGCACTGCAATTCCAAATAAAAATTTCCAGCAGAAATTTTTTGGAACTCTACAAATTTATCCAAAAATGTTGTGGATACAACAAATAGCCAAGTCAGTCTTGAAAAAGAGGATCGAGGTAAAAGGAGCATGTTCTATCTTAAAGTAATTTATCTAAAAAGCTTTCATAAAAAAAACCAATATAACAGTAAAAGAAAATTGATCAATAGAACATAAAGGTCTCAAAAAATGGGAAAAATATGTATTGTTTAGAAAATAATATAGGAAAAACACATGCACTCTATATAGAAAAATAATCTTGAATTTCTGCAAACACCATATTCAAAGTGGATGCCTAATGGAATAAAGATCTAAAGAAGAAAGGTAAAACTATAAAGATAATAGAAGAAAATGTACAGAACATGCTTTAAATTTAGGGGTAGTGAAAGACTTCTTAGAATACATGCCCAAAGCATAAAAAATGTCTAGATGTCTAACAAATAAAGAACACTGTAAACAAAGTTAATGGATATACCACTGGATGCCTGAAATTTTGCTAATGTGGCTGGTCTTTGAATCTTCAGAGTGTTTATCTCATACTCTCTTAAGCACATGTCTTACCATGGCTTCCAACATAGAGTCAAGTTAGCATAATATCAATGTATTCTGTAGGACATCCAGACAGTTCAGGTCTGTGCAAACTATGACAAAGGGATGGACTATTAACATTTGTCATTTACAGACTGCAGACTGTAAACAGATATTGTTTTCTGCTCCAAGTAAATGCAAATGGTTTCTGATCCTCCTTTCTGATTGAGGTGAAAAGGAGTGCATCACCAGATCAAAGGCTGCATCCTACACTCCTGAGGTCATCTTAATCTGCTCTAGAAAAGATACCAGATGTGGCACTGCAGATGCAATCAGGCTACACTTGGTTGCACGTGCAGTAGTCTATTGTCATCCTTCAGGTTCCATCTGGCTTTTGTAGGTGCCAGACTTGTGAATTAAATGGAGATATGATAGGGACCACCTCTGAATTGTTTAGGTCCTTAATCAAGACATGAATTTCTGCCATCCCCTAACCCCCAGGGTTCCATTTTTTATTTAATTATTATTTAAATGGGGTGGGAGCAGTTTCAGAGCTTGGCTTTCTCCACTATGATAGTTCATACCACACAGAAAAGGGAACCAATACCGGGTTCTGCCAACTCTCTGACTGCCACTATGGTCTGTCAATCATTACAGTAATCAGGTCTGACTTGCTTCTGATGGTTAAATACAACCATGTCAGTATCTCTGACCCAGGCATCTCATGCCTTTATTATTTTGAGATCCTATCACCCTTACTACTCTCCATGAGCCCAGTTCCTGTTATCTATTTTGCCAGTTAAATAGAGTACTAGCCGAAAACCTGAAAGAGTGGGCCACTTCAAGATTCTCAAGTTCATCAACCAAGATATTTCAGGGTCTCATTCTTTCCCAATTTGTGCCCTGGTCTTGGCACAGTAGACCTGTCTAGGTTGAGGATTAAAACTTTGGGTTTTTCCTACTCTTATGTTTGAATTCTGGGTCTAGACTTTGGCTTTTTTCTGCTCTCCAGCAGCCAAAAATGCCTTCTTGATTTCATACCTAGCCTTCAGTTGTTAATTAATTAAGTCTCAATCATTCATTATTTTTTTCTAAAGCACCGATTTCCCCTAGCAATAGCCATCTAATTTCATTGTTCATATTATCATTTGCCCCATATTTATGAAATGGTGAATACAGTGCACCCACTAGCGCATTTCTTTTCATTAGTACACCATCTTAGTTGGTGACTAATGAAGTTTTTAACAATTTCACTGCTACCTTTTGCAGAATCAGGCTAGCCTGATCAACCTACCACCAGTGTGGGGTCCACACTGCCAGTTGGCTGGAGGGTGATCCATCCCTAGATTCCTCTCTTAGCCTGTACTCTCTCAAACCACACCATACTTGGCACCAACTGTAGCAGATTGTGTTCCCAAGAAGACAGATTCCAAGATGGAGATTTGAATGAAGAAAGATTATTAGAGAATGTTCTCAAGATCAACACATGTGAAGGAAAAGTAGGAAGCAGGATTGTACAAATGGAGAAAATGGGCTGCAATGCAGCCTCAACCAAGGCTTCCTCTGAGCCCACAGAGAACTCTGTAGGTTGGCTGTCCTTCTGAATTGCCCCATGGTAGGGTGAGGCAGCTGGGCCTATATCCTCAAATAAACCGGT